>NC_071089.1:110629054-111229054 GCF_027358695.1 Spea bombifrons
TAATGACAGCGGCAACTACCACTCATGTAATCGGGAACGCCCCCGATGTCAGTGGGAACTTCCACTGTAGTAATCAGGAACGCCCCTGACGTCAGTGGGAACTCCCACCAACATTACAGGACCGCCCACTGATGTCAGTGGGCAGTCCTGGCCGTGTCCCACAAGGGAAAGCTCTGGGGAGCCGAAGTCCTGTCCCCTTGCCCTGTACTACGTGTCAGTACCGCGACCCGGATTATTTGGGTCTTGACCCGGAGGATTTGGGTCTTGACCCGGAGAACTGGAGAAGCAGTGCTCACCTAACAATCTCCGGGTCAAACTCAGAGAGTTCCTAGGTATAACTATAATATGGTCTGTAGATAATTATGCAAATTACATACAATATGTGGAATAAGCATTGATTATGTGGAAAAGTAGAAATAAAGGAACATTAAGCATTCTCTGGGCCATACCATTTCAAATTGTAGTAGACAGAGCCCTTTCCTCATTTCTGAGGACTATTGGCAGTAGTCACAATAATAATAATTACTCAGGCATCAAATATTCAGTATTGTTCTTTGTCTTCCCTGATATTCGGTAGAATGTTATTTCCGGGGATTTCATTTTTATTTTACAAAAACTAACTCTCTATAAAAGAATATTCAGAAAAAGAATATTCAGTGTAATTATTATTATTTTCATATGTTGCTTTCACATGAGTTGAGAATCCTCGAACGTGAAAAGAACAGAGTGTAAAGACATCCCCACCAGACTGGAAAAGAAATCCAAATGATTACCTATTGTTCTGATTTATTTTCGTTATTTTTTACTAGGCATATCTATGATCAGCTCCATACAACTGAGAATGTAAAGATCTCCCAACAGCTTATCTGTGGTTATTGCCAGGAAGTAGGAATGTTAAACGGTTTCCTTTTCTAAAGGATTTTTGAACTAAAAACGGTGTATTCTGGAACTTTGAAGTTACCGCGAGATGACTCGGAATGCCTGTGGATCCAGACCTTTTCATGAATAGACTGTTTGTATTAAACAGAAAACTCTTTGATCACAGAAAATCATTTGCTTGGATCTATACCTATTTTCTCTTAAATAATATTAAAAAAAGGCATTGGGAATATCAGTGTTTCTAGGAGCTAATTCAGCAAGACTAGCTGATTTGAGCCATCTGTTCATAATGTAATTAAATAACTACCCTGTAATCAAGGTGGCTCTGCTAATTTCTTTCATCATTCCCAATTGTGTATCCATTAGGGCCGAACAAGATAAAGAATTTCCCTTCTTCTCTATCGGCCTTGTCAGACATGACATTTCTGGCTTTTACCAAAATGTTCTCGGATTTTGCAAACACTTGTGTCTTTCAGATAATTATTGTGAATAAGGTACATAGTACAACCCATGCAGAATCTAAATTTTATTAATAAAAGGAAAAAACAGACAAAAAATTAGAAACACAACCCCACTGCGCTCCCACCTAGGATAGTTAGCCTTTTTTTAAATAATTTGGACTGGCCTGGAAGTCAATTTCACCCCTTCTCTCCAGTCCAGCCCTTCCCTGGAGATAATTGTATATCTCTTTAATTCATGCGCTGCAATATTGTACATATTCAACTGAATTATCACGTTCTAGATAATACCCGGGGCCAATTGTTGCATAAATATAACATATATTAAGCATATTTTTTCAGTTTTCAATTAAGTACTTCTTTAAAAAGTACCTGGTATGATGTAGATGGGAGATGCCATGTGACTGGGAGATGCCATGTGGCTTGGAGATGCCACGTGGCTGCTTCACTTAAGATATTTGGCTTTATATAGACGTAACATGGTTGTAAGGAATCTTCAGTGCTACAAGCTAATGGACGTATAAAAAAAAAATAAGCAGAACAACGTGAATGATTTTTGAGTATCTTGTGGTTTATTGGAGGAGATCCATGATTATCAATATGCTAGCGCTAGCTAGGGGCCCATGGATATGATGTCATACTCTAGCACCGAGTTTTATTTCAAATGTAAAAAATCCTTTAGAAAACCTTAAATCTGTTTTTTTTAATGTGCATCTTTAGCAACAGGTCTATATTTTGTAAACTTGCGCATTTGTTTTTGTGCGAATGCGTTTTTGTGCCGAAACATGCCGAATAACGAACCAACGAATGCAACATTGGACAAAAGAAATGAAAAATGAATGCGTGCATTCGTTCATTGGCTCCGTCGCTGTGGCTGCCTTTTTAACTACATTAAGAGGAAGAGAATCTCGCCATGTTGCCTGCACTAAGAGGAGGGACATTGCGTCACATAATGCTAAGGGTGTGTCCAATGGCTGTGCTGGATCTTTAAAAAAAAAAAAAAAAGCAGATTAGTAATGAAGAGAGCCTATATAAGAGCAGAGCAGGCAAGGGATCCGTTCACCTCTGTGCCGTATGTGAGCATTTTACAGAGTGAGATTCTTCGGTGTGAGATTTGGTGAGAGTCAGCCTGCCATTTCTCACAGTGTCTAAGAGTGTTGATGTAATTAAGATCATTAATTAATGTAATTAATTTAACTGATTTAATTTGTTTAATTAAGATTATTTAACCAGTCCACTACTATCCTTAACCTAGCTTTGACCCTGTTTCTTCCATCCATAGGTCTCAAATTCCCTATTAAACTTGAATGTGTTTATTTATTGTTTCCATGGCAACCAGACGAATGGGATTTCCGAAAACGAAAATGTTGGTCGAATTTCATCCGAACCCAAGACGCGCAAATGTTTTTTTCGAACATGAAAAATAAAAATTTCTGCAGGCGCCAAATGGTAATATTTTAGATTTTTACGCACTAAATGCTACATTATGGTGTTAATTTAAAATAGGCAATATACAATGCATGTGTTAAAACCCACCTAGTATCTCTAGCATGATGACAGGTATCTTAACATTCTGTTTGCAGCATCTGCAAAACCATTCCTCCCCACCTTTAACCCCTTAATGAAAAAGCCTGTACATGTACAGGCTCAAAATGCATTGTTTTCAATGGGTTTTGGGGGTTAAACTATTTTTATGTTGCTTGTTGTTGTTGATTGGTTCACGCAGGGAGGGAGGTAACTTCTGAAACTTTTGTAATGTGACTTTTGCAATGTAACCGCCGAAGAACATATTAAAACCGCAAACTATAGATAGAGCTATAGAAGGAACCAAATAATTTACTTATACTGAAAGCTGCAGCTGTTCCTTTTTAAAATGAATTCAATGGACACAATCAGACAGCAGTGTATATGTTATCTTTTAACAATGCCAGTGACAAGACAAAACCATATTAATATATATATATATATATATATATATCTGGTTTATTATCCTGCCCATGTCAGCGGTTGTATATAAGCCCCATCCTAAAGGAACATAAAATAGAAATGTAGGATGTAGTTTTACGATCACATCAGCATTGGCTTCCACAAGGCATGTGTTGCGAGTTAGACTCAAAGAGGAAACAATTGAAAGCAGACGGGTCTAGGTATTTGAGAAAAGGTTCTTTTTTTTTTTTTTTACATCGTGTCACATAGCAGGCTCACAATTCGTAAATATTTCATTCTCTCTATGAAGAAGCCATGAAAGGTACTAACCCCCTTTTTAAAAACTATTAGTTTCCATAACAACCGTTTAAAGCCTGGTATATAAAAAGGTATAGGCAACCTATTGTAACCTCGAAATTATAAATCCTAAAGCGCCTCATAACGTGGGTGGCTTTTCACGTGCAGCATTTGTCAGAAAACTAGCATGTTTTCACATGTTATTGCTACACTATGATTACGTAATTAGCACATTAGCGTTTAGATTTTGTAATACCTATGTCTCGTGCAAGGCCCAGTAACTGGTTAATGACAAAAACATCACTAATGCAAATATATTTTAAACGTTAGCATATTCTGCAGCACTACAGATGCAAAGAGGATGCTAAGGATGCACTAATGGCTTTGTGCTCAGAAGTTGATAAAAAAAAAAACCCTCTGACAGTTGATGGTAAATGAGAGATTGCTTTCTCTAGCAGTTGATGGTGCTGGGTGTCTTTCACGTTAAGTCAGAATATAGCAGCTTTTGGAAAGTAATAGGCACGGCTATAAAGACACTTAATTGAGGTGGGGTATGTCAAATTTGCAGAGCTATTAAAGGTGTTTTTCACTTACTTTGTACATTTTAATATATTCAGATATTTCTGGATCCCATAACTTTATCTGTAAGAAGATGCAGAGGACTATATGGACAATGGGCAGGGTGGGCATTTACCTGAGACATTTCATCACAGAAGGTCCCTCTACCAGACTCGTTCTCATGGAAGACACCAGGGCGCCAAC
This sequence comes from Spea bombifrons, assembly GCF_027358695.1. Taxonomy (NCBI): domain Eukaryota; kingdom Metazoa; phylum Chordata; class Amphibia; order Anura; family Pelobatidae; genus Spea; species Spea bombifrons. The sequence continues at coordinate 110,633,377 of NC_071089.1, forward strand.
CAGTGACGTATCTCTGCCTAGGGTAACTAGGCCTAGGGTGGAAAGTCAAGAGGGGTGGCAGTCCCCAGGCACAAAACCAGGGGGCAGATCACTCTTTTGGTCGATGAAGCCCCCCCAGTGTCTCACTAAAAGATGGGCAGGTTACAAGTGATATTTTGACCCCCCCCCCCCCATTTACCTTATGGAGGCTATGCCCTCCAGAGACTTCTTTGCACTAAACTCAATATAATGTAGGGGGATTATTATTTAACTTTCATATGGAATGGGAATATTTTTGACTGAATATATGGAGTGCAATGTTAGGATGGTTTAATTTATATATATTTTCATTATGATTCCAAAACCCAATAGGGTAGCAAAACCCAAACTAAGGGGCTTCTTCACCAATGTTCAAATAAAATACATCTACTCCCAATATTCAGTCGTGGTATATCCTGCGGTAAACAAGGGAGGCATATAATTTAATTTGTGACCTTTCGCTAGACGCACATTTTATTGTTACAGAAACATAGAATCTGATGGCAGATAAGATCCATTCAGTCCACCAAGTCTGTCCAATTCTTCAAACGTGTGAGCCAGGTCCTAATCAGTCCTTGATCTTGTCTTAATATTCAGTATAGCCATATGCATATCACATACATGTTTACATTTCCTTGCTGTACTAGATCCATAAATTACACTACCTCCTTAAACATTTATACAAAGTTGTGTTGTATACATTACTTCGCCTTTTACCATATTTATTATGCATAAGGGGCATAAAAGGGCAAATAAAGTTTACTGGATACCAAGCGCTGAAGTCTAGAATTTCAAAGAGCGCACAGACCTGCAAACGCAATTTAGTTAATTAAAGAGGAAACAACATGGTTCCCCACTCCAATCCAAGCCCGTCTTGTTTTACCTGTATAGATTTGATTCTTTGCCATCTTTGTGGCAACACATGTTTTATATGAATTAATATTAAGATGAATTTTAGTCTACAAATAACTAGATACAGATTTACTTAGAATTCTTATAACATGATGTCAAGTTTCTTAAGCACTGGAATTAAAAATAGCACAAAAACCTCTAATCCAGCCAGCCTGGCCCGGGACCAAATCGCACATTTGGGATACATTATCAAGTTTATCAGGGGTAACATAGCTTATAAAATCTGCTTCTGTTTCTGCACCAGTTTATTATTCATTTTTTATTTATTTTTTGTACACTGGCCATTTTTTCCCCCCCAATACATATACTATTTTTTTGTGAAGCTAGTAAAACTGTATTTTCTGGAACATAATTTTTTTTATAAGATCCGATTTCCGAACATCCTGAATAAAAGGAGAACTATGTGTTTTTTTCTATCCAGAAATAATTGTTATATTTCATGAGCAGATACCCTGAAATTTATCTTCACGAATTACGGTACAGAGGAGGTAGGGCTCATGCAATTCCAATATACACTTGAATGAGTTTCTAGGCGCTCACAATACTTAAAAGAAATATAATAGTATATAGTAGGTTGAAAAAAAGACTTCAGTCCATCAAATTCAACCTTTCACACGTACCAAGTTCTAAAGTTGATCCAAAAGAAGGCCAAAAAAACCCCACTTGGGGCAATTACCAATTATGCCACAACAGGGAAAAGAATACTTCTTGATTCCATAGTGGCAATCAGATTGCTCCCTGGATCAATTTGCTAACACTACTGTGCTTAACCCCTTCAATCCCAGGGGTTTTTGGTACCTCAATGTCGGTTCAGCGATTATTCTCGTTTCCTGCGAATAGTGTACCCATGTAAACTATATATTGTTTTTTAAGGAGAGATAGAGCTTTCTTTTAATACCATAGTTGGATGATTAGCTGAAAATTAAGCAAGAGAAATTTAGCGAAAATTAGAAAAAAAACAAAACACCTAATCGTCACAAAATCAGGTAAAGTGATAGAAAATCCCCTCCAAGTTTATCAATTCAGGTGTTCTGATTTCAGAAATACCTAATTTATATAGATTTTCCATAATTTCCCAGCACTTATAGGGAACATACTATAAGGTATACATTATTCATAGAATTTTCATGCTTATGGCTTAACGGGTTGTGAACGGGGCAGAAGGGTTATATTGGGTAGATGTTGTGTTAGGGCAATGGGATGTAAGGGTTTTTTAAAAAAAAAATCTTTTTTTTTATATTTTATTTGCTTTCTATATATATTATTTTTTATTATTATTTTTTTTTTAATGGTTAGAGGCCCTCTTAGGGACCTCTTGAACATGTTATTAATGCCAGTGATGTCACAATGACATCACTCAGCTCAGTTTTTTTAAAAAAAATTATTTATTGTATTTTAATGATTTTTTTCTTTTTTTTTTTCTTTTTAAATGAACCTTTTTTTCCCTTAGTTTTCGTTTTCAGCATGGGAGGGGGGTGAGTGAGATGGTTTCTCACTCTCCTCCCAGCGATCCCGCTGCACCAATCCCACCGTGATCTCTATGCATGTCCCCACAGACTCGCAGCGTCTGTGCCTCATCGGAGGGCAGGAATTTGACTTCTGTGGGTCAAATGGCATTTAATTCTTGCAGGGTGCAATGTTTTCTCTAAGTGGAACAGCCCCTTTAACAACATATGTTATGATTGCTTCAATTAGGATAACCAACTCTTCCATTGGGCACACAGTGAGCCAGGTTACACACCTATAACTATTTTAAGGAGTGAGAAATGAAACACTAGGGCAGGCAGATTTGAAGACTGGAGAGGTTTAAGTTTATTACAATAATTCACACGATGTCCAAGTGAAGAAAACCATTAGCTTTAGTAAACCCAAAATCCAGTTAATTTGTTCTGATTAAGCACCAAAGGGCTATGTTTATAAACAGTTTATCTGTGCAAATACAGTAACATATTTCCAGTACAGAGTAGTTTGGAGGCAGATGAGACTGGGGCAACAGGCGTCTTCGGGGGACACAAATGTAAGCACTGTGCTTAATATCTTAAAGCTGCATTAACAGGAGGTCTAGGTAACATTAACCAAATACCTTACTTCATTAGAATAAGCATATACATAGAATCCTATGGGCTATTGTGCTTCTCTCCAATACTGCAATTCTTTACAGTTTGTTTTATTATCAGTGGTTAATCGTTTACAGTACATTGCTGTAACATATATAGTATATTTGGATGCTTTCAATAAACATTAAGACAGGCCAGAGGGCTGAAAAACACACAAACAAGAAGTGGGGAATACACATAAGTGAGATATATATATATATATATATATAAAGAAGGTCAGCCAAGGAAAATATATATTCATTCCCATTGGCTGTCCAATGTCAGATTATATATATATTTTGAACATTTTTACCAGCTTCACTTAAGTTTTACAACTTGTATAAAATATCAGAGCAGGAGGAGAATTTGCACATTCACTGCTTAATGAGCTAAATCTTTAAAAGACAAAATACGTAGGCATACTGGGTGCCGGTACAAAGATTCTGGTTCAAAGTTGGAGAAGTAGTCTAAAGCCACGAATGAAGTGTTCCTGCTGATTGGACCACTATTGGTTGTGATAGTTGTAAGGCCACCAAACATGAATAGTGCTCTGATCAATATATTATAATATATATATATAATATTTTAATTATTTGTGGCAGACTCATTTTACAACTTAAGATTTTTCTTTCAATTGTAGCAGCTGGCATAGCTTTGTCTCAAGACAAAGACGCATCGTGTACACTGCATTGCAGAATATTTTGTTTTGCCTCTATGCATTTTCTATGGCTGACACAGTACATTGCAATAATCTGTTTAGTTCTTGGTTTTTGTCCGTTTTGCCTCAAAGCTATGAGAAATCATCTGAATGCATTCAATGTACATTTCATTAAATACAAATATGCAAATCCACAGCAGTGAGGGCAAAAGGCCTAGGGGGGGGGTAATAAAATGTTCTGTTAACCCCCCCCCAAATTACACACATACATATACATATATATATGTGTGTGTATATGTATCTAGTAGACTTGGGCATTTGGATTGGTACAAATTGCAAAGTTATGTAATTTTGTTAAATTCGTCGATTCATACAAACTAGGCCAGACCCCCCCCCAGGAATCGGACAAAAACTAAGCCAAAAGCTCCAAATGTTCATCTGACATTCGTGGGTCCACGTTCACTCACATTCTCACTCACTCTCTCATTTACTCTCTAAATGTTTCCCTACCTTCTCTGCTGACTACTTCTGCTTCTTTATCTTCTAGAATAGAGAAAAAGAAGGTAGAAGATAGAAGATAAAGTGAGGGGAAAAAAGGCTGAAGTAGAAGTGGTCGGCAGAGAAGTAGAGAAACCTGTAGAGAGAGTGTGAGTTAACGAGAATGAGTGAGAGACAGTGTGAAGGTGAATGTGGGCACTGGGCAACGAATTTCGTTCCCGAAAGTTTTGGCTGAACCGAATGGGCAGGGAATTAAATTTTTTGCCCAAAATGGGCCAGAAGCGAACCAAAAAAATTGTCAGGAATAGTTTTCAGACCATTTGCACATGTCTAGTATATAGATTATATAGTGATCTTGAACACCATTTCAATAAAGTTATACCCTTGTGTGCTTCGGGGAGCACACCTAGAATTTGTAATTTTAACACAGAGGTAGTGCAAAAAAAAAAAAAAAAAATCCCCCCAAAAAGTAGTTAAAGAGTTTCAGTCTCTGCAGAGGACATTTATCAAAAGGGACTGAAACGTTGTCTGTTTTTGCAGTACCACTATATTTGTATATATTTGTTTCTGCCTTTAAAATACAAATCCTACGTGTGCTCTCTTGTATGTATATTATTGATATATAGATCTATATCTATCTATCTATCTATATATATATATATAGATATAGATATATATCTGTATATATAGACACACATACACACACGTTATATGTGACAGCTGATGTGCTAGAACGCACCACAGGTGCAACACAGGATAAAGAGTACTTTAAACTTCAGCAGTATTTTCCGGTAGCAGCAGTAATACTACATGTATATACATTTTACATACACGCAACATGTTTAAAAATGTAGCATTTGGGAAAATCACAAGACAATTTATTTGGTAATGCAATGGGGCAGCAGTCAAAACATTTGCATATGCAAAATAATATACATATATATATCTATATATGATCCTCTTTATATACTGAAGGTTATTACACTCTTGTAGAACGGAAGGTTTCAGAACTAGCATTGGTTAGCAGCATTAATCCACAGGTCAGCCTGCTGTTCGACAAGATACATTTAAAGTAAAATACCTCTGCCTCACAAAGGGTTAAGAAACTGGCATTTTGTCAATAGGGAAGTGGTAAAAATAAAAGGTTGTTACAGAAGTATAATCTAAAATGTGAAAGCTGTTGAGTTCCACCCAGACGTGCGGAATTCCTGTGCAATACGGAAACAGCGCCCCCTGCTGTTAGCATTTCTCTTCTATGTGGTTTTCTTCTTTTTCTTTTAGGACTAGCCTCTGCAAACCGTTTTAATACTATAATGCATCTGACCTGTATCTGGAAACGTAACAGAAAAAAAACTAAAAAATGAAAAAACAGCAGTGCCTAAACTTTGACAAACAGAAAAAAAAAAACAAACAGCAGGTACAACCAACAAATTCACACTATTTTAAAGAATTGTTTAAGCACTTTGGTTAAAAAACATACACAAAAATACAAAAAAAAAAAAAAACAAGCAAAAAAAAGGGAATTCCTCCCGTTCATTTTGCAAATCAGATATAATGGGTGGAAATAAATGCAGTTTGTGCTAAATCAGTCAGGTTAAAGTTAAGGATACAAGTCTACGTTTCAATGACAGTAAGGTAATGGCTATGTAAATACACATAAGTATTAACATCAAATCTGTATTAAATTATGTAAACATATACATCTTCTGAGGTCAGTAAAAGAATCCTCTATACTCGTAGGATTTTACTGAAGCATAGCCCGGACTTGTTTCGAAGTTGACTCGTCATTCAGGTGCTTAGTGGTAAACCTGGAATGATAAAGAATCAAAGCGTGAGAGTGATCACTCCCCTAAAGCATTTTTGTATTCATGCAAAAACCGGGCTATAGGACACCCATAGGCGTCATTTGCGAGACAGCAGAAATTTGACCGTAGTCAAAGATCACCGATACTTGGTCCTTCTCGTCGACCTAGTGGATATCATGGGTTGACAGCTCACACATCTCTGCAATGCAAGACCACTAACAGAAAAGCCCACCCATGCAGCACTCTTCATAAACACATCACGGAAATTAAAACAATTCTGCAGAGACACGGTTGCATGAGTTTGGTGTGGAAAAGCCGTTATAGCTGCAAAGGGGGGGGGGCAACTACATATTAATGTCTATGTATTTAGAATGTGATGTCATCAAAGTTCCTGTGGGTGTAATGGCCAGGCGCCCCAATACTTTTGTCCATATAGTTTTATAGTATAGTATTTTTTGCATATATATATTGGTCTCCCATTTGTCTTTGTGCTTTTAATTTACCAAAATGCTATTGATGGTATGGATAGGTAAAGCACGAAAAAAAAAAAATGCCACGTTATGTGATCACAACCGTCTATTATATACACAAAATGTATTGACATATGGATTTTCTTTGTAATAATTTGTTTTTGTATACACATATGTACCAAAATATATATATATTGTATTACTGTACCTGAGTGCATTTAAAAGGCCTTCCATAGACTCTGGGGGCTGCTCCTTCAAAACTTTTATACAACCCTTCATCTGGAGGAAAGAACATTACTTGTTTATAAATTCCCATAATATACAGGCCTAGAATATCTCCTTCCAACAATCAACCTTAAAAGAAATACCTTACAATCCTAATTAAAACTTTTTCTGAAATGAGCCATACTGTATCAGACGAAAGCCACACAAAGTATAAGGTGAGTGGGTGTGTTTAATTTAAATGTTTTATAAAATATAAAATAATTTACCTAAATTTGACCCTATGTCAACATGGAGTATTATATTAATTTTGATCTGAAGTTTCTTTAGAAGGAGTCTTACTATTAGTATGTGTCCCAGTCCTGTTATTGTAGGCCAAGTCATTATAATACAGCCTTACTAATGAAGGCCAAATAGACTTCATTAGCATCGGCTCAGTCTTGTGTTTGACCAGGGAAAGTCCCCCAACTAACTTCACTGGTGACCAATTTCAACAAATAAAAGGAAGTTTAGTGGCCGAAAACACACTTTTTTAGCTTTTCACTTAAATCAGTGTTCCCCATGGGACTTCCACGTTAAAATGTCAGCCAACTGACAAGTTACGTTTCTTGGGTGCTGAAGCGGGCTGGAATATAATGTTTTCGCTCTTGAAGTCAGATTAAATCGATCACACATTGTTAGGCTACCAATACACGCAGAGGCATTCACACTGGCTTCTTACATCGATCTTGGACGTCTTGCAGAATGCGCCAACTGGATGCACGTGGTCGTAAAGAATTATAACACCAACCATTACTCTCATACAGAACATGAGAGTGTCGTCACTGGTAAACCGACTTCTGTATTCTCTGTGGAATAAAAAAAATACAAATTGAAGACAAACACACATTGAAGGAGGACCTCTGAATGGGTTAAAGTAGATCAGTATCTAGTCTATAAAACATTGAGAGCAAAAACAAGTGTCCCAGTATTTTTTTTTTCTGTTAAGGTTTTTGCTAATAACATTTTGCTGGCCATCTCCACATAAATCACTGCTGCTATAAAATGGACCATTGTATTGCATTTGTTTTGTTTTTTACGTTCGTAAAGCAATTTGGGGGTTACATTTTTCATATAAGAAAACAAAGAAAATTGCAAACAGACTAAAAATATATAAAATAAACTTACGGTGTTTCCAGCATGACTTTACATACACTGGCCATCGTACTCAAGCAATCCGTCGTATTTTCGATGGGTAAGGTTTTATTCTACAAAATATAAAAGACACTTTCTATTACTTTTTCCTTATGGGTCATTGTCAGAACGCTTCCCCGTCCAAGAGATGAACTCACATCAGACACAAAGTTGGTTGTGGAATTACTAAGAGTCTTCAGCATTGGTGTAGCCTCCGCATAAAACAGAGACATTCGATTGGCCATTTCATTGTTAACTTCGTTCTCAATGTCTAACTGTAAAGAAGGGAGAAAATAATAAACAGTGTTAAATCAACAACATTCCATGTGACAATTATCTAGTATTAACCCCTTAAGGACAACGGGTTGTCCTTAAATCCATTAAGGACAATGCATTGCGAGCCCGTACATGTACAGGCTTTGTCGTGAAGGGGTTAATAGAACCCCACTCAATTCCTGAAGACCTGGAGTGGATTTATATTACAGGAAACCCTAAACACACAACACTAGTGTACTAAGTATTAAAAAAAAAGTGTGAAAATGTTTTTTGTTGGAGTGAAACACACATACAAGTGGAAAGGGTTAAATGGGTGGAGACAAGATAAATGGATGGAGCTTGGGTTGGCTTTCAACAGCCATAATGGACCACTCTAAGCCCTTGTTTGGTGAAAGTCTGTTCTTGTTCAAGCCCATAAAAGCACAATGTATATACAGCTATGTTACATACAAATATATTTATCATATGCTGAACAGCTGGCTCAGCTTAGTGACATCAGGCGTGACATCACGCACATTACTAACTGATTTACATCATAGTAGAACACAGCCAATCAAGTTAGAACACATTATCCGATTTGGGGTATATATTCCAAATATATAGGTATAGGTCATTTTTATTTTTTCCCGCTCAACATACACATTAAACACTATTCCAGTGACAGGGTCCCTATAGGGGATGGGGTACTGTATACAATTGCCAATAGACTCTAAAAGTGTAAGGTGAGGGCCAGGAAATTAAATCTGCTCAATTTGTCTCCAGTTTTCCAGAGCCATTACATTTGGTTTATTTCACAAATCTCTAAGCCTTTTACTTTCAACAGGCAATTCATTATACAGATGTGACAGAGAACGTGACCCTTCTCGGTAACCGCTGCCGCACAGAGAACTTTTTATATTCTAGTTGCTTTTTAAGAATTTTTTTGAAGATCTGTCGCAAGTACTTTCCATCTTTGATACATAACTCAATACTAAGAAATAACTATGGAAGAACCAATAAATTAGCCGCAACGTCCAAGGCCGGCGGCTCATATACTCACATGCATGTTGTTTATCCTGTTACGACTTATAGTTCTCCTGTAATAGCTGAAGTCGTTTTGAATTGCTGGATTTCTCATCTAAACAAAACGGTAAACGAGTAAGCGACAAATACTGTTTTTACACGTTGGATGTCCATGCACACATTTTGTTACAATTACCTTAAGTTCATCAAAGCGAAGGGTAAAATGCAGTATTTCCGCAAACTCCTTAGCAAGGGCCTGCTCCCGCTCTAAATGTTGTGTAGGAGTGTATGGTGGACAGGTTAAGGATTCCAAGAGACTCTGTAAAGCTTTCTCTGTGAGGAAAACAGAATAAAAATAAAATGTACATAATTTTGCAAATGTGTATTGTTGAGGGAGAGCGTCAGATTCCACGAACAAGTCATCAATTTGCTATACGATATTTCCGTTACATATATATATATATATATATATATATATATATATATATATATATATATATATATATCCAACATCAAATGGGAAGTATCCTAATGGACCAATAGTTTAAATGAAAAACATATGGCAAGTTTCTCAATCAAGAAAGGCTATGACTGACGCATGGAACACTTATCTAATGGACAACCACAAAGGAACAGGGCTGCCATAAACTTAGGTTAAAAGGGAACATGCACCAAAATGTGAACATTTAGCATTTTAAAACTAAGTTTGCAAATTAATTTTTAAAATGCTTCTAGTTTGGATATTTTCAGGTGTATTTTGGCCATGGGTATTTTTTCAAGCCCAATGCACTAGACAAACACCTTGACTCCTTATGAGAGTATTTTATGGTAAACAATAGAATAGCTCAGTCTTGATCACCCAGATTGGCACACTGATTAATGTGTAGAGAGGAAAGAGTTAAGCAGGAGAATTAGTGCATAGAAAGTGTTAAAATACCATTATTCAAAATACCATAGGGTGTCTAGTTTTCAAAAAATATATGGTATGATGGGGGTAAATTTAATTGGCCAGCTCCAAAGATGTCCCAAATAGAACATGGGTTCAGAATTACAAGATTTGGAAAATATTCTTGAAATAGCAATACGGTACTTGTGCTTTTCTAAATGAACAAATACTAGAATCTATTTAATGGGTTTTTTTCCCCATTAGGTTTTTGTAATGGCCCAATCTTCAAAATACAAGAGCAGAGAACTAGCCTGTTTTCCTTTAGATCTCCATACACATTAACCACTGAAAAGTATCCCACATAAAAATCTAACAGGCTTACTTACCAAGTCTTAAAGAAAATTCATAAAACCTTTTCAGTCTCACAACTAGAGGGCACACAGAATTCCACGCCTTTTCCTGAAGCTGAATATCATTTGGATTTTGTATTGCCTGGAGAGATTTAAACATAAAACCACTATAGAACAAAACCACAATGTTTGTTTTGGGAATATTTAATGCCCTTTAAAAATAACCTAGGACTATCTAGGAGTAGATATTTGAAATTCAACCGGTTCCATAGTATTGATGTAATAAGACATTCTTTCAAACCCTATTTCCAATTATTACACATATTTTCATAGACATTTTTAGGCAGTCTATCAATAACTTAGACCTATGTACATATTATATATACCTCACACTAGCTGATAGATGGACCCGTAGCGCATAGTTATTTAGCACTTAATGGAGTTATTTGGCACATACATCTCTTATTTCTTGTCCGGCTCCTTTGTAAGCTTGGAGGTCTGAAAGAATACTTTCTGAGTCTTGCAAAACTGCATTGACCTGGTTCCATACTTCTCTTTCTCCATCAGTAGGCTGAGCGTCTTTGAGGAAAACAGAAAGCAGACAATGTATTTCATCACAATGCCGGTGGACATTACATTCTGAACTGCCTCTACATTATTTAAGAACGATTTCAAGTGTCTAGGATGATGTTGCTGGCATGCTAGGCTCCAAGTGTGTTACTGTGATAGGCTTTGTATTACCATTCCAGCGATGTCCAACTCCAGGACTTGAGGGACACAAAACACCTTGGCCTTAAGCCCTTCAATCCCAGGGGTTTTTGGTACCTCAAGTCCCGGAGCAATTTTGCCATTTTTGCGCTGTCGGTTCAGCGATTATTCTCTTTTTCTGTGAACAGTGTACCCATGTTAACTATATATTGTTTTTTTTTCAATCAGAGATAGAGCTTTCTTTTGATACCATAGTTAGATGATTAGTTGAAAATTTAGGATGAGAAATTTAGTAAAAACTAGCGAAACACCTAAATTTTTTTTTTTTTTTTTTTTTTTAGACATTTTCCATCTGAATCCTCACAAAATTAAGTGATGGAAAATCCCCTCTGTCCTGATTTCAGAAATACCTAATTTATATAGATTTCCATACTTTCCCAGCACTTACAGGGAACATACTATAAGGTGTACATTATTCGTAGAATTTTTATGCTTATGGCTTAACGGGTTTGGGGGTTGTGAACGGGGGCAGGAGGGTTATATTGGGTAGATGTGTTAGGGCAATGGGATGTAAGGGTTTTTTAAATTTTTTTAATTATCTTTTTTATATCCTTTATTTTTTGTAATATATATATATATATATATATATATATATATATATATATATATATATATATATATATATATATATATATATATATATATATATATATATATATATATATTTATTTGTGTATATATTATTTATACACACCCTTTTTTTTTTTTTTAAATAGTTAGAGGTCCTCTTAGGGGCCTCTTGAACATGTTATTAATGCCAGTGACAATCACTTAGCTCACTTTATTGTTTATTAAAATTAATTTTTTATTGTATTATTTTGGGGATTTATGTATTTTTTTAATCATTAACCCTTTTTTCCCCCTTTTTTCTGTTTCAGCATGGGAGGAGGGTGAGAAAGCGGAGGCGATGCTAACTTCTGCTGTCAAGGGGGGAGTCCAGGCTGTCAGTAGACAGCCTGATCTCCCGTGCAGCGGCACGGATGTGTCACTGCAAGAAGGTCCATAGGGGACTGAAGGGGTTAAACGGCAGACAAAATCATAAAAACCAAGTAGGTTAACTGGGCCATGGTTATGGTTTTGTTTCAATGCAGTGCTTTTTTTATTTTATTAATGTGTGCGCTCCAGAAAATATGTTTCCATCTCGCAAAAAAGGATTAGTCCCTCTAAAACGTCCAGTGTTCTAAGAAGGGAACCCCAGGTCGCCAAATGCCTGAACAAATAATTTTCAGAAACGATATACTTTTGGCAGGGGAACAACCGCCTATATCGCTAGTCTTAACCAGCGCACATACATAAATGACTGGATAAGCATTGATTGGTATAGAGGAGCTAGTCTGCCATGATTTATGAAAGCGGTGTTATTCTTCTACAAGTCTGTGTTTATATACGTGCAAATCAGAACCACTCCAAATAAAAACAACATGCAAATTAAATATAATATGAGGGCAAGCGATATTGGCACTCGAGCGGCCTTAAAGGACAGTCCTATTTAATTCCATTTAAAAACATCTTGGCAGTAGATGCCAGACTCTGAACAATTCGTGCATTTTGACGGCTCCTCTCAGGTAACATTGTCAAAACACCTCTGTGTACTAGTGCCAAGAATTTCAACTGTGACCAGAAAGGCCTATTCAGAGAAAGAGTACATTTGATTACAGAGGAATGAATATACATAACATTATCAGCCTTTCAATGTTTTCTTAACTTTTATTGGGTAAGGCTACGCATATGTCTAACAATCTCTTTCTTCTTTTACTAGAACTTCAGTAGTGATCATTTACCAGTATTTTCCCCGTTGTAATCATTTCCAAACAACAGAAGTCTCTTATTGTTGCTAATCAAATAAAAAAAGTAAATTCTAATGTCTTTAAGGTCTTGTATCAAAAAGGCCTTCTATACAAACCAAAAAATCTGCGATCTATCTAGAACCGGTGTTACGGTAAGGATAAAACGGCTTCTGCCTTATAGAGTTTTTACAATATGCTACCATCTTTCCTTCATAAGCAAGAGATCCGTGTCTCCAGCACCATTTCGGGGATATTCTGGATGGTGGGCGTCGGAATAAGACATCGTAACAAAGAAGCAGCGGCAAAAGCCAAGGTGGAGATCTCTCGCCCATCGACAGGCACGTCAACAGGTTAAAAGTATAGATAGGATCGGGAGTTCCTCTCTAGTGAATTACCCCTTCCCCGATTTACAGACGAGATCTTGAGGGCTACTCACAAAAGGGAGAGTTAGCAGGAGAGTTGTGTCTTATACGCCCTCACTTCAATATTCATTACGAAGGGCCAACACTGTAGGACTCCTCCAGCAAGAATGGCCGAGCACACTGAATACATAATTCAACGTGTAAGGAGACTTTGAAGTGATGTTGCCGATTTTACTATACACCATGCAGCCGACGCTCCTCAGGGATGGGTCTTCAAGGTATAGTGAAGTCACCGAGTTGACTATCCTGTCAGCTCTCCCTTTAGTGAATAACCCCCCTTGTATTGGATCAACATTATGGGTAATGTAAAGGTTGAACTTGGACATGGCCCCTTTCATTTTTCTACAATACTGAGATTTGTTTTATGGAAATAATATCCTTTCAGCCTAAATAAATGTGTTTATGGTTGTGGTCATCAGATGCACACGGAGTGGAGACCGAACTATTTCAACGAAAACAAAACAGAATTTGAAATACCGCAATACTTTTCTCAAATTCACATTGATACGTTACAGCGAAAGGTGTTACACATGCACATTTGTTAGAAATTTCATGCAAGAAGCGTTCCCAATGAGCATGCTGGGTGATACTCAAGAGATCCAAAATTTAAAAAAAGACAGAAAATAAAAAAAAATATATAAAAAAAAAACTACTATTGTCTTACGTTTTAGAGAAATCCGAAAGGATTTAAACTACTGCGAAGCAAACATATTGCACGCTTGTCAAATATCAATAATTGTTTTTCAAAGCAAATTAAACTTTATATTAGCCAGGGGTCGAGAAGATAGAGGTCCTTTTAAAGGATTATAAATTGACCCAATTATAAATGTATAAAATAATTTTTTTAAAAAAGCATAAACCCAACATTAATTGCGGGGAATAATGGATTAATTCTACTCGAAACAATACAATGTTTATTTAAAACAAAAACAGTGAATATCTAAGAAATCACACAGACACCTGGAAACACGTTTGCAACAACATTAGTAAGACATGCGGATAGATTTTAGTTTGCGCACAAAAAGAATTTGATGGCAGACAGGAACCATTTGACGGATCTCGTCTGCCAAAAAGGCAAGCATCAGATTTGATTCAGATTTGCAACAACCCAAATTTAGAGTAAAAGTTAAAGTAGATCATAAACCCTTTAGTACCGGTCATTTGCTACGGTAACATAATATCTGGTGATAAGGACCGATGCCACCAGTGGACACCTGATCATGAGTTCTTATCACTGACCAGTTATGACAACCACAACGATATTGGTCTTGAGGGTCTTCCAACTGTTTTGTAAGTAGGATATGCCAGTGCATGCCAAACCAGTCCTCAAGGAACAACTAACGAATATTTAAAAATCAGGGATTGGTACATGTGTGGAGTATCCAATAAGTCAGCATGATTTTCTTGAGAGGTCTATACCTTTCTATAAAGAAGGTAAAAAAGTTAGGTAGCTAGCAAGGAACTAGGGCGTCTCTCACTAAATAATAGAAAACATTTTGTATCACCCGCTAGACCATGCTATAGCTGGGCTGGCCATACATAGCGCATCATTGAGATGCCTTCAAAAAAGTCCTGCCTTAGGCCATAAGTGATCCTTGAGGAATGGTTTGAAAACCAATGGCATTTTCTATGCCCTTAATTAAGTTGGTGTGGAATTTATTATAATTATTTGTTTTAGATTATTATTATATTGTATATTGAAACCATGTTAACGAGCCCCACAACAAATTCATTTAGATTGTCTGCAAATCTTAAAAAGGAGTGCATGCAGCTAGAGAGTTAGAGAAGAAATCAAAGCCAAGCAAGAGGTTTTGCTCACTTTCAAAGTCAAGGAAAAAGTTTGGCCCCTGATCAAGCTCTGTGCAAGTGAGAACTTTTAAAAGATTTCCCATTTGGTTCCTGAAAAACAGAAAAGGAGGAGAGAAAGAGAAGTGCTAAGTGGGTGAGACTTTTCAGAAACATGCAGGCATGTGGCCACATCCAGTGCAAAGGTTACGTGTTTGATCCACGGTGGCGTGTCAGCTCGTCAGTTCAGCCCAGGAGAAAAGCAGGAGAGAAAGTTTTTAGTCTTTGTTAAATTCACTCGTTGAACTTACTTTCGAAGTCCAGGAAAAAATGTGGATAGTTTTCAATTTCCCTGGTAAGCACCTTAAGAAGATTACCCATCCCAGCAAACCTATAGTGGATGCAATACAAAACAGTTTGTCGTTATAAATGCATAATACATACGAGAATTGGAAATTCAAGGGATGGAACGCAGCGTGGGGGGGGGGGGATAAATAAATAAATAGGCTCCCAAAATTAAAGATGATTTGTCTAGTCCTTGTATCATCCGGAAAAGCACAAACAAGAAACCAAGGTAACCCGGCATCCGTGACTCTTCTAGCCGTGTGCATGAGAACGTGCGAAAGGGTTAAGACATTCTAGATAAATTAAATGCCTGAGGTGGCAAATAAAAGCTCAAATATTCAGGAGAAACCCAATATATTTTTCGGTAGATGTCCAGTGCCACAGAATCTGTTGTCTCCATACCGATATCAGAATCGCAATGATTTTGCACTCCAGATTAACGCAAACATACAGAGCACTCTAACCACACTGATGCACACACTCCGACTACTCTCAGTCAGGCTAGCACACACTCTGCTATTGACCTATTTTGCCACATGGAGAGTAAAAGCAAACCCACTGATCTATCAACCCTACCGAGCACGGCCAACTGCGCCAAAATGAACTCAAACACGCAACACTCTCAGCCAGTACTAACACACACACACCGTATACTCACTCAAAACACGCATTAGTCAACCACACACGGACACCACACCTTGATCAACTTACCTGATCACTCCTCCCAATTCAGCATTCATGCGAGATCAAGTGACCCCCACCCCCGCCCCGCCTAGCTGCCAGGAGAATGAGCCGGTAGATCATCACACATCAATCACCACCACTCATACTCAAACACTACGGAGCTCCTAGAGGTCAGAGGATTCTGGATCCTAAACAGAGACTTTCCATTCTAAATAAGGACACTTGGGAGGTATGCATTTGCAAAGTAAAGCATAATATACATCGTATTTACAGCAGAGAACTGTGCGTCCTTGTCTGGGTACGCAGAAAATATAACTGTTCAGGATGCTACCTGAAAGGTAACCCCAGTGCATAGAGTTTGTTGACTTACTGGAAAGCCTCCAGGGAGGCTGTGATCAGGCGAGCGATGTGAATTAAATACACACGTATGTTTAGTAAACGGTAAATGCAATAATCGTGCACACGGCGCTCGGCAGACAGGAGCTGGAGACAGTGGCTTCTACAGCCAAGCGGCCAAATTGAATTCAACAAGGCTTTTTTTTTCTCTCAGGGATTGCTGGAGCACGTCAGGCGCCGTGAAAGAGCGTTTCCTAAACGACCTGCCCGTGGGTTACAGGACTTAATGGTGTGAGCTGAAAATTGGGCGAGCGGCAAACCCTCAAATATTTCGCATCCATAGCATAAAGAAGCTATTTAGAAGCCGTGGCGCGGCTACAGAAAAATGGATGTTTTCAGTTAAAGGTCAAACAGAACACATTGTTACAGCCTATGGCGGCTTCCAAATGAAGAAAAGACATCGGAGGCTGGCGTGAGATACAGCAAGGATCTGCGGCCCACGGCAGAAAGCAAATAAGCAAACCTAAGCCTAAAAACAAAAAATAAAAAGGTTCCCCGTCACTTTAATACAGGGCAAAAGGAATAGGAAAAGTAAGGCTTGCACAGTAGGGGTCTTCGCTTCCGGCAGTGAGGGATTGACATGGTTTGGACTCTCTCGGCACCCGTACGATCTGAGAAATCAGGAAGTGACCGGCCGTACGATAGGCTTAAGATAACGATTGGGCAAAGTTTACTTTTGGTATAAAAAAAACCCCAAAAACGTATATTTCATATAGAACCATATAATTGAGGTTTGCTTAACCGTTCAGGAGGAACTGAATGGTTCTAAACCATTTTACCGCGGGAAGGTCATGTTTGGTCCGCTGTTCAGGAAGCAGGTTACTTCCTACGTCGGCCGACGCACTAGAACTCCAAAGCTTCACCGAGGCATCGTTTAAAACGAACAAGCGTTGGCATGAAATTCACTGGCTACCTTTTTGAGTGGACGTCAGTGCCGGAAATTGGAATAAAAATATTAAAGAGCTTCAAACCATATAGGGCTGCAACTAACGATTATTTTAATAATCGATTAATCGGCCGATTATTTTTTCGATTAATCGATTAATCGGATAAAAAAAAACAATATGCAAATTTTTCGTTTATTTAAAAGAATTTAATGAACTGGATGTTAAAAAACAACTTAAAATTTACATTAACATTCTTATTTTGTTATGATGTAATAAAAAACAATATTTTCAAAGTACAAGAACCCAAACACAATATTTATGAAACAAAATAACCCCAAACATTCTGAAAAGAGGTGGACTATTACTGTTCAAGAAACTTTGCCCCAGCACTTTGCACTTTGCACCCAGCACTTTGCACCCAGCACTTTGCACCCAGCCCTGGCACTTTGCACCCAGCACTTTGCCCCAGCCCTGGCACTTTGCATCCAGCACTTTGCACCCAGCATTCAGCACTTTGCACTTTGCACCCAGCCCTGGCACTTTGCACCCAGCACTTTGCACCCACGGCGCTCTGTGCGAGTGGCTCTGTGCGATCCGTGCACATAGACATGAAGAATACTTACCTCCGGAACGCGTCACATCCGTCACGTAGCTAAAAGAAGGCGGAGACTGCAGAGCGTGTAGCAGAAGCGGGGAACGCTCGCGGAGGTAAGTAAAAGGAGCCGAGTGCTCCAACAACGAATTGATCACTCGATTAATCGATAACGGAAATCGTTATCGATGATTTCCGTTATCGATTATTATCGATTTTATCGATTCGTTGTTTCAGCTCTAAAACCATACAATGCACGGCTCATTGATGCACAAGCCAAATCTGACCTTCCCATCTCCTTAAAGGGACACAGCAGCCATCGTGCGCACAACACTTAAACAGAAATCTCCACGGCGCTCCGGAAAAGCAGTCCCTGTAATTTACACCTCTACGCAGTACATTCCTGCTTCACAAACATGGATAACATTAAAGGGGCTCTCCAGTGTCCCGCGCCGCCTCATCAACAGAAAAGATTTATTAAAGGGACACTCCAGCCATTCACTGCATATGATAGGTGCGCGGTCCCTTTAAATTTTGATGTGGTCTGTTTTGCAAAGGCATGTGGGGATTCGCCTGAATCCCCCCACAAGCATTTGCCCCTTTCCCCAGCCCCAGCTAAAAGCTCCAGTGCCGGCTCTGCTGAATGCCCTGTAAGGGGTCTGCTTGGACCCCAGTGCAAAAGTCTTCCTGTTGATTTCAATGGGAGCACTTTCCTGCTACTGATTGGCTGCTTACACCGGCAAGAAGTTTCAGATCATTGAGGAAGAAGGGAGATTTTGCCTATAACTTCTGTCTCCGGAGTGTTTTTATTTTTTTCGGAAGAATGTATATTAGACACCTCACAGAGGACGTTAATATGGCAGAGAGTCGTCAAAAGGGACAGTGTGAGCTTTAAAACACGAGTCCAGTACGACCGAGAAACTACAGATAAACCTCTTTATAAATATCACAGATGAATCGATTTGTATCTATACCATCCATGCATATAATTTTTTTAACCCTTAATGACAAAACCTGTACATGTACGGGCTCAAAATGCATTGTTTTCAATGGGTTTAGGGACCGCCCATTGTCCTCAAGGGGTTAAATAAACGTTACATGTGATCAAAATATTTGGATTCTGACAGGAAGCAAATGAGCTTAACTCCAGAAAACAGCTGAAATAAGCTTTTCCATATCTTGCCCCATATCTGCATCAACATCTTTCAAATTAACCCTTTAATGCATTATAAAGATGTACACTCACATAGGACATAATGAGAAAAGCTGGGGGTGTGTTTTTTTTTTTTTTTTTTTTAATAGCCCAATCAAAGATGGCCAACTCTATATTATAACCCTAACGATTTAGGATATTTCCCACCGATTAGGTGTCCCGGTCCCCGAAAGGAAAGAGGGTAAGATATGAAGAAGCCAAAGGCTGCTTAACACCGTAATCCTTACAGAACGTATGCTATAAAATAATACATTCATTGCGTGGTTTAATACCAAAGGAACGACACCTAATGCACGTCATAATTAATCATATATGAAACGCTCTACAATAAACACACTGGTTGTGCGCTCCGTGCAGAAAAAGACAACCCAACCATAAGGCTTTTATTGTATCAAGCGAGCTGTATTGTCCAGAAAAGTCAGCAAAGCTGAACACGCACATAAGCAGACATTGTGCGGCTGTTTTGACAACCCAGCAATGCTACCTCGGTGGATTTCCTGAGAAGGAGACATTTAAAACTCACAGACGGGCCCATAGACATTTGCTCATTCAATATGGTTCATATGAAAAGCGCTTAGAAGCCGATAGAGAAATGTATTGTTTATTATCTGCTGCCCCCTGCTGGTCACCAGAGGCATTTCCAGGTATAAAAACGATCAAACGGAATTCCCTTTCATAACATAAAGCCGTCCCGGTAATAAAATCGAACGAGTTAGTTGCGGAAAACTTATTTGGACCATTAAAAAAGTGATGCATGTCTGTTACAAGCTTCAAACATGCGTGTAAAATATGTCTGAAGCCATTGTCGGCAACAATTATTCTTTTTAATGCTGTGTTATGCGGGGAGGCCAGGGTGAGGGCTTTTTAACGAGACTCATAAATATTCAGGATTATTCCACCAATGCGCTGCTAAAAATATAAAGTTCTAGTCATTTACACGCCTCCGTTTCCTTGATACATTTTAAAAGATAGCTAATTTCAAGCAAATGTTAAGATGAAAAAAAAACGCCATTTTACAATCTATGACTGGCAGAGAAAATTAACTGTGGTGATGTCATAAATAAGTGAATCATGACTAATATTTGAAAGTAAATGTTTTTTATGTAACATTCATGTCTTAGAACATCGCTTTATATGTATACTGCAAGGGGGTTCATTTTGACATGCTGTCCAAATCATTTTGGCGATTATCTCTTTCAATTCAGCTGGGGGGGGGGGTGTTTCCCCCCAGGAAAGGATGGGATCACTATGAAAATTAACCTTACATACATTCCTTTTCTAAAGCCTTTGTATTTACGGTCACCCGCCCATACAATGCCAGTCAGAGTCAATGGGTAGAAGTAACATAATGGAGAGGAATAATCATGTATACCCTTGAAAGCGGAAGATGGCCGTCCCTGTAAAAAGGTGAATTTCTGATACTTATATTCTTAACTTGACAACAGCGTGCAAAATGCAGACTGTTTATACATTAAAACACACATATATATCCATAGCTCTATATCACAAACACACACACTATACAAAAGATAGCTATTTGAAAATAAATCCCACCTGCGCATTTCTCAAAGTATCCACCAGGTGGCGCAAAATGACATTTCATATGTAATGTGAACTTCAATAATGTAATGTAATGTGGATTTCAATAACAAATATTTCCCATCCATTTAATATTCAATGTTATCAGCACAGTAAACGGTTATATTGTATACTAGATACTAAACAGTTATTGTATTACTATTGCATTACTAAAAGTTTGGGTACAGCATCAAATCGCAGCGGAATAAAACCGTTTCACCAATTTGTTGGGAGCAAAACCAATCATAACGAATGTGTACTGAATTAAAAACGGGTGCGCAATCTAGACGCCAAGAATCAGGTTTGTTTTTCTTGTACTTAATACAGAGAAACTCGGCTTGATACCTACATTCCATGGAAGGATTGAACACTTAACATTGTATGATTTAATTAAATTAATTTAAATAGCATTGTACTAGTTTTATATTTTGTACAGAATGTTAAAGTTAGAAGAAACTTGACTTGGGTCGATGAAGGTATTAATGTTGCACACAGATGATATAGTGAAAGTATACGCTTATAATAATAATAAAAATCACCAATTACATTACCGTACCCGACTATGGAGTTAAAGGGATGCTCCAGTGTCACAGTGAGCCCCATATGCATTTGTCCAACCTGAAAGGGGGGGGGCACTTACCTACTTACCTTATGGAGAAGCTCCAGGAGAATGCCCATCCATGCTATGTTGTTTCAAGTCACCAATTGGCTGCTTCAAGGAGCCAATCAGTGGCAGGGAAGGTTCCCATTGAAAATCAAGAGGATCGCCCTGCAGCAGAGCATTTGCTGAGCCAGCTCTGGAGTTGACTTGCGGTAAGTATATGACTCGTCAGGAGATATGCGCGACATATGCTGCATTGGCAAATAGCCGGGGGGTTAAATATATAGAGGAAAATTCTGCGGATATCATGAAAATGACTGCATATGTTTTAAAGTGCATTAGACGGCAGGCGTATTCCTGAAATTGCTGCAAACGGCATGTGCTTTCTCTTACAGTACACATCGCGCGCCATGAGATATCTCCATACCCGGAGGCGACATCCCACCGGGACGCTTCAGTCTGAACGTGTGGGATGTCATTTTGTTTTAACTCTGCCCTCAGCCAACTGTGTAAAACACATTAAAATTATTTTTTTAATTAGATGCTTTTTATCCCCGAGCAATGATTCTCCACGAGTTTCCAACAGCAGTTTGTGCTGGTGCTTGGTAATCAGAGAGTAGAACAACGGCACAACCGAAGCGGGACAGCAAAGGTCGTGTAAGGAGCATGTAGAATCCCCAAAACAACATTACTAATAATAACTAAAATGCGTTAAATGACAAAAACACAAGTTTAATGGCAACCTGCAGCAGAGATATCCAAACGCTCAATGCTTCAGGTTACGTTTGGGGTCCTGGCATAAATTTAGCAAACTGTTAACCTCTATTGAATCCATTCCTACTTATGCCACGGCTCATGTGCATTGTGCATTAGGTCTGCGCCTCTGTTTAATTGTAATCTACCGGCTTCTCAAACAGCAGGCACAGCATCCAAAACCAAAGTGTCCCGTAAGTCGCGGAGACGGTAATCAGGACAATTATTTAAGGGGGAAATACAGGTATTTTTACAGTTTTCAAAATGCCAATGTAAGTAGAAGGTTACTAAAAATAATTATACTACAGGCACCATAAATGTCTGGGAACATCAACGTCAAAAAAAACAATAAATCAAACGCACGAGCACTGCAGAATACGACGACTTTGTATAAATCAATAAACCGTAATAATGCAGGATATTAGATTTTCCCAAGACCCATCTTCACATAAAATGTAACATGTTAAAACATTGGATTTAA
This sequence comes from Spea bombifrons, assembly GCF_027358695.1. Lineage (NCBI taxonomy): Eukaryota > Metazoa > Chordata > Amphibia > Anura > Pelobatidae > Spea > Spea bombifrons. Next base: position 110,656,035 of record NC_071089.1, read on the forward strand.
AGCGCCAGGGGATTCTGTAGCAATGTGAAAAAAAAAAAAAAAAACCTTGAATGAAAAAACAAAAGAGCCGATGAACACACTACTAATGGAAAATTAGAGTAATGGCATCACTAAATACAACTCAAGTGTATATTCTTAGCATCTAATGCAAAGTCACCGTTTTTTGTAAAAAAAAAAAAACCCCAACATTTTAAACCAGGAACTAGACATTCATGAAAAGCAGAACGACAGCTATATACCTTCTAAGCCTGTCTTTAAACATTAATAGCATAGGGATTGGATTACCGCTTGGGAGGGTCAGCACTGACCCCATTGATGATAAATTATTTATTGCCAAAGCTCTTTGAAGCCCAGGTGGTTCTGGAAGTTCAAAAGTCTCACATTTCCTCCAACAAGGCCTGGAGGTAGGGGGTATGCCGAGGCTCAATTACTGAACCCCCAAGCCAAGAAGTTGCCTCAAAAGTATCTACTAAGATAGACACACAACCTATTTCTGGGTAGGACGGATACCGGGTTGTCCATTGGAATAAAGCAGAGACCTTTAAGTAGATTTCCTGCAATGATTATAAATTAATTTGGCAATAAAAAAATGTTATATTCCTAAAATGTGGCGTTCTGCTTATACAAAAACATTAATTGGTCTCTCTAATACGCTTTAGAAACGTGAGCAGATCCGTCACCGTACTCATTCTTCTGAAGGTGTTATCGCATAAAAACAAACTATTAGAAGGCTCTCAGTTTCTATGACAACCACTTATCAATGCATGCTTTTGCATCAGATGTTAATTTTTACATTTAGTTTAGGAACAAGGCAAAATTCCACGCGGTAAAGAATGATTTCTGGGCATCATGGAGCAGTACTAGAAATGTGGTGTATAATGCGGCAATTAGATATACCACTGGGGCATTTGGCAGTTAAGGAGGAAGAGCACCTTTAACATCTCCCTCACCGCATCTGTGTTGGGCTAATGATAGTAAATCTAGGGGTAGGGGACCAAATGGTCCCATGTGGGGCAACCTGCTCCATACTAGGTCATCAGAAACCGATTATCTCCTAACATGGCCTGGCCCTCCACGCCCGCCCCTGGACCCTCTTCGCTCCTGGGCCTCCACGCCCCCCCCCGACCATCTTCGCTCCTGGGCCTCCACGCCCCCCGGCCCTGGCCTTGAATCTGTTCCAATCATGATATGCTGCCGTACATACACTGGCTGGCAGGAGAGCAATTGCCTGACAATAAGCAGGACCGACCTATTCTGTGTCGGCAACATTTTGAAAGCCACATTGTTGATATTTTTAATATATACTTTAATCACAAACCAGACTTGAGAAAAACCTAGAGAAGTACTTTGTATTGCAGAACGGTGCACACCAAGAACGTCATACAAAGCCAAAGAACATCACTTTGTGCCCCCCATTGACTAATTTACCGTGCAAAACAGATTTCTGTGCCTCTGTCTCGTGATGTTTGACAAATGAAGTTTACGGCGTGACCCACTCGGGTGCTTCCAATTACACTTCACAGCAAATTAACATCCAAAACGGTTACTACACGATAAACGTCACGTCAATGTAATTTTGGCAATATAACAAAAACAAACAAAAAAAGGTCTACAAAGCAGAAGATCCAGCTAAAGATCCAAGGCAGGCTGGGAGCATCATCCGACATAACGTGTCCCTAAAACATGATTATTTGAGTCTGAGTCTTAACAAACGGCACTTGTTGTTTGCGAGGCCATAAAATGCAGTGTGGGTTTGCGGACGCAGAGGGAATGGAATGGCATTAGGTCAGAGACAACACGCACAGCAGGGTGGGGAAGGACAAAAAACATTCAGTGTTGGTTCTAAAAAACATAGTTCAGCCTTATTAAATAAATGGTTTTATCTGCACCTGTTCAAAACGTTAATGGCCTCTTGAACTTTCCAAACAAGCCCAACTACTCTGTATTCAGTCATGATTGGAAAAAATGGTGGGATCCATACATCCATCTGCTTTTTATCTGTGCGCTCAGAAATAAATCACTTGGAAAGGGTGCTGTTCCACGAAACAATGAGAAACCCGAAACTGAGATATCTTGACACCGAGCTATAGGATGACATGAGAAGTCAGTTTTCTCTAGCTTGGGGAGATAACCAGTTGAAGAGCATTCCTTTTGGTGTGCCTTGCAGTAACATGGCCTGCTGCATAAACAAAGGTGCCTTTGCTGCTATTATTCAATGTCGTTGTGATAATAGGACACGTTGGTCACCAGAGCAGGGCAGTTCAGCTTACGGAGGGCCACATGTATTCAACATGAGGGCCTGACATAATTGTATCAATTACATAATATAATAGAACATATGCTTTTTCAGGATCATTAGAAGCATCGCAAGAGCCTTTGGAGACCAGATCCATCTTGTAGGCCTCCAGCTACAGAACACAGGAGATAGCATCCAAAACTCAGTCCTAATGACATCCTTGACAATAGAGAGATATATATATGAGTATATCTTTAAAGTAAAACAAGCCATTTGATTGGTTGTCTTTAGTTATCAAAGTACTAAAACTCCTAATTATACCGAGTGTGAAAATGAAGCTCCATAAGGTAACTAGCTTTCGCTGTGGGGTTTATTCACTAAAGTTGCAGTTCCATTCCATTGGCTTTACCTTAAGTTATGAAGGAACAGCACCGGTAAGCTTTTCCTCTACCGACAGCTTGGACAGTCATGTACAAAGCATGTGTAACGCCATGAGAGTTCTCGAAAGTCTGACTATGCATTACGCTGGTTAGTTCATATCGGCCCTTGTTGCAGATAATTTTATCTGGAATATATATTTATTATTAATACTGGCACTGAAACCACATCTCTCAGGAAACTCCATCTCAGTACAAAATGTTTTATCATCTTTCGCTATTACGATCCTTACAAAGTATTTTCATAATAGCAAGAGATGCTAATAAATCAGCAGCTTAAAGATAATGTACACGCGCTAAGTATCAAAACTTATTGCGTAATCGGCTAAAATCCACTTACATAGGCGCAGTTTTAATCTTTGACAGATACAAAGGCAAGGTTATAAAAATTTCCTCCTAACCTTATTAACTACAGCTGGATTTATTGTAAAGTTATAATGCAAACTGTAGTCATTAATTACACTCCATTTGTGCAAGTCGTGCTTTCTGCGTATATGTGTGTTGGTGGGTTCTGACAGCCAACACTTAGGTCAGCAAGTGGTGGGGAAATAGTGCAAATGCATAGGACAGGGTTCGACAAAACATTGCCATGGCGACCAGAAAACATTGCCTAGCAAGTAGGGGTTTGGGGAGCGTTGTCTATATGTATGAACTGCATCTTTAAAGCTGCCGGTGCAAACATCAGTTCCTCCAACCCCCCCGCCACCATACAAGCAGGCCACGCTCACTCAGTCCCTGCATGCTGACCGAGACCAATCGCCGGGATGATGTAATTTGCCGGCGCTCAGGTGCAGCTGGTGTGAGGGCCGCGAGGGATTAGAAGAGCTGCCCTGAGCCAACAAAGGTAGGGAGGTGTGTGTTTCTTACTCTGTGTGTCTACGTAAGTATGTTCCTGTTTGCGTGTATCAAGTATGTTAGTATCGTTTAAAGAAAACCCGATTCCTCAATGTATTGGCTGGCTCCTAGAACCAAACCAAATTAGTCAACCCCTGGACTGGTTCTACTGAATCCCTCCAAGTACTTAGAAGGGGACAAAAGTGAAGTAATCTGGAGAGCCTTGATTACAATCAAACACTTTAGTAAAAGTCTTATTGTGCATCAAAGATTGTCTTTGCCTGTCCGCAGAACAAGATGTCAAGGACTCCAATAGAAAGCCTTCTGTATATTTGTGTTCTGCCAGAGCAACAGAGAAGCAGCAGTACAAATGGTGTTTTCTTTCTTGCCACGTACACTTTTTTTTTTTGTGTTGTTATTACACCCCACCCACAACAGGTGTTTCTGCATCAAATAAAAACATTTTCTGCACTATTGCTTCCTATGTGAGGCAGAGCCGGAGTCCTGGCGTCTCAGGTGTGTCAGGAAAAGCAGGAACGCATAAGAAAGGATGAATGTATCTTAATGTAATCCAAGTATCAGGATCCCTGCATAATTGCAACATTAAAACTGCTGACTGAGATGTTGCTAACATTTTGCCGCTGGACAATTCTTCACAAAAAGCTCCACTGATGATACAGCGACATAAAAACAGTCAATCCCTTTGGGGGGAGGGGTATTCCATATGCAAAATATAATACATTTAGAAGACTCTGCCTTTGATCCATTCCCCCCCCCCCAACTCAATTTGCCTTACAAGAGATGCGATGACCGAACGGGTCTCCTGATTAACAAAGTGAAGGTGGATGTACACATGCGCTGAAAGTGCTCCGACTCTCAATGAGAGTGATTTCCGGTCCATTATTGGCTGCTTTGAGCCAAAACTGGCAGGTAAGCAGCTCTTTTGTTTTTCGTGAATCCATATTACATCCTTGAACATGCATTCATGTATTCGAGGCTCACAGGGCCAAAACACACTATTTTCCCATAACGGAGGGCAAATAGCCATTTCAGTCAAAAACACCCCATGGCTTTCATTGGGAAAATTACAAAAATTATTCCCAGAGAAAGGAACATTAAACCATTTCATTCCACTTGTTATCTGCAGGTCTCAAACAAGCTATAGCTGGGAGGACACTGCTTCGTTGGTGTGAAGAGATCCTCTCTATGGTTTCTCGTGCACAGCAAGACAACCACACAGGAAAAAGACACACAGATTTACTCGGTAAAAGCAATAAACTTCATCAGGAAATGTATTTGAAAAGTTAAACATCACTATTTTTAAGGGGGGAAAAAATTACTTAAAAAAAAAAAAAAAAAAGCAATAAAAAGCAAAGTGTATCTAGGAATATATTATGTTCTGAGAGCAAGAAAAGCCATGCAAAAATGTCTTTGTTAAAAATCTCAACACTGTTCAGCAGTGAAAACTGCAGAGACCTTCCATGCTCACGGCAAGCAAACCTGCAAGCAAACGTACAGGACCCTGTAGAGCGAGGGAGTCTAGGGTGGGCTTCTAATAAAGGAGAATCACATCAAATCTCCATACCATATTGTTCATCTAATAGATTTTATTATTTGTAATATACTTTTTTTGCATAGGTTTTTGTGCTTACAAAATAAATATACACAAGCTCCTGGCCTTGTTTAGTAAGATTTTATATACACCTTTTACACATCATGTGGAAAATTTGCATCACAACACAAAGATACAGTCAAGTTTACAACCGCTTAATTCACATTACTAAATCTGTTAAAATCGGAGAAAAAAAAAATGAATAAAAACCCACAAATCCGAACTCACCTTCTTGCTGCAGCTGTCTCCGAATGAAACGCTTTACAATAGTCCCCCTTCTACCATGAGTCCTAGAAACCAATAGATAAAAAAGAAAAAACATGTCATACGCCCTCAGTCGTTTCACGTCATGTATTCAGTTTCTCACACTTCCCCCACAGAGGTATCAAACAATATCACAGAGAAATGGGGGGGTGTAGAAGACATGTGTCCCTTCGCAGACACCTAAAGGGTTAAGCCAGCTTAATGTAGGGAAGAAGAAGAAAATATATACACACATGGTGCCACTTGTTCACATTTAGTATGCCCCTCTCCCTCTGCTTGTGATAAAGAAGCACCATATCAGAGGCACAAGGTAACCCTGGTGACAGTGAAACGGTCCCAGTAGAAAGTGCGTGTCTATGGCAGTTACCATATATGGTCATGAAATCTCTCGCACATGGCAGCAGAACATCCTATCCAGTTCTTATCAGATGGATATTGCAGTCACGCAGCGTGCCCCTGCTACAAGCAGCAGACAACGAGACCCTCATAGCCAGAGACTGAGTATAGAACACATAACTAAAAAAAATATATACCACCGTCCCCGGCAAACCTTAGAACTCAGGGTTAAAGACATAAAAAAACACCATATCTATTCTGATATATGAGTAAAAAATAAACAGTGCTAGTTATTGGAACGCAGCTGATGCACCTTTAATTATGACAAATCAAGATTAACATTGTTGCATAAAAGCGAAACTATAAATCTAGCTAAATGCAGTTTTATTGGCTTAAACAATAGTAAAGAACACATATAAACAAGTGTTTACTACAATATAAAGAACAAACTCCTGATATAGTATGATTCAGCCATGACTAAGCCTGTCACTTTTACAGTTGTAAGCATATGTCATCTGTTAAAGATACCTAAAGCGTGTGATTTTTGTTTGTGAATCAGTGCAACGGTTTGATCTTCGGCATTCTTGCATATTTCTCACACTGATTTTGGTCAGATCACTATGTGAAGCGCTGAGTAATCAGACATGGTATATACAAAAAAAAATAAAAAAAACCCTTAGTAAAGTGAGCCTAAAGGAAGGGATTATTACGATTAGAGGTTTCCAAAACCTGGTAAACGATCAGAGACATCCTTGCCCAATTTAAAACTGACAAACAGTGGCCCCTATCAGGTGTCAGCATACAACATACACTACATGGACAAAAGTATTAGGACACCAGATCATTACACCAACAGGGACTTTGATGCCATCACATGCCAAATACATAGACATTAATATGTAGTTGGCCCCCCCCTTTTGCAGCGATAACAGCTTCCACTCTTCTGGGAAGGCTTCAACAAGTTTTGGGGACTTCCCGAAACTGTTCTCACAAAGTTGGAAGCATAGCTTCCTCTAAAATGCATTGGAAGCATGACTGTGCCCCAGTGCACAAAGCAAGGTCCATAAAGACATCTCCAGTTTTAATGCAGGTCAGTTTGAAAATGGTTACACAGAATATGGAACCACTGTCAATGTCATATATTTGTTTTATATGGCACCATCAGATTCGGTAGCGCTGCACAAGTAGACAAGACATAACAGGTAGTATATAACATAGCAATTTGACTTACAGAAACAGGTGAGGAAGATCCTCCTAAACACAAGCTTACAATCTAAAAGTGCCAATGTTAGGGATGGACCAGACACACTAGTGTAAGTATTGCAGGAGAAGAAATGACCAGGCGAGGTAAGGAGTTAAAATGCAAGTTTGTAGGCCTCCTTAAAAACATGTGTTTTGAAGGATTTTTGAAGGACCGAAGGCAGGTGGAAAGGATGGATAGTACAGGGGAGAGCATTCAAGAGGACAGGGGGCAGCACCTGAGAAACCTTGTAAGCGCGCATGAGAAGTAGACGTTAGAGGAGAGGACAGACAGAAATACTGTAGAACATAGAACCTCAAACCAACTGTCCATTATCGTGTTGTTAGTACTATTACTAAGGAATAGTAGATAACTTGCCATAACTAAAGGAATCAAATTCTGCTTTGTAACAAAAAAGGAGAACATAAGGCGTATTATCCATCAGCTAAAATGAAACCGCGTCACAAAGCAAGAAAGCATCAAGAACACAAGCGCAAGTCTTCATTGAAACATAAAATTTGATGGTAGATACGAACAATCCAGCCCCATATAGTCTAACTATATTTCCTGATTTAAAAAGACTCAGACCTTAATCTGTCCTTAATTTTGTCTTCGATTCAGGATCCGGCAGAACGCGTAAACAATAAATGTAAAGTTTTGGAATACCCTCCTAAACCTAAATCCCAATGGGATGTAAGGCCCCAAACGCCACAGCATTGAACTGGTTCTGTATGGTGTCATAAAACCATGAAAGAGACCGACCATTAACTACAATAAGAAGTTACTGCTGCTAAAAGGTGGCATTACCGGGTTTTAAATCATATAGGTATTCACACATAGGTACTGACCATTACATTCATTTAATATAATAATGACATTAGTATCAAAAACGTGTGATGGTGACCACAGTTGTGTGTTGCGGTTTGCCACTTATCTTCCCTTTTTATTGTTTTGATATTAAGCAAATATAAAATAATGCCAAAATCAGGCATTGAAACAAGCTCTCAAAAATGCATGTGTGTATATTACAACAAGGTATGCATCTTGTCTGCCGTGAAATGTGATCTGTTCCATGCCACCAGATCCTTGTGTTCCCTGACGCCTGAGGTTACACAACAGCTCTGGGATAGAAACGTATACCACATAAAAAAACAAAACCCAATGCAAGGCAAACTAGGGCATTCACTTGGAAGCATACGCTCAAAAATCACAATCATAGCTACGGCGTGGATACAAACTGAAGTTTATGAACACTGTAAAATGACAGAAATGCAGGGGAGGGGTGCAAGTGGTCCAGTAATAAAACAGAACAAACACTCGCCATCCAGTCTAATAAAGCTTGGAAACAAAATGAAAAGAAAGCCAGTAAAGATAACACAGGGAGGACAAAATCAAGTAAGTCATCCCCAAGACAAACAAGACCTTTTAAAGGGATTGTAACCCCTACATCCACATCTATTTCAGTTTTCTGATATGCTTTTGTATTTAAAATGTCCTTGAAAGTCATTAAATTGTGCTGTTAGATTATGTAATTTTATTTGCATACAAATCTAAATCAATTCCCCTTTCCAGGTAAATAAGTATTTTTCTACACACCCAACTCAGAATGTTTGAGTCCTGTAAATTCTGATGTTCATGGGGCAAGTCAGGAGTCTTTGGTTTTAAATTGTAAGAATATAAAATGAATCCAGAATTTCTCACGTCTTAGCGATGCATAACTTGATAAATAAAAGCCCAACTGGCTATACGTGTCACAATGTATTCTAAAAGTATCCTCTGTGTAGATGCAACATCCAGATGGAACGAACGTTTGTAAAACAGGTGTAGGTCCTGTTAGCGTGCCAAGAGGGTCCATATGACCATCATACAAACTCAAGTCATTGGCCCTACCAGCATCCATAAAATCTGGTCTGCACATTTTTCTTCCAAGGCAATCCATAAATAGCATATATTAACCATTTGACTGCCAACCACAGCAGATATGTGATCGAAGAGAAACGAATGCACGAATCCATGCGCGGTGGCACTTTTTCTCCCAAAGTATTCCTGAAAATGACCTTTTCTATGTGTAGTGGGGCAGAACAACAAGTAAGAGAACAGCCCACTGGTCTACATCGAGAATACCTGGTCCAAGAATTTCCTGTAGGAGGATAGCACCTAAATTAATTCTATAGAAACAGAACGGAAAAAATATCACAGAAGTTAGTCTAATCGCCATATGTGCTTTATTTTAAATCCACATGGGGCATATAAGCGTCCAGCATGAGAACAAGTCGAATCACTTGACATGTTTCTATTACTATGTGTAGTGGGGCTCCTGATTGTCCATCCGCCTTGGATGATAAGAGTTATTGGTGGGCTAAAATTTCCATCAGTGTGGCTGAGAGTAGTCAACGTGTTTGTTCTTGCATTGGTTTTTCTGAAAGCGGGTCAATGGATACGTCTTGTGAAATAGGCATACCTACTGCTTTTCCTCCAAGAACCTGGCCAAATGTTCTTAACACAGAAGTGCAACTAAAACAAAACCAAGGATTCACATTTAGCATATAAGCAGCAAACTATTATTGTTCCCCTCAAAACCACATATATATAGACAGCAGAACTCAAACCGTCTCTACAACACACACAACATGAAAAGTTAGCACCTACCTACCAGCTCTCGAAAGTCATTAAACAGAAGCCTTTCAAGCAATCAAACAAGTGAGTAATAAGTTGAGGCTTGGTGTGAAGAAAGTTTTCAGCTATTACAAGAGCATTTTTGTGTGGTTGTTTTTGAACACAGGGATATATGGGGTAACAAGGACTATCAAGAGCTTTTACAGCAGGCCTGCCCGACATGTGCCTCCCGAGCAAGCTGACGGAGGCGCTCAGACATGCTGCATGGAAGATCAGGCTGTCCGACAGCCTGGTCTCTCTTCTGTTTGATCGCTGAAGCTTCCGGCGGCTTAATTGGACTCCCTGCTACATACTGAGGTCAGCAAAGCAGGGTTGAAATAATTTTTTTTAGTAATAAAAAAAATATATTTTTAGAGACCCTAAGGTGATCTCTAATCATTTTTCAGTTACAGTCATGAAAAAACAGTCAACAAAAAAAACAAAAACAAAACTTGGGTGAAAATAAAAATTCAAAAACAAAATATCAAATGGTGCTTTACAGCATGGCTTTTTAAAAAGTCATTTAATAAGATATGGCGGTGCACAGTTCACTAATGAAATGTTGCGTGTTATGCTAACCCGCAGAGTGAGCGTGCGAGGGGGTCGCGGTGTGGATGTGGTCAGCGCTGTACTCGCTCAATGGTGGAATGTCTTCCTGCTCAGCCCTGCATATTATTATTATTATTATTATTATTATCTTTTATTTATATGGTGCCAACAATTTACACAGCGCTTAATACAATACATATATTTAAGGGGTCTGACAAGACAAGAATTGACAGACTAAGACAAACCGATACATTAGGTGGAGAGAGCCCGGCTCTTAAGGGAATGGGGTGACAAACATCAGGCACAGAGAAACTGCAGAGGCCATATTTCATGCGTCATTTCTAAATCACAATTTACACTACTGATGCTTAAGCTTCAGACTAAACCCATGAAGCGTTGGGCTTTCCTTACACCACCTGCCATGGTTTGCAAACCTGTAGATTGTTAGTTAACTCTAATTCTTCACCTTTTATCATTTCCTGTTTTAGATGAGTCTGTAGGTGAAGTTACATGTTACACTCACGAAGGAAACACCACCAAAAATGACATTTGATAAAAAAAAAAGAATTTTTTCTTAGTCTGGTTCAAGGTTTAAACAGTCTTATCACTATAGCAACTAACAGAAGGGTCCTGATCAACTACTTTGTGGTTAAGAGTGATATCTAAGAAAAGACACAGTGGTAGATGAAAAAGTATAGTATACAACTCTTAACAAATGCTTAACATATTAATATATATATTTTATTTCACAGTTTTATAAGTTCACACTGAGAGGCTGTTATTGTACAATCCACTAGCCGTTTGCCCAATCTGAAGATTTCAGATTATCTTCATTTTTCCAGATGTCTTATATAATATTGATCAGAAGACATCTGACGAGAAGACGAAATCCTCAATAGAAAATCATTTAACTCATGGTCGATGATGGCTCTCCCTACCTTTTGTTTCTGTAAATCCATAGTATTATGCATGCAACATTATGCTACTGTTTATCCTTTGTACAGCACTACTGAATAAGGCCATGCTATATAAATAACTAAGTGAAAACACCACGCTAGGCTTCATTTGCACAAATACAGGTGTTTTACGTAAGAAAAAAAAAAAACTTACTATAAACGTTAATAAATCTATTAAACTCACACCCAAGTATACTACATGGTCGCCTAAAACGAATACAAACTTTTGGTATCCAAAGCAGTGATTACATGTACCAAATGTGCGCTGTTAGCATCGGTTCCCAAAAAGAAATAAAATGTGGAAAAATAAATGGTGAATATTTTACATGCATACATCAGTTCCGCCACTAATAATGATGGGCACGACCCCCCAATTAAATCCCTAAACAAAGGCTCTTTAGAGATGCAGAAATGCAAAGGGGTGAATGGAGCCGAGTGTGACCAACCTCCCACCATCTGCTCCCAGCGGAGGAGGCATTATCCCGGCTTGAAAAGTAAATACATAATGGACAACTCCATAGACACATACCAAATAAAACCCCCAGTATAACAAACACGGCTTTTCATAGCGGGCATCCCAAAATCTTTCCTAAAAGTTCAGCAACACAGGCAGACCCCACTATTACATTCTGCTCTATACACATCGTATGTTTAGAATGACTACAAGAGATACCGAATATTCTCACAGGTACCCAGGACACTAAAATTGGGAACAGCGAGTATAAAAGAATTCTCGGACCCCAGACATGCGCCAATGCCCCCGATGGACAAACCACACAACTTAAGGCTTAGTTTTTAGATAAAATATAATTTATTTTTTTTATAACAGCCATAAGATGTTTAGTACTTTGGGGTCTTTGGTTTCTTAACACCCGCAACCACGTACTTAATTTTATCCGAGAGTAAGTGTTGCAATCGCCGATTGTGTTCGTGTACAATAATGCGGGTTTAACAAGAAACGCAGAAAGTGTTACTTCTCAAATAAGAAAGCGAAGGTTCCATTCCGAGACAGTTGGCTTCTCAAACAGATAGTCCATGAGAGCGCCAATCACATGCCTCGTGCTGCTAAAATAACAGGGGCTCATACGACGCAACGGGGGCTCATGCGACGCAAGGGGGGCTCATGCGACGCAACAAATGTTTTCGGGGCCACGATGATCAACAGTATAGGTTTTAAGCCATGTGTAAAATTATGGACACTGAAAGAAGGTAATTGTGACGCAAACGGGGGGGGGTCAGAGTCAGCAAAGTAAACCTGTTCGGTGTCGAACTACACGCGTGTTCAAAGAAAACCTCAATGAACAGGAATTCGGATCGGGTAAACGACATGGGTGACATCACATGAACAGGGGGAACCGATTAACCCTTTCTTCTATCTAAGGAGGAGTATAACACGGGCGTTCATACAACAGGTGCAAAACATAACGTTAGCGACGCGGCACACACAACAGGAATCGAGTAAATCTTTTTGAGGCCTCAGGGCCCAAAGATAAAGTTGGCAGACAGGTGACACTCATGCCAAGGTAGTTATACAAATAAATGAGAAGCCCTTTCATCGCCACCAGGCTGGGTTATATAACGGGTGGCATGTGGGTAGTAAGCATGATGAGCGGTTACAGAACATCACATTGATTTACACTGAGGGGGTGGCTGGATTAACCCTTTCATCTCCTAAACAATTTTACCGGCAATGCCCCTAACGACCCATCTAGTACATGAGTTCCAGGGTGAGGAACCCACTCTGGAACCGGACACTCCAATGTTTGGGAGCAAAAGATTAAAAAAATGGCACATGCAGTGCGATACATGACCCCCAAGCACACGGAGGGAGGCACTTACTACTGCTGCCCGGTGTTGTAGACCCTAGATAGGTCGTTAACCCCGTGAATCCCACGGAGAACGAGTAATACACAGATAATTACAGATAGTGAGGAACAAGCCGGTGGAGATGAGCTGGACGACTGTCCACCACCCAGCGTGTGAGTGGGTGGAGCGCTGACTACATCCACACTGCGACCCCTCACACGCTCACTCCGCGGTTTAACGCAACACGGAACAGGAGATGCCGCTTAACTACGGTGCGGAGGGATACAATAACACCGGTAGCGCCGGTACTCACTGTCTCGCGCTCGGGTCAAATGCTGCGAGCTACTCCTGTCTTGCTGCCGCCTGGTCTGGATGCTGCTGCCGCTGCTTCTAGACAAACCTCTGCGCATGCGCCGTGACGCCAATCGTTGCTCTCGCTGTCGGATTGTGGGGAGGGGCCGAGTGCGCGCAGGCGCAGTACAGGGGGTGTGGCGGGATAGTGGGCCGGTCTGTGAGGCGCTGCGTCACAGGTTGCTAAGGGCTTTCGGTGTGGTGTGAAGGAAGCAGCTGCCCTGTCAGTCTTGTGGAAATGGCCTGCCGTCACCAGGCTGTGACCCATGGCGGTGAAGTGAATCATTGGAGGCGCTGGGGTGGATTAACAAAATAAGCTTTGTGAGGGAAGCTGTAGACTGTAGAAGCAGCGAAGAGGAAAGGGGCTGCAGCTGTTATAAGGGATTTATGTAATATTTGTCGCAAAAAGTTGGATAAATAATAACTTTATAACATATTTCTATATTTCATTTAAGTACATGTGATATACTCCCCTCCAATCAGCTCCATCTCTGGCTTGGCGAACGCTGTGGGTGGGGCTGTAGTCAGACCGCCTCGGGCATGTAAGGGAGTGCTTTCTTATCATACATTTCGAGACGACTTGACTGATGACCAGAGACCTCCCTTGCGGGACACGTGCCGGACTGCCCACTGTCGTCGGGGGCGATCCCACTGACGTTGGGGGCAGGAAACACCCCCTTTTAAAAGGAAAATGGGCGGGGAGCGGGGCGTGTCAAGACCCTGCGACCCGGAGGATTTGGGTCTTGAACCTGAGTAGCGGTGCTTCACTGGCAATCTCCGGGTCAAACCCGGAGAGTTCCCAGGTATGCTGATGACACCGTCATGAAGTCACTAGGAATTGTTCTTATATATACAATCCACTGTTCCTTAGCAGGTCTACAAATTAGGTAAGTACAACCTCAGATGAACAACACATGACATTATACCATTTCATGATTTATTCAACAAATATAAAGCCAAAATGTTGAAGCCATGTGTGAAAAACTAAGTACACCCTTACTGCTTCCATGGCAAAATAGGCAGAAAAGGAGATTTAGCAGACTCTGAAAGGTCAAAAATTGTAAACAGTCTTTCAGAGGGATGCAGCACTCTCGAAACTGCTAAAATATTGGGGCGTGATCACACAACCATCAAACGTTTTGTTGCAAATAGTCAGCAGGGTCGCAAGAAATGTGTTGAGAATAAAAAACGCAAAGTAACTGCCGGAAATTTTTAGAAGAATTAATCATGAAGCAACTAGGAACCCATTATCATCCAGTGCTGTCATATTCCAGAACTGCAACCTACCTGGAGTGTCCAGAAGTACAAGGTGTTCAGTGCTCAGAGACATGGCCACGGTACTGAAGGCTGAAACCCGACCGCATCGCCATGGTCGACCAAAGAAGTTGCGTGCACGTGCTCAGCGTCATATCCAGAGGTTGTCTTTGGGAAATAGACGTATGAGTGCTGCCAGCATTTCTGCAGAGGTTGAAGGGGTGGGGGGGTAAATCTGTCACTGCATCAAATTAGTTCTTTGTCTCAGAAGGAAGCCTCTTCTGAATATGATGCACAAGAAAGCCCACAAACAGATTGCTGAAGGCAAGCAGACTAAGGACATGGATTACTGGAACCATGTCGTGTGGTCCGATGAGACCAAGATAAACTTATTTGGTTCAGATGGTGTCAAGCGTGTGGGGTGGCAACCCGGTGAGGAGTACAAAGACAAGTGTGTTTTGCCTACAGTCAAGCATGGTGGTGGAAGTGTCATGGTCTGGGCCTGCATGAGTGCTGCCAGCACTGGGGAGCTACAGTTCATTGAGGGAATCATGAATGCCAACATGTACTGTGACATACTGAAGCAGAGCATGATCCCTTCCCTTTCGGAGACTGGGCCACAGGGCAGTATTCCAACATGATAACGACCCCAAACACACCACCAAGAAGCTAAGGGTAAAGGTGATGGACAGCCCAAGCATGTCTCCAGACCTAAACCCTATTGAGCATCTGTGTGGAATCCTCAAACGGAAGGTGGGGGGAGCGCAAGGTCTCTAACATCCACCAGCTCTGTGATTTCGTCATGGAGGGGTGGAAGATGACTCCACTTAGGGGTGTACTCGCTTTTGTTGCCAAGGTTTAGACATTAATAGCTGTGTGTTGAGTTATTTTGAGGGGACAGCAAATTTACACTGTTATACAGGCTGTAACTCGCTACTTTACGTTGTAGCTTCAGTGTCATTTCTTCAGTGTTGTCACTTGAAAAGATATACCGTATTGGCTCGGATATAGGCCGCACCTGAATATAGGCTGCACCCTAAAAGTTTGGTGCTTTTTTAAAGAAAAAGTTTTGTAATTGATATGCTGCCACCCTGCCCTCCTCCCCCCCGAGATATGCTGCCACTCTGTCCCCCCCACACCCGAGATATGCTGCCACTCTGCCCCCCCACCCCAGAGATATGCTGCGGGGGATCTGTATCCTAACCTTGCTGCCTGCCCGGCGCCCGGAACTGCATGACCCGGGCGTCGGGCGCTAGACCCCGAATATAGGCCACACCCCCACTTTAAAGACTTAAAGTGGGGGGAGAAAGTACGGCCTATATTCAGGCAAATACGGTAATAAAATATTTTAAAAAATTGTGAGGGGTGTACTCACTTTTGTGAGATACTGTATATATATATATATATATATATATATATATATGTACGGGAGTGCATATATCAGTAAGGAAGTGTGTGTGTAAACAAAGGAGTGTGTGCATGTACGAGCAAGTATTTGTTTTGAGTGTGTGTATGAGAATGGGTATGTGTGCATGTATGAGTTTGGGTATGTGCATGTGAAAAACAAATAATTTTGTATGAGACTTCCCCTTTATTTACCCCTCTGTGTCCTTATGACAGGCTAACTATGTATTTAGAATGTGATGTCATAAAAGCCCCTGTTGGTATAATGGTCAGCTGTCCCAATACTTTTGTCCATATAGTGTATCAGGTGGCTCTTTTTTTGGGACTGTTTTTCTGTGAGAGGACCTGGATATTTTGTTAGAATACATGACATCATGAAATTTAGCAAAATTAAAAAGGTTATTTAAGCAATTTTTATTTTCACCTCCTGTGGAAGGTGGAGCTCTTGAAGTCGCTCTTGGCCACACAATGAAAGTATCTAAAGAAAATAATAATAACTGTTAATTTTAATACCCAGGAATTAAATAACACGTTTAATTCTGACACCAAGTACTGCTTTATATGCTGGTATAGAGCAAGTGTGGCCACACAGGTCAGACTAAAAGATCTGAAAATCTAGTGATCAGTGAGCCACTCTGTAACTAGTAGCATTAGACAGAATCTGTCTCTGAGCTCTCTGTAACCCCCTCCTTATCCTGACTTTGCATTGCATATGGGCTGCTAACAAATGGATGAGGTAGCTCTAATGTCTAATTGGGTCTGGGAACATTCATTAATTGATATTAGCTGGAACCATTTGTATTAGCAACCAGTAATTGTACAACTGAAACTTACACGCAGAATAGCATATTCAGAGTCCACTATATATATATATATATATATATATATATATATACCACATCAGTACCAGAGATTCACTAAATAAAAAAGTCAAATCAGGAACCAAAAGTGCAATAAACAGGCCGGGTCAATACAGGGAGTCACCAAGCAAGAAGTCAGATGTAGTAGGGAGCCAAGGAACATGCCAAGGGTTACATCAGCATACCTGGAGCCCATCCCTTGTGGGACGGGGCCAGGACTGCCCACTGACGTCTGTGGGAGTTCCTGCTGATGTCTAGGGAATTCCCGCTGGTGTCAGTGGGAAAGACCCCCATTTAAAGGGCAAATGGACAGGGTGCAGGGTGTGTCAAGCGGTGCTTCACCCGGAGATCTCTGGGTCAAACCATGTACATCAGGACGAGTATGTACATCAGGATGTGTAACAGACTGCACATAAGCTCCAGATAAAAGGGACAATTGAGCACGTGCTGATCCCCAACAAATGGGTTTTATAATTGAGGTGAGCCATGTCTCAAGTGCATATTACTGGCAACTCTCCTACCATAGAAGCATAAAATCTGACTGTAAGTAAGAACCATGTGGCCCATCTAGTGGTTTATAACTTGAACCTTAAACCTTTTATCTTGTCTTAGATTCATGGTAGCCATATGTCCATCCCATGAATGTTTAAATCCCCTTACTGTGTTAACCCCTACCACTTTTTTGCTGGGAGGCAATTCCACTTATCCACCACACTTAGTAAATTAACACTTCCTTACATTACATATTAGCCTCTGATCCTCTAGTTTAGATTATGACCCCTTGTCGTAACATTTTGCCCCGTTTCAAATAAATTCCCTTTTATATTTTGTTTGTTAACTTTAAATGTTTCTATCACTTGCATTATGTCTCTTGTTTCTAGCAGGCTATACATATTGAGATTCCTTTAGTTTTTTCCTGATGATTTTTATCCTGAAAACCATTTCAATAGCCCTTCTCTGGTAACTAGAAATGTACACAATAATCTACCAGAGATCTGTAGAGTGGCATAACCTCCCACTTTCTGCTAATAATCCCTCTGGCTGTACAGCCCAGTAGCCTGCTTGCTTTTTTAGTGCTTTATTGCTTTGTCTTTTTACTGTTACCAAGTCATCAGAAACAATAACTCCTAAATCCCTCTTCTCTGTTATTGCTGGCAGCACAGGATCTCCAAGTCTATATTTTGTCTGTGGATTTTTGAGCATTATTCTACATTTATTAATGGTAAACTGCAACTGCCATATTCTTGACCATTCTACTAATTTACTTAAATCACTAGCTTATTCCAAGCCTTTGTGTCATGTGCAAAAAACATATACCTTATCTTTGAGAACTTTTGTAAGATTGCTAAGAAAAACTTACAACCATTGCCTTAAACCATGCATTCAATAACGTTAATATTCAAACCATAACACTAAAAATGTTTTATGAGTCTTCTGTGAGGAACAGTGTCACCGGCCTTACTGAAATCAAGAAAGGCTATACCTACTGCCCCTCCTTGGTCTTTTTTTTAGTTATCCAGTTATAAAATATTAGCAGCAGACCCATTTGCTTTTCTCCAAATAAAAAAAATGGCTACCTCTTTAAAGATATGTTTTACTTTTGCTTTATTCTTAACATATGAAAAAAACAGCACTTATCATATTACGTAACAACAATTCTACAAGTCTTGTTTTTCTGGTACTGACAAATCTAGAACAGTTTAAAAAAAAAAACAGTTTGTCGCCTAAAGCAAATAATTATTGTTACGCATATTTGCTGTGACAACTTAAAGATCAATGTACATTATACGCGCTTGAGGGAATTACCAAGACGGCACGTTTTAAACATCGGACGTTTTCTGTCCGAGTGAATGAAAATAAAAAGGGTGTCTTTATGGTGGAGGTCAGTGGAAGGGTATCCTAAATGATTTTAGAGATGCAAAGTGGAACAATGATGCTATTGCAAAACTGGCAGACAGGGACATAGCAGAACCAGTGAGTCACCAGTACAGAAAGAAATGTAATATTAAATAATTGGTTACAAAACAAGGACATCAGTAATCTAATTAGATGTATGGCTCGTACTGACCGGTTTAACATTGCGTGATGTGGATAATTATTTTAATGACAATATAGGTGACCTAAAAAAGGATTTCAGCCATGAATTGTGCTAGTTAAATCTGCTGATCGCATGAAACGATGGTACACAGTGGGATTTGGATCTGCTCTGTAGCTTGGCTCGGCTGACCTGTGATTAATGGAATTTATTGCTGACAAGTGTAAACTATTTTGCATTGAGCATAAAGATAAAGGCTCAGGAATCAGTGCTACTGGGTGGGTATTTCGAAAAGTGTGGAACGGTATACTTTCCAACAATGTCTAGACCGTTTTACATGCCAAATTTATTTAACCCCCATTACTGAATGGAGGATACAAATAGGTTTGTTTATAGTTTATTTATTGTTAAATTTCAGGAGTTAAAAGATAGAAATCATTGCCATATTTTTCTTACATTATTAGATGCCTTTAAAGGTTATGTATTTCATGGTTATGATTTAAAATAACGTTTGATGATTCTGATAAAAGACAAGATGAAATCTTTAAGAAGAGCTGTGACACATGTAATTATTTTCTTCCTTCAACACAAAAGCGGGGAACAGATGTCAGGAAAGACCTTTTTCCGGCAGAAGAACGGTGGAAAGCAGCCAGACGTTTAAACACTGAGACAAAAAACAATAGGTTGTTTGGAGGGATAAAAACTGATGCCATCTCTGGTTTATACAGAGGAGTTGCTATGGAATACAAGCATTTTGAAATGTTTCCATGCACCATAGTGAACATTGCCCATTCTGTTTTTGAAAGATCAAGATTTCTTTTTAATAGTTTGTTTTCACAACATAGTCTAAAATGCAGCAGTAAATCATACAAATCAGGATGTGGAAATAGCCCCCTTTTGCCTAATTCCATCTTGTTTTTTATGTGGTATTATGAAACGTCCCCTGTTCCTATTTCTCATAAGGAATCTGAGGTTCCATTTTCAATAAAGAATGATGGGGAATTGTTGCTGACTTGAACCACTAATAATAAAAAATCCTCCTCATCTCACCACCCACATCTGACAGAACCAAGGCTTTTCTATTCATACCTGCCAAGTGGTAAACACACTAATCTATTAATATTATTAGCTTTTATTTTTATAGGGCCAACAATTTGTGGCTTTGGACATCACATCTTGGTTGCTTGCCAGTACTGTGTTTGAGGTCAACAATACGGGTGCCCATTGTTTGGTGTAATATCTACTTCCGAGTGCTGTTAACCTTGCGGTTATCGTTTTACACAGGGTAGCCAAAGAAGTCTATTCACTAAAAGGAGAATTTTTTTCAGGAGCGTTGTGGTGTTAACCCTGTATAGGACGAGCTCAGTCCTAATTGCTGGAGACTCTTGTTATTATTGAGTCTTCATAATGAAACGTGGGAGTTGAAAATGGCAACTCTCCTGGCAGCTCTGTGAATTCTCCCTTTAGTGAATAAACCCCCAAAGAGTCTGTACAGGCACATCCGTGTGCATGACAAGGCTTATGGAGGTCTTTGGATATTTACATGGGCTACAGATGCCCTGCACGTTTCAACTGTTAAATAAAAGTGGTATGAAAAGAAAATCTATATTTTTAACGGCTTATCCCTGTATAGTGCAGAGCTACTAGAACATGAAAAGCTAAAAAATTTCCCTGCAAATGGGTAAACATATCTACCCCTCCTAAAAGATGCCTTTCAAATCTTCGAGGTAGGATAGTACTAGTTTTCGTCACGATGCCCTTCCTGTATCTTGGCGAAATAGCAGTAAGATACAAGCTGTGTGTTAGCGCCTTGCCTTTTTTATGAATTTCCCTAGGATGCTAAAGCTCTAAAAATCCCGCCATTTCATACGGTATATCCATTTCCTTTAAGGAGTATCCTGTGATATACCAAACATCTCCAGTTTTACCATCAAGCTGCGTAATCAAGTTGTGTCAAACTTATTTAATGTGTGTCTGCATGCTACAAATGGAAATACTCACTTGCAAGGCTTTTTCTTTAGCTACTTAGAGTTTTACTGTTAGCAGAGACTAAAATGACATAATATCACTATATGTCTAGTAAAAATATCACCATGGCAACAGCTAGTGCTTCAACATAAGTGGCATGATTACAGCCAATTTGTATCGCTTCCCATGTAAGCAGAAGAGCAATGAATGGCAGGTCTTGACAATCATGGGGTTAGCAACAAAATTTCCATCTACCTGTTAAATATTGTTAAGTACAAAGTTGCACAATCCTGCCCATCAACAAGCTCTCTCCACCTAATGTATCGGTTTGTCTTAGTCTGGCAATTCTCGTCTTGTCATACCCCTTGAATATATGTATTGTATGAAGCGCTGTGTAAATTGTTGGCGCTATATAAATAAAAGATAATAATAATAATAAGGAACAGCTAACAGGATACCATGATTACAGACATACACAAACAATGCTCAAAAGGGAACACATAAGTTGTATATACAGGCTTATTTCTTCTTTTGCAAACTAAAAATCACTTACACCAGTGTAGGCATGCTCAAAAAGTGATCAAGCTACTAATTAAAATAATAGGTCAGTTAGCTCATGGTCCCACTTTAAGTATATAATAATTTCATCAATGTCAGCAATGGTGCTACTCCAGCCATCATGTGCACTCCAATGCATATGATAGCTAAGAGGTCCCTTTAAATTTCCATGGGGGGTATAGTAATATGAAATTACCTCTTAGCCTGACCCCCATCTATTTTATTCCCAAACACATTTCCTTGTACTTTGTATACTTACCCGTTGTCAGCTGTCTCTGTGAAGACTGTGGGTAGTGGTCTTTTTAGATGACTGTGTACATGCTCAGAAGGTGCTCCAATTGATTTCAATTGGAGCATTTTCCTGCTACCGTGGAAGGAATCTTTGGAACAAGAGAACTAGTCTCTCCCTGGTCACCCAACCTTGATTGTGAAAGACATTGAGATCTGTGATTCTACTTGTAGAGGTCTCTTTGTATCGGCTCCCTCGTGCTGCACCATCACCTGAATAGATGCTTTTGTCTATGGCAATATATTGGAGCTCCTTGCATTGGGAATCTTGGCACTATGTGTTGGAGTATAAAAGGAAATGTGTGCCACCTACTTCCTCTATGTCTAAGTGATATAGAGCCTCACATTTAAATTTGAAGGATGATATGCAGTTACGCATAATACACATGCTTAATTTAGGATTTTCAGAGAAAATTATTACTTTCACTCTCGTGTTAATTAGATAAATGCATGGCAAGCATAATTCTGGTTTTGATTTTCCTGGATATGTTTTAGTGCAACAAATTTATGACTGAATTTTGATGAATTGATCCCTCAGATTAAGGGAATAAGACACAACAGTATGAGTATGGCAATGGGTAGAAACTGGCAGATACACGCATGGTACAGCAGGACACTGAATTACCCCAAAATTTGAAAAATATGTAAAAAAAGTGATCCTGCATAACCAGGGGGATATTTTACAATCCCTAGGAATGGAGATGGTTCTTTTTCAAGTCAAGCTTTTATACCCCCCCCCCACAAGTTTTACTTCAAGGTAGATAGTGGCACTCACAGGGTGCATTACATATAGGAGAAGGGGGGCACAGACAAGGTCTTTACCCCACCAAAGTGTTATTGGGCACTTTAACCCCACCTCAATCAAAGAAGTTGTGCCAACTCAAATCCCTTATACCCCCATTTGTTTCAGTTTCAGTACCATAGTATCCAGAAGGCAATCCAGATTATGCCCCCATCACTGCTGCCACCTCTAGGTGACTTCAGCTGCATGTCTGGGAACTCTCCAGGAAGCGCCGCTTCTCCAATTCTCCGGAACAACACCGGAATCCTCCGGGTTGCGGGTGCAGGGTCCTGACATGCGCCACTCACCACCCATTTACCCTTTAAATGGTGGTATTTCCCACGATATCAGCGGGAGCGCCCACTGACATCGACAGGAATGCCCACTGTTGTCAGCAGGACTGCCAACTGATGTCATGGCCGCTTCCCGCAAGAATAGGCTCCGAGTAGCTGGATCCCACAAGTTCCCAGGGATGTTCATCTGATATCAGTAAGGCTTCATATCGAGATGATGTTTAACCTAAAAGGGTCACAAAATAAGATGATCATCAGATTTTTATTAACAGAAATTAGGCCATAATGAGGCAACGGACTGTTCATAAATAATGTGGCAATGTAAGGGAGGCTTTTATGTTAGCCAAAGGAGGGTGCTCTCTATATTCCTTTTCTGAAAGGATTAATAAAGCAAAATCAGCCCTTTCCAGGTGAATGTAACAGTGTTACCGTTTCCAAAATGTATTTTAGATTTTCTGTTTGTCAGGAGAAACTTGGATTTTAACTAACATTTGACCCACTGTCATGGTTCATAAGCCATAATGAATAAACCCTTTAATAAAAGGGAACCATTGTTCTACACTATACAGTCTGGGAAAGACTCCAAGTCATGAAATGACTTTTTTTTATTCTTAACTTGTTAACATCTGCTTACTAAATTAAGGTAATTTCTGTAGTTTTAAGGAATGGTGTGATAAAAAAAACCCTATACAAAAGCCTATAGTATACACTATTTAAACTGACAGATACTAGCAATTGAGTTGTGACCCATAGTACTACAGTACTATGCGGGACTTAAGCTGGGCTTCGGACTAAATGCGTTGGTGTGAACCTGTGCTGATGTCAGACACCCTACACATGATTGCAAAAATAAGGCAATATGTTGCAGCTGTTATGCAGCTTCCATATGGGATATTGACCACTATTAGCGGCATCCATATATACACCATTACAGTACACGCTATAGTGCATGTGTAATCGCTGCAGTGTTCAAGTCTCCAGGAGGCCAGGTCACGAGGTCCAAGCCTGGAGAGTACCAGAGGATCATGAATAATTGAGTACTGATGTGCAACCTTTAGGAAAGTTAAATGAAATAATTATTAGACTTGTGCAATCGTTTCCGTATGAGCTTTAATTTGGGTTTCTACGAGTCAACAAAGACATGGACGAAACTGACGAAAACGAACTGCAAAAGTGCTGAAAATTTATCATGATTCCTCCATTTGTCTCCATGTTTAGCCGCCACTACAAGCCATTTTGGCGCTGGTTGATAAGATAAAGCGGGGGGACATATCAATAACTGATAGATAGAAGTAGCCAAAAAAGGGGGGTCTCATTGATTGTTATGGCTGTGATTGATGGGCCCAACAACCTGTGGGAGTTTTTTCTTACTTTTTTCCCTCTGGTCAATCAGCATTTACATGGAGAAGGGACAAACAATAGATAGATAAGTGGACTGACTACATTTTAAATTGTCCGTGGCAGCAGTTACAGACTGATGAGAGTTGGGATGCGAGACAGTGACAGTTACCTAAATTGTTTGTTTTAGTGCAGAAAATGTACTGTTTTGGGGTGAGTTGGAGAAGCTGTAGTGACTACTATAGTGTTTTACAGGGACTGTTTTTTTTTACCTGTTGCTGACTAGAGTTTAGTTGATTAAGACAGTGGGCCATTTAAGCTACTAGCCAAACCTGTCATTTGTGGACAAGTTATTTATTTTATTATCTTTCTGTCATATCATCTATTATTATTCACTGATTATTATTGTTATATTTTATTTAACTAACGCCAACAATAAATAAATATTGGTGGCATTCAATATGTATGATATATTATATTGGGGAAATTCAGTCCTGCTCCATGTGCCTATCGCCTGCCAGTGTCTGCCTGCCTAGCCTCGATGCCCTACTACTACTGTTGCACCTCTTTGATCGTCCTTTCTATAGGGGAAGCTTTTTAAAATCTCTATAATGAAAGGGGAGCACAGAAGGTGTCAGGGATCCCCCCCTTTGGGAACGCCCCCCCCCCGAATGAGCATTTGTGAGATCAGGCACTGATGTTGGATGAGAAGGCCTGGCTCTCAATCTCTGTTCCAGTTCATCCCAAAGGTGTTCGATGGGGTTGAGGTCAGGGCTCTGCTTGGCCAGTCAAGTTCTTTCAGACAAAACTCATCCAACCATGTATTTATAGACCGTATAGTGTAAATATATATCCTATATTATTTATGCTATTCAATTTTTATAATAAAATTCATATTTATATATTTTAAAATATTTAAATGTGTAAGTAATTTCAAAGATACTGTTACTACACAATACACTATTAATCATATAACAGTTCATTAGAGGAGTCTAGGTAGTTAAAACATTCTTGTTTCAGGAGTATATTCAACAGCATATTAATCATTCATCTTTCCATTAATGATGTACAGCCAAAATATCTACAAATGCTTTTTACACTGTATGAAAATATAAAAGTATTTTGTACATTGAACATCAAAAATGGAGAGCATGCCAAATGTAAGATGTAATGTACAATGCTGCCATCTTGTGGAACCTTTGGTAATTGTAAAAATAAGTTAGAAATAAAAGTAGCATTTCCTTGCGGTCAACTGGTTACGGATTTTAGATGCATGCCCTCCCACAGTGAGACTCGCGAAACAACTTGAAGTTTCACTAGTGTGACAGTTCGTGAGGGTATGCAAGAACCAGAGACTCTACAATATGTAAGTTGTATACAGATGGGCGCATGTGAGGGTAAGCAAGTGCTATGTGAAATTGTATGTCTTTTCCTGTAACTAGCAAAATCCGAATTTTTATTTAGGTTATTCAATATGTAAGATATATTTATTTTAAGTAAGTTTATTTTTAAGTATAAAAAAAACGGGGTTCTCATATCAATCAAGGTGGTGGCATGGGTCACCATATGTCCATTTATACTCCCTCTCCCACCCCTTGCTAATGAAAGTGTGTGTGTGGGGGGGTTAAAATATATTTTAAACACCTTATAGAAGGCATGGGCATGATGTCCTCCTCCTCAGCATCCTTCCCATTCCCTCTAGGATGGAAGGTTAAGCCCCCTACTCCCTGTGCATTGAGGTAAGTTAAGAATTAATAAAAATCCCTTTGGAAGGGCATGGACCCTATCCCTTGTTCCAGTATTCTGAGATGGAAGGGGTTAACATAAATTAAAAGATAAAAACCCTACCTGTCAAGTCTCAATGCGTTTCGCCGCAGAATAGCGGCTTCCTCAGGAGAAAAAACTTTAAAATCGAGTAGAAATGGTGCAGTGTAGGATGTTCCGTGTCCGGCTCCCGATTTATGTAGTGTAGTGGTGACGCATTGAGCATTTCTACTCGATTTTAAAGTTTTTTCTCCTGAGGAAGCCGTTATTCTGCGGCGAAACGCATTGAGACTTGACAGAACCGAGATTTCTTGGATCAGAAAGATCTACGGACTCACATTCACATTCACCAACGGATGCCCAGGACTTTTTATACACATTGCCTGTATGCATAACGTTCTATAGTTATGCCATCTTGTTTGTAAGTTTTTTACCTTTGTTTATTAAAAGTGATTCTAAGATACTGCACCATTTGGGTATGTCTATATATATTCCAGACTTTAAGAAGATTTAAAGCCACAGCGATTCTTGATGAGCCTTCTCCAATCCTTTTTTCGTAAGTGCATTCAACACTTATATTTATCACAGTGCACTTACTTATTACACTATTAGTTCTTTTTATTTTTCCACATGTTCCTCGCGCCTACTTCTAAGTCCACCCGGCAGAGCAGATGAGGTCCAGGCATCCTCTGGGAGCTACAAGTTTGGCACACATACAAGGAATCTCTATCCGTATTGCACTAAAACTGTGAAAAAATAAATCAATACATTTAAAAAAAATAACAAAAACTATAAAAATATGACCTAATATTTTTATTTAAAAAACCTTCACAGGTAACTTTTTGGTGCTCTTACAGGAGGTAAAGTGGAAATGGACTGTGTCTAGGACAGGACAGAATGAGTGACTGGTAGAAGTAGCAAAAATGAACAATGTGTCCAACCAGGGGCGTAACTAGAAACCTCAGGGCCCCGGTGCGAGAATCTGTTAAGGGCCCCCCCATCTATCCCTTTCTCACTATCACCCCTCTCCCTCCCTACCCCCCTTCTCACAATCTACCCTCTCCCTCCCCACCCCCCCTTTCTCACGATCTACCCTCTCCCTCCCTACCCCCCTTCTCACAATCTACCCTCTCCCTCCCTACCCCCCTTCTCACGATCTACCCTCCCTACCCCCCCTTTCTCACGATCTACCCTCTCCCTCCTTACCCCCCCTTCTCACGATCTACCCTCTCCCTCCCTACCCCCCCTTCTCACGATCTACCCTCCCTACCCCCCTTTCTCACGATCTACCCTCTCCCTCCTTACCCCCCCTTCTCACGATCTACCCTCTCCCTCCCTCCCTACCTACCCCCCCTTCTCACGATCTACCCTCTCCCTCCCTACCCCCCCTTCTCACGATCTACCCTCTCCCTCACTGCCCCCCCCTCTCTTTGTAGGTCACTTACCGTCAACTCCTGTGTTGGGAGCGTGAGGCGTTTGTCTCGGGTGCCGGCGCTTCACTGCTGAGCGCCGGCACCCAAGACAAACGCCTCACGCTCCCAACACTGCACTCTGGGCAGCGCTGAGGCAGGCGGCGGCGGCGGGGAGCAGAGGCATCCTGCATTTCTGTCAGTCAAGGGGGCCCAAGAGTTGCCGAGCGGTCGTTTTCAGCAACCGCTCGGCACCCCTTGGGCCCCCCTGACTTGGGCCCCCCTATGCCGGCGCTCAGCGTGAAGCGCCGGCACCCGAGACAAACGCCTCACACTCCCAACACTGCACTCTGGGCAGCGCTGAGGCAGGCGGCGGCGGCGGTGACGGCGGCAGCGGTGACGGCGGCAGCAGCGGCGGCATCCTGGATTTCTGTCAGTCAAGGGGGCCCAAGAGTTGCCGAACGGTCGTTTTCAGCAACCGCTCGGCACCCCTTGGACCCCCCTGACTGGCAGAACTCCAGGGCCTGGTCGCAGTCGCGACCCCTGCGACCCCGGTAGTTCCGCCACTGTTTCCAACTGACTTTGCTTGCTGTGCTAACTATTGCATTTTAAAGTATCCATACAGAAAGTGTACCATTTATAAATCTTAGAATTATGTCACAAATTGTTCAAAACAATTTGTAAGACTAGTAGATTATTCCTTGTATAAGGTTAACAAATGTATATATTTAGTTATATATATATATATATATATATATATACTAAAATCATTATTGGTTTGATAGGCAGAACATGCTTATCATCCCTTAATGTATCTTCTTATGAAGCAATTCAAAGTGACCCACACAGTGTAATAAATCCAATGACAATGCAGCTTTCTATGAATCATAAACATTCAGACAAAGTAAACAGACTGTCCAATTTGAATCTTAATTTAGGCAGATATTCCAAGATGAGCAATTAACTGCAGGGACAGAAAAGAGTTGAATCAATTATCAGAATTGCCAGTCCATGTTTAGCAGCAGGTACTTTGAGCTGACAATGTGTATAGCATCCAGAATGAGTAATTGTAACAGTTCCTACACATCAGGGAATCTATCACACTCATACACATAATAATATTAATCAGAAAAAAAGCTATTATAGTGGAACGGTTGCCAATAAATCTTTTAGCATAACTATACTGGTCTGTACTGGTATATTGGGGACAAAGATGTCAAGTCCTATGCTTCAAATTTGAGTAGTAGGCAGGTCCTGTGGATGCAACCTGAATGCTGGACAGGTCCTATGGATGCAATCTAGGTGCTGGGTAGGTCCTATGTGTGCAATCTGGGTGCCAGGGCTGGTGTTTGGGGTGTGTGGCCTGTGATCTATGTCTGCAACTTAGGGTTTCCATGCATTATTTATTTGATCTATACCTTCAATGTTGAGTTTGCTTGTGATTTTTCAGTTTTATACATACAAGACTGAGTTTATGTGTTATTCAGTTGTTCTGTACCTGCAATGCTATGTTTCCATGTGTTTATTTTTTTTAATAAATAAATCTATGTTTCCGTGGGTTCCTTATTTGATCTATACCTGAACTACATGAGTACATGAGTGAAACAGAGGTGTGGCACAGTGAAGGAGCGAACCCTGTAGCTCATTCCGTTATTTTAGTCAATTCTTATGTTCCCATCCTTCTTTATTCTTGTTGATGTTATTTGAACTGCACTACAGCTTCACATATATGTGTCTTTAAGATTGTTTTACTTGATTAAAATTTTAATGTTAGAATTTCTAATCAAATTGCCAGGAAATGTATTGAACAAACTGTTCTATCTATGGGTAGGCCAACGCCACCATACAATGTGATGCCCTAAACTCTCAAGGTATCTCATCAATTAAATCTGGGGTTTAAAAACAAATATTTATTGTTGTGTGCGCTTTTAAAGCCTTGGCCTTCAACAGGTTTTAAAAACCAATGGTTCAGGAACATTGTAATATCCATGTCAGCCACCAGAGAGCTTGCTGTGCTGGTATTCTCTGTCCTACTCTAGGTGATGCCTTTCACCTTCAGGTTTTCCTCCTGTTGCCTGGGCACTCACTCCTTCACTTTGGGTTTTGAGGCCTGGTGTTTCTGGTTAATCTTCTGGTGAAGAACTCCATTGGAGCTTTAGTACCCTCTGACTCTCTGTGTGTACCCCGTTCCTAACAAATATATTATGATTTTGAGGGACAAACGAAAAAAAAGCTGTTAGTTGAGGGTAGACTAAAATAGAGGAGTAGAAAAGTAGAATAATTAAGGTTGTAGAGGTGAGTGGAGAAGGAAAGGGAGGCTAAGATGGAAAGACTGGAGGGATGAGACAGAGAAAGGGGTAAAGGGAGGATGAATAGAAGAGACTATTACAGAGCCTAAATTGACAGAAGGATGTTCTCCAGTAATTGTTTTTTTTTTTGTCTCCCTGCTCTTGTTTCCTGAAGTAAACCCTTACAAAAAATTACTGCAGTTTTTCTGAAGTACCGTATTTGCTCGATTATAAGACGACCCGATTATAAGACGACCCCCCAAAATCAAAATATTAATTTAGGAAAAAAACAAAAAGCCTGAATATAAGACGACCCTATAGGAAAAAAGTTTTACCAGTAAATATTAATTCATGTAAATTATTTTTTCATGTTTAATAAAAGCTATGATTGAGAAAAATATATTTTTTAAATTTCCTTTTATTTGCCAACCTGCCCCCCCCCAGTTATGCCACTCTGCCCCCAGAAATGCTTTATACCCCCCTATTTGCCACTCTGCCCCATGATATGCCTTAAAAGGCATATCATGGGGCTGAGTGGCATATAGGGGGTTAAAATGCATTTCTGGAGGTATATAGGCATATCATGGGGCTGAGTGGCATATAGGGGGTTAAAATGCATTTCTGGAGGTCCAGAAATGCATTTTAACCCCCTATATGCCACTCAGCCCCATGATATGCCTTTTAACCCAGCATGTACTGGCTGCCTTGGCTTGATAGGAGTGTGATTGCTGTTAGCAGTTTGATATATATATATATATATATATATATATATATATATATATATATATATATATATATATATATATATCAAACTGCTAACAGCAATCACACTCCTATCAAGCCAAGGCAGCCAGTACATGCTGGAACCTGGGGATGATAGTAGTGGGATTACAGCCTCCCTATGCCATGCTACAACCCCCACCCCCCTTACACATCCATGCTATCACACACAAACACATTTAAATACTCATTCATTCCATTAATCACACATACTTCACACATTAATCACACATACTTACCCAAATACCCTCCCCCACCCCCTTACCTGAACTGCAGATCTCTCACTCGAAGACTTCTGCAGGGGACCGGCTGTAGAGCAACTTCTCTGGCCCCGCCCCCAGAGGAGGGAGGGGGAGATAGAGCTCTGTGAGGACGCTGCAAGCTTCCTGTCCTCCTGCTTCTAACAGAAGAGACGCTGCTCGCGACCGGTAAGCAGCATGGCCCCAGCAGACATTGTTTGGGGGGTCTGAGAAGACGACCCCGATTATAAGACGAGGGGTATTTTTCAGAGCATTTGCTCTGGAAAAAACCTCGTCTTATAATCGAGCAAATACGGTAATACTGCAGTTTTTTTTGGACATGAAAAAACTGCAATACTCCACTTTTACTGCAGTATTACTGCACATTTACTGCAGTTTTACTGCATTTGTACTTCACTGTACTGCAGTATTACTGCACATTTACTGTACTTTTTTTTTATATTGCAAACCTACAGTTGTACTTCAATATACTACAGCTTTATTGCATTTGTACTTCTGTACAAAAATAACTGCAGTAAAACTGCAGTACAGTGAAGTACAAATGCAGTAAAACTGCAGTAAATGTGCAGTAATACTGCAGTAAAAGTGCAGTATTGCAGTTTTTTCATGTCCAAAAAACTGCAGTATTACTTCAGAAAAACTGCAGTAATTTTTTCGTAAGGGAATAGTAAAGGAAAATTAGCCTAGCTTATGTTGAGAAAATGTCCCTTTCCAGGGTAATTTTCCTGAGGAATTGGTAAACCATACTGTTCTTATTGTTTCTAACAAATTTACACAATGTATTAAGGTTGACACCTTAGGGACCGCCTATCACTAATTACTATTAACAAGCCTTTTATCTAATTCTTTCTCTTACCTATAAAAACAGGAACATGTTATACTCCTAGGTATATTCATGGCATCTCAACCTTATTTATCTAACATTAGATAACAAAAACTTACAATAACCAGTAGATGGCACTCATTACCAGCAAAAAATGATTATTTCGAGAACACTAAAAACCCCGCAATGCCTTTTTTCCCCCTAGGTGTAGTTTTTTTGTATAGTCTTTCACTTCAGACATCATGTTTTCACCTTCCCAGCAAGAATAATAGGTAACATTTAGCATAATTTTTCATTAAGGTATTGTCTGTTCCGATATGCGTTTTTAAATGTCAGTTTTGTCTGTTTTGGCTGGGAAGCAAATAAATGGTCGAGATAAAAGGGAACATATTATCATAATTATCACAATTGCCCTTTTCACGCATGTAATGACTGCAGATTATTTAGGTAAGAGTCGGCTTAATAACAATAACATATTCCGAAACAGTAATAGGAATCGCATTTTACATTGCTGAAGTCTTACTTGTCTGCAATGTCACAGCAGATCCCGAGCTTATAACCTTGACGTAGCCTCCACATGAACTGAAACCGCTGGTGCAGGAAAATGTCAATAATAATTGCTTCTTGAGAGTCACTGAGGGAAATTCTTAGTCCGCAATTTTGAAACTAGGAACCTTTTTGTATGAACATGTACAGACACAAAAATCTTCCGTCTTAACATTATACGTTACCTACTAAAGGGAAAATAATAGACATTTCACCGTAAAAGTATTAACATACAAAACGTATAGAAAAATAACCATGTCAGTAGTGTTCGTGTTAGTTTTCTTTTAATGGACTTTCCCTTCTGTTAATGGACTTAATAAAAAATTGAAATTATAGTTCACCCTGTGTGCTTGGATTAGCATCTATACCGAATTCAGGACCTCTCATGTACCACTGACATTTTTTTAATGTAAAACAGGTTAAATGGGAAAATGTCTCTCTTGAAATATGGCAACCAGCTTCTGGCTTTTTAGCTGCATGAGTTAGAAGAAGAGAAGATAATTAAGGCTGAGGTTGTGAAGAGAATTGTTATCATGAATAATATGAACAAGCTATCCACATATATTTGTAAGTCAATATATATACGCCGTCCATCCTGAAAATTTATTAAAGAAGCAGTCTTTTTCTACCTGCATTTAGCTATTAAAATGTAATGAAATCCCCAGCCTTCTTATGCACAGGAGATAGTTTGTAAGTGAAATATATTATCAAGCAAGGGTTCTTTTCTGGTGGAAGGAACTAGGCAATGCTTGGATATTGGTGAACCCAACCATATGAGGAAAAGTCTAAATAGTGGATGTACACATTCATCCAGTACATCTGTCAGAGAAGCCGACAAAAGGAGGGCAGACAAAAGGGCAAGCACCCCCTGGGCCTGCTTGATGATTGCGGGGCATTTCTTGTTCTGAAAAACCCCCACAATATAGCTTGTGTGGGTCTACTGAACAAGAGAGAAGAAAATTACAGCTAAACAGCCTCAGCCACGAAGGGTACAGAAATAAAAACAGCCTGGTTAAGTTTAAGTACCTGCTGTTTACATCATTCAGGATGCATTGTTTATAGTTGGAGCTTTCAGTTGTATCCCTGTCATTGACCCTGACCTGTTAATGTTAGCAGTATCCAGTCACTATCCTGGCATGTGCCCTGTCTGAGGGTTATCCTTCGGTGTGCCCTGTCTGAGGGTTATCCTGCAGTGTGCCCTGTCTGAGGGTTATCCTGCGGTGTGCCCTGTCTGAGGGTTATCCTGCGGTGTGCCCTGTCTGAGGGTTATCCTGCGGTGTGCCCTGTCTGAGGGTTATCCTGCGGTGTGCCCTGTCTGAGGGCTATCCTGGCATGCCCCTGTCTGAGGGCTTTCCTGCCGTGTGCCCTGTCTGAGGGCTTTCCTGCCGTGTGACCTGTCTGAGGGCTATCCTGCCGTGTGCCCTGTCTGAGGGCTATCCTGGCATGCACCCTGTCTGAGGACTATCCTGCGGTGTGCCCTTTCTGAAGGCTATTTTGAAGGCTACCCAGCTCCCTGTCCAAGGTCTGTGCAGCATCGGCGCCCGGTGTGTGGGTCTGTCTAGCCTTGGCTCCCGGTCTGTGGGGTACAGACAGAGGCCTTGGTATCCCCTGCATCTAGGCTCCTCCCTGGCTTCCTTGCCCAGGTAATGACACATATAAGTCCAAAAACACTATGGTGTCCGGTGTAACAAGATTATATACACAAAAGGAAAGGCTGGAATACAGCGCTCGGTTGTGAGGTGGTGCAAGACCCAGGGTACCACCAAGCCCTTTAATATATAAAAATAAAAAAGCAGAGGCTCAGCACTCAAATGGTAAGGTGAGTTTATTTAACAAGATTAAACTGCATCATCTATACCCTAAATGTGTGGGCTTTCTATGCATGGTCCCAAATGTGTAAGGCCACCCTCTTGGTTGGCCATCTGTATGGGCTTTCTCCCTGGCATGAAGATCATCTGCCATCCCTTGCCTTCTATTGGGTAGCTGGTCATTGTTTTACACAGAAACAATGCTCAGATTTCATAAAGATACAGAAAACAGTAAATGTATGAGAGCATACTCAAGAACAAATGGTAGGATTCTCTATGGGATTTAACTGAAAATGTTAGTATTTCTGATTTTGTATCCAGTATAATTGTGTTATTTAACTGTGTGCATAGGGATTCAAGTGCCTTTAATAGCTTTGTTTTTGCAATATGGTCCTTCGAGTTTCACTCATATATGTTCCAATCCACATGTCCTCGGGGTTTATGGAACAGTGGTATTCCAGAATGAGTTTGCCGTAAGCCATTAAGCTTCAGCATACAATACATAGACAATCTTACTGAACAAACTAAATTCTCAGACGTGAACAGTTTGATGAATGAACAGACATTATTGCACTGACAAATCCAGTTACACAGAAGTAACACATTAAAAACAATATCGAATCAATAATACACAGCTTTCCTCTGCTTTAATTGAAAACAGAAATTTTACTGCAAAAGTTAATAATTCAGGGCTGCACTTGTAATTACATGATTTTGATGGAAGTGGAGCATTGCTGTGCATAGGACAGCCAGGGGAGAGAATTCACAGCGGGAGTGAGAAGTTACCGATATAACTGAAGGAAGACTGCTGGGATAAGCACGACAAGTAAGGATTATGTTACGGAATAAGGACAGAAACACATCCCATCCTTTAATTCAGATTTTTCACTTCCCAAATTCTGTGATTTAGATTTTTACACAATAAATAAAGTCACGTAATAGTGATTGCATTGGTTCCGGTTGTGTTGTAAGAGGCAAGAAGAGGACTTCCTGATAATATATTGTTTTTTGTGCCTTCTTTTGCCACTCTGAATAAAATAGACTATCGCCTTATGCATCCAATATATCATCAAATATATTACAGTGATAAACAAGCCATGGACTGGACTGAGATATGAGACGCCACATTACATTTTTATGCTGAGGTGGCAAATCGGGTACGGAGCGATGTCTCAGCTGCATCTTCACTTTGAAAGTTAAATACATTAATTAGAACATCGTGAAATGCTTAAATAACACCAAGAAAATATTTATTCTCATTTTTGCCATAGTAGAATTGAGTTATATGGTATACCGAGAACACTGATATCTAGGGTTGAATGAGAACTATTTTTTGCCTTATGTGTCTACTGCAAATGTCCTTTTCTATGGGCAATTTCTTCATTTATTTAGATTACTCTGATAATTTGGATCTACTGAACATTAGAGTAAATGTAGAATTAGTTTGTATATATAAATTGCATAGTGGATGAATATTTTAGTGATTAGGACATGAACTATGAATTATGCATTAATTGATGTTGTAGGCTTTGACTCATCAAAGCATACATTTTTTTTCCGTCATGCCACAGAGAAATGAAAAAGACAGTTATTTGAAGTTCTGTTCTTGTACCAAATGCTGCTGATTTATTAAAAGTCAGCATGCCTTATTCTCCCTGCCTTTCAGTAAACCTACTTTTTGGAAATCTTCTTGATTTGAAGTTGTATTTTAAATATAATATAGTTGGGTGATGCAGCACTGTCTCGAGGCTCAAACCCAACATCTTGCTCAAACCCAGTTTGTGAAGAGAGGGGGTAAGGGCCACATATATTTTCCTTTAATTCACTGGGTCGATATTTGTTGATTTACCGAACTGTATCCAGTGTATACCCAGCCAGTGGCCTCACTTATATAATTAGGTGGACAAAAGCTTTAAAGTGCAAGGGTTGTCCTCTCTTTGCTAGTCCTAAGGTGCCTAACAGTAAAAATATGAGATCAGCACCCTGCTCTTGAACCAGTCCTGCTCATGGGCACCTCCATAACCAAGGTACTAACAGAAGACGCTCAGTAGCTCGCATGGAGAATGCAAACTACGCTGAAGATAAAGGACACGTGGGAGATAAGAGGGAAAGGGAGGGGAGGAGAGTTGTGATCGGGGCAAGCAGTGAGAGATCAAGAGAGGGAAAGCTGTGAGGAGTCAGAGAGATGGAGAACCATAAGAGGGAGAGCTGTGAGGGGGAGAGATGGAGAGTTGTGAGAGGGAGAGTATGTGTATATGTATATGTATATGTAAGTCTATTTTGTGAGTGTGTGTATGTGTGTTACGGTATGGCATTAGCATGTGTGTGAGTGTATACTGTTTGCTTGTGTTTGTGCGTTGCTGTGTAGTGTTAGAGTGTATGTTAGTATATGATGCATGAGTGTGTAATGTCAAGCGTATAATGTAAGAGTATCAGGTGTAAACAAAGGAAAAGAGAGAGGGAGAGTGTGCATGTGTTAGTGTATGGTGTTAAAGTGAGTGTGGGGTTTTTAGGTATGTGTGGGGTGGTTATATATGGTGTTAGAGTGAGTGTGTATGTGTTAGTGTATAGTGTTAGTTAGTTAATGCGAGTTTGTTAGTATATGATGGTGAGAATGAGTGGGTGTTAGAGCAACTAAGGGTATTTCACTGCCCCCTTTTCCAGCTGTACAGGCCCCTGGGGGAACTCCTGCACTAGTCCCATGATACAAGGAAAGCGCTTTGATACAAGGAGTGAAGCCACAAGCACAGAGGATCCGCAAGGATCAACCTTATGGATTCCAGGTGACTCACTTGTCCTGGGGTATCTTGGGTTGCTCTTTCCTTCTGCCTCTCCTTGGTCATGTTGTTCCTGCGTGCCCTTAACACCTCGTGCCCCTCGTTTGGGTAATTAAAGCCTCAGGGCTAGAGCATCGTATTCCTGGCCTTGAATACTGAGCTACTGATTTGCTGCATCTGATCCGTCTTCTGTGTTTCACCTTTGGCTTTGGACTTGGACTCGGATCTCGTTCTAGTGCTTGTCTCCTGGTCTGTCTCAGTCTTTCATCAGACAATCAGCTGTAGTGAGTTTAAAAAAAAAAAAACATGATTGTCTCCATAAAAGGTATTTGTAATTATTGCAATTTGTTGTATGATTTGCGAGTGGTAGGAGATGCCGCTCTTGGTGTGCCTAATGCATACGCAACCAATGACCCAGATGCCTACTGATTTGTACATGTTCTAAAACAGCCCTCAGTTGTATCCTACATTAAAGTTTATCACCATAGTATATTTTTACAGTCAGTAACCAGCTACTTCTTTCCTCATGACATTTGATGCTTTAATATAATCATTCTTTGGTGAATACTAAAATGTTCTTCAGCATTGCAAATCTGGGTCTTTTGCTATGTGTTTGCTGTTTTATTATATATCTTTTGTTGTTAGGGACTATCTGGCTTTAAGTTTCATGTTGTAGACAGATATCTACAAATGAATTAACCCTACATAAACTGTTCTAATACAGAAAATAATAATATAAGAACTAATAGACTGAATTCGGTGCCAAAAACAAATCAGAAGTCACTTATTAGCAATCCTCCCATAGACTAAAATGGAAAACAATGGTATAAAATTATCTGGGCAATATTGATTAACTGAGATAATATATATTGATGTCTGCTTAATCTATTATTCCCATTGTGGTCTATAGCAGGATAGATATTCAGTTACTGGAATACTCATTGTGCAATAGTATTATAAGTACAAATAAAAGTGTACATACATACAGGGAACCCATCCTAATAGCTCCAAAAACTCCAATTTCAAAAACAAATAGTACAAGCTGCCAGGAAGAATTCATTATGTGGATCCACATTCATTGCTTAAACATCAGCAATTAGACATTCTGTTGTCTTTCGATTGAAGTCGCATACAAAATCGACCACAATATTCGGCATACCAACATAGGATGCCTGACAACATTAAGCTAGGGAGAAGAAAATCTGGTTAAATATTAGCCCAACACAACTCTAGCAGAGAACGTGTTGCATGTGCATTAAATATGTATAAAATACCTATAAATCACTCAATTGCCCCTGCACTCCCTGCATGAGGAGGAATTACATCTCTGCAGCTATGTAACTATGTTTCTGGTGGGATATGCCCAGTTTGGTTGGACCTTAATTGAAGCTGGACAGATAAAGCCTCAAACTTCCACTTTTATGAATAAAACTGTTTTGATGAACTTATCTTCCCTTTAGTGATCTAAATGTTGTTTGCATATCAGATCTTTAGCACACATTAAAACATACTGCTTCAAAAGAAGAGAAGTGAGAGTGTAAGCTTGCGAGCCGGGCCCTCTCCACCTAATACATCAGTTTGTCTTAGTCTGTCAATTCTCGTCTTGTCATACCCCTTGAATATATGGATTGTATTAAGCGCTGCGTACATAGTTGGCGCTATATAAATAAAAGATAATAATAATAATAATAGAATAAAACTGTCTGGTGAGTATGAGCTCATTGTAGCGAGGGTGATTTGGAATGGTGAATGCTGATTGCATGCGTCTTGAAATAGTTGCGTTTTTATTGGGCATGGAAAATTAGAGTAAGAAGAAGAACGTGGTAGATAATCCCATAGAAGTGGTACAGCACATGGGAAATCTTGAATGCTCAAATAAGAAGAGGTAATCAGATAAGACGCAACTCATGCTTAGGAGACATGGTTAGAGAACTGTTTGGATATGAGAGTAGAGATATATGGGGTGTGCAAAGTTATTAAGGGCTCTATAAGTCAGACATTTGAATTTATCTCTGGACTGTTTAGGGACCCTTAATAGTGACTGGCATTGAGGGGCAGCAGATGAAAGCAGCAATCTCCCAATGTTCCGCAGTGTTCCAATTTGAAATTTTTGCTTGGGTCTAACCATTTTAGCATGATTGCTTGTTACAGATTTCCTTAGAATAGGCATGTGTATATGTACAGTATCTTACAATTTAGACATAACTAGACCAGAGTCTTGCGGAAGTTAACAAAGGATTAAATATTATGGGGCAGATTTGATTGTAGTTCTTTGTGTTATTTCCAGCGATATATCTCAATCACTAGCATTTCCCACCTGTCAATCTTACATTCACAGTTGTAGAAACATCTTTGCGATGAATGATTAAATTACCAGGTGAGGTACTTATACAGAATATAATACATTTTGTCAAACCATAACAGAATGACAGACTGTCATGGATTTGTAAAGAATACATAAAAAGGAAGTACACTTAAATTTGTGTGAAGCAGCACAGTCAGCAAGGCTAGCCCGTGAAATTATGAGATGTTAAATTGCATCAGCAAAGTATGAAATTGCATGTCTTTTACAATATATTATGTCAAACTCATTGACAAACTATACATTTCAATGTATAACCTACAGAACTTATTCAGCGAAGCATGCTACAATGTAAATTGAAAATTACTTGCCCATATAAATCAAAGATATTAAACAAAGCCATATTTCAATCAGTTGGTTACCGTCTAGTGATTTCATGATGGGATCTAAGCGATACTTAAAGGGTCAACAAGGACTGTGTTGAGATAAACCTATTTTGGATTGTCAGATTGAAACATCCTTAGTAGAACTGCTTGCCTCTTATACCGGGTTGACATGTTTTGCACAACTCTTTCCAGGACACTGGATGTGAGAGGATGTGACTTGGATCTGGTTAGGGCTCTAGCCAGGGACCCGGGTTCACTGGTGACAGCTAAATGATAGGAGAGAAGAGAGACAGAAAAGAGAGAACGGAGAGGGGAGAGGAGAGAGAGAGAGAGAAGAAGGAGATGAGAAAGAGAGGCAAGATAAGTAATGGAAATTGAGAAAGAAGAGATAAAAGAGAAGGATGACCAGAGGGAGAGGACAGAGAAAGGAGAGACAAGAGTAAAAGGAGAAACAGATTAAGGAGGAAAAATGAAATCGAGAAGAGGACATTTTATGTCATCCAGTTATATCCTTACTGGCCAGAGAACTCCTAGCATGGAGGGCTCAACACCTCTTCCAGGTCAAGGAAGCACCAAATTAGAGTCATCTTTCTGCCAGGCTATTGAATCCTTCTGCCATGACCCTCACAGGATGGCCACAGCTTAGGCCTCTCTTTGTACGAATCCAAATTCACAAGTCTAATTAATAATATAACATACATAGAGTGTCACCACATGTGCCCAGGCTTTAATGAAAAACCTGTCCTGCATATACACACCAGGAATTT
Source organism: Spea bombifrons (assembly GCF_027358695.1). NCBI lineage: Eukaryota > Metazoa > Chordata > Amphibia > Anura > Pelobatidae > Spea > Spea bombifrons. Next base: position 110,696,000 of record NC_071089.1, read on the forward strand.
CCTATCTGCAAATTGCATTTCTCATGCAAAGTATGTTAAAAGTGGAACCATCAGAACTTTTCCCTAGAATAGTTTTTTAAAAAAATATATTTATATTTCTGGCCCAAACACTTATCATTTCCTAACCAATCATACTAATTAATCAAACCCTCTAACACATTACCAGCATTCCATTGGCAGTGATGACTAAACAACTCTTTGTCTGCGTTGACGGTCATGCTATGTATCTTGTGAACATTGGCAGAATCTCTGAAGGCAGTCATATGGGCACATGTAGTAAACTTATGGTGGTTTCTTGAAAAAAAAACTCTGAAAAAGACATTACACCCCCTTAACCTGATCCAGGCAATATAAATTTAAGTATCTGGATTCTTATTTAGTATTTACAAATTATACAAGTTAATCAATTATCCACACAATCATTTCAATATTCAGTGTAATCTGTCCAGACAATTGCCCTCCTTTCCCAATGTCTCTCTTCTCATTCCATAAAAAGTTTAACTGAGGCCTACAAGAAGACACACGTTTTAAATACGGCTATATTACCATATTCATTTTAGTGCAAACATATCGTGATGGTCTGAGACACAGTTCTTATATAAGTAACCTTGGGAAGATTAATATAGCTATATTTATGAATAATTATGCGTCCAACATGCAGAAAAAGAATCAATTGTGCTGGAATTGTTTTGCAATATATTCTGTCATAATATAAAGAAACAAATTATTTCACCTTCTCCTGTAAATCATGTTGGCTTTCCACATTGAAAAATCAATCACCCTCAGGAAGTATAGATGCCACATGTATTGTCTAGAAAGATCGATCACGTAATTTCATGCGTCCTGTTGGCACCTTCTAAGGTGACGCTCTGTTCTGCTAAAACTTTTTTTCTAGCGCAGTATTTCCAAAGGCACACGTCTTCATATCGTCCTTAACCCCTTAAGGACAATGGGCGGTCCCTAAACCCATTGAAAACAATGCATTTTGAGCCCGTTCATGTACGGGCTTTGTCATTAAGGGGTTAATTTCAAATAAGCTTTGACACTTTGCATTATAACACATAAGCCACAATTTCGTAATTTACTAGTCACAAAATATCACAGATTCTAAAATAAGCTCAACAGTAGCCAATAGAACTAGATCTGTATTTTCTTAATCGAATAATCAGTAGTTGGGAGGAAAGTGAAATCCTAACATTATTTTTTAAAAATTCTGGTAATTAATGTCTGAAGTATTAAAGTAAATGTCAAAGTACAATGTTCCTTCCAGCATTTAAATAGCCAAATAAGAATCATTTTGCTTTAGGGGATGTACTTATAGGTGAGGCCAAGTTGCCAACCTGTACCAACCAGTGGGGTACTTGGGTGGGGGGTGATCCGCCCCAGGTACCACTAATCAGGGGAGTGCCACACTTGCACAGACCTACAGCAGCGGTGTAACATTTGTACATCCTTTTAAAGCATCTAGGTGCCGGTAATACCTGCGGCACAGAGAGCAGGTGCGGGCTTGCTACTCCAAAACCCTCAACTCATGGAAGCAAGAACATGCCAGGGCCAATTTCCATGGTGAAAGTGTAGATACTCGCACAGCGTGTGTGAGAATGAAGTCTTTGGAAAAGTAAGAGGGTGAGGGGGTGGGAAAGGAAGCGTGAGAGTGAGATGATGAGGGGGTGAGAAGAAGGGTGAGTGAGGCAGGGAGGGAAGGAGAGAATGAGAGCGTTGAGGGAGTTAGACAGGTAGTGAGTATGTATACATGTATGTATGTAACAGTAAATATGTATGTGTGTGTGTTAGAGGGACTGAGAGCATTACTGTATGTGTAAGCGTGAGTTATAATGAGTGTTAGCAGGGATATGTATGTGTAAGTCTGTGTAATTGGATGTGTGTACGGGTGTGTAAGCATTGGTTTGTATGTGTAAGTGTGTGTCATAGCATAAATGTATGTAACTGTGTGTTAGCATGAGTGTGCATGTGTAAATGTATTAGCATTAGTCTTATGTGTAAGTGTGCATATTAGCATCTGTGTGCATTAATATATTTTGATATATGTACATTTTCCTAGCCAGGCAAAAAAAAATGTCACTACACAATATCAAGATTGCTTTCTAAAAACGTAATATATTCCAAATAATACAGTTTGTTACCGAACATAGCAGAAGTAATTAAGGATTGTATGCTTACTTACATTTTCCAATATAACTTTGTGACTTTAAATAAATTCAATGTAAATTTAAATAAGGATATAATATTCTGTATTTAAAAACAAACAGAATTGATTTTAGTATGCATGAGGACCTTCATTGACAAGGTTCGACCGGTTGATCGCACACAATATCCAATATTGATTTTCATAGACAAATAAATCACATTATATGAAAATAAGGCTGATAAGCAAAATAGAAAGATGGTTTTTCAAAATCCCATTAAGACATGTTCTAATAAATATAATAAATAATATATTTATATATATAAATACATAATTTATTACTTTGTGTATATTTATTTGTATATGTATATATATTTATATTATTTATATTTGTTTGTTTTCAATTATTATTTTTTTCTTCTCTTTATTTGGTTGTATTCACTAAACCTTTGTTGTCATTATGTTTCTCTAACTATACCGATAAAGTCATTCTCCAAATCAATATTTTTTATAGTCATAAGCCATCTCTAGAACTGCCTCTTTTACCCATTTTTGTGTTATGAATGGCTTTGTAGCATAATGTATGATAAAATGTTTCCATACAATATAACCATGCTTAAATGTATAATTCAATGCATCAAATAAAGTCAAATATATATACATATATATATATATATATATATATATATATATATATATAGTTTTATTAACTCTACCTGGCCAAATAAACCTTTCCTCCTATGATATGTGGACTCTTAATGAGCTGAAATCTTTAAAGTTAATGGTTTAAGTGGAAATTAGGTATGTGGGGTTATATATATTACTGAGCTTTACACAGGACTCTGCATAAAAGAAACCCAATCTCTATTTATTTACAGCTGAAGGGCTTCCAATGGGATCAGACAGGTATTTACCCTTTATGCTGCTTTGATTTAAAGTTTTGGGGATCACGATCTGATTATTCTGTGCTTTCCCTGTAAATCCCACTGATTTTAGGCAAAATTTACTCTCCAGTCGGGGAGATGGAGTGCATGGAGCCTACGCCATTTTGCGGAAGTTCACCTATAGGCCAGAATAATGAAGACAGAGTCACTGAGAAAGAGAAGAGTTTATGCACCTCTCCCCGGATCTGCATTATTCTGGCCTTTCTGTGCACTTCTGCAAATAAAAGGTAGGGCCGGGGGGAGAGCAGGTGTGTACGGAGGCTCTGCCCTTTTGCGTTAGTTCGCCGGGAGGCCATGTCCATGAAGAAGAAGAAAGAAGACAAGTATCAACAGATAAGGAAAAAAGACAGAAAAACAGGAAGATGCAAAAGAAGAAGCAGAGCTACGAAACAAGGAGACAGGGACACGGAAGTGGATGGCAGAGACAAAAGGGAGACATATAGAGAGAACATGAGAGACAGTAAATAAGAATACGAGAGAGCATAATGAGAGTGGGTGAGAGAACGTGAGCGAGATTGAAAAAAATGAAATTCAAACCAAAATTTGGATCCCTCCTCGGTTTTGGAGATTTAATTGTTAGAATTAAAATTCGTACGCACACATGTCTATTGGATACTGTGTTTAGATAAGCGTTCCCTTTGGTTTTTGCTGTAACTTAACACTGCGTTGTGCATATCCATCGAACACATCCATCCAGTAGATAAATGCATCAAAATGACTGACAAATTGATTGTTTCCCGGGTCACCTTGTCCACCTGAGTCCAGAAGGATTATATATGGGACGTAAATGTCAGAGTGAAATTAGAAAGTTCTAATAATTTATATTCAACAAAATTCCAGGAGCAAATTACCCAGCACATTAAATATTGATTAGAAAGAGAATCGACAATATATGCGTGCTGTGTTAAATATTGTTTAAGCTGTAAAGACTCCCACATGCTGTTAGTAAATGCTATTGATAACAATGTACAAAATCAAAGATTGATTAGAGCCTCTTTCTATCCTTTAATCCTAACACAATAAACATAATCACTTTTTCATTTTAAAAATGTAAGTAACGTCTGAAGCAAAACTGAAGAAAAAAAATGAATTAAGTAATATAGTTGAAAAAAACTGTATTATCAGGTACATTTTTTAATAAAAACATTTGGCATGCTCTTGACTTGATAAACTGTATAAAGCAAACAGGATACTTGTACCAAGAGACCAGGCACCTATTGGGGATTTTATGGGGGAAAAAGTGGTTCTACTGCAAAATTGGTCCTATTGCTATAGCAGCCAAATAAAAAAAGAATTTCATCTGTGCTGAATTTCATGACAGATGTCCTGATGTAAAGACTCAGACCTTAACTAGTCCTTGTCTTGACTTATACCTTCCTGGCTATACCAAGTATATCAATGAGTATTTTTATTATTATTATTACATTTGGTTAATAAAGCCCAAGCAGATTCAACAGTATTATTCTAGTGAGAGATTAATGTACATTTAAAATGAAAGTTAACGATATGCAATATTGGCAATCACATGGCAAAATATAAGACACAAGCTGACTATGTCATACGACTATGTAACATGGTAAACAAACATGAACAGCATTTATCATAGCATGAAGGCTAAACTGAATATACATCATTAACACTGCCTGATGATACTGATAAATGTGCTTATAATAGATGGTAAGCTTTGTACCCAGTGGTGTATTTAGGTTTTGTTTCCCCGCCACTTCCTGTTTAGGTTCTACCTCTTCCTCTGAAAACTTTACTCCATATTTTGGCCACACACTTTTCTTAATCCACCTTTTGTTTAAAATAAAACCGGCCATAATCGCGATTTATTATCAGCCCACAGCCAAAAAGGGGCAGAGTCACTCAACATTAAGTTCCCCCTCAAGATTGAGCTGCAGCCTCCTGTTACAGGTTCTTGCCCGTTTAGACAGTGTATGTAAACATTCATAGTTTCAACTCAACCACCTTGTGCATGGCAGTATGGCATATTTCCCCCCAAATAACTAGTCACTCGCCAGTGCAATCTTTGTCCCCAAACAGTTTATCAGTGCCAACTCTATCTCAAAGCAGCTTAACAGTGCCAGTTTTGTGCTCAAACAGCTTAACAGTGCCATCTTTTCTCCTAATTAGCTTGTCTACGACACTTTTGACAGTTTAACAGTGCCATTTGTGTGCCCAAATATAATTGTCTCCAATCAGCTTGTATCTGCCATCTTTATCCCCAAACAGCTTAACAGTGCCAGCTTTGTCCCCAAACAGCTTTATAGTGCCATCTGTGTGCTCAAACAACAAGTGTCTTCTATGTGCCCAAATACCTTAACAGTGTAATATTTGTGTCCCCAAACAGCTTGTCTCAGCCATCTTTGCCGCCAAACACCTTGTCTCTGCCAGCTTTGTCCCCAAACAGCTTCATAGTTTAACTTTTTGTCCCCAAACTCCCCAGTGACAACTTTGTCCCCAACTTCCCAATGACAACTTTGTTCCCAGCTTGCCAGCTTACTTTGCTGATGGTTACAGGTTTTTAAGAAGAATTGAGCTTGCTTGTTAAAAAAAAGTTGTGGGCTCAATAATCTTTGGCCTCCAGGTTTTTTGAGCTTTTTATGCCCCCCATGAAGTGTCACCCTAGGGCTAGTCAGCCTTAACACGTGTTGATATCATTGTCAATTTTGTATATTGCCAGTTTAAATGTTACTGTTTATTTTTACTATCCCCTTATGTAAACAGATTCTGTACTGCTGTCTACAATGCAACATGCGAGATGGACACATACAGTTGTCAAAATGACTATATCTTTAAAGCCAACTTACAAGGAACAATATGACATCATAATGAGTTGACTTTATTTACCGTATTTGCTCGATTATAAGACGACCCTGATGATAAGACGACCCCCCAAAATCTAAATATTAATTTAGGAAAAAAACAAAAAGCCTGAATATAAGACTACCCTATAGGAAAAAAAGTTTTACTAGTAAATATTAATTCATGTAAACATTTTTTTCATATTTAATAAAAGCTATGATTGAGAAAAATATATATTTTTTTATTTCCTTTTATTTGCCAACCTGCCCCACAGTTATGCACATCTGCCCCCAAGGTTGCCACTCTGCCCCCAGAAATGCCTTATACCCCCTATTTGCCACTCTGCCCCATGATGTGCCTTTTTCTGGAGGAATATATATATCACTGCTAACAGCAATCACTCTATATGCCACTCTGCCTCCAGAAATGTCTTATACCCTCCTATATGCCACTCTGCCCCATGATATGCCTTTTTCTGGAGGTATATATATATATAACTGCTAACAGCAATCACACTCCTATCAAGCCAAGGCAGCCAGTACATGCTGGAACCTGGGATGATAGGAGTGTGAGTACAGCCTCCCTATGCCATGCTACCACCCCCCCTTACACATCCATGCAATCACACACACACACTCATTCACAAACATTAAATACTCATTCATTCCATTAATCACAAAAACCCTCCCCCACCCCCTTACCTGAACTGCAGATCTCTCACTCGACTTCTGCAGGGGCCCGGCTGTGCGAGCAACTTCTCTGGCCCCGCCCCCAGAGGAAGGAGGGGGAGGCAGAATTATGTGACACTTTGCTAGCTTCCTGTTCTCCTGCTGCTAATAGAAGAGATGCTGCTCGCGACCAAAGCACCGGTAAGCAGCCTGGCCCCAGCGGACATTTTTTTGAGGTCTAATTAGAAGACGACCTCGATTATAAGACGAGGGGTATTTTTCAGAGCATTTGCTCTGAAAAAAACCTCGTCTTATAATCGAGCAAATACGGTAAATACGGTATAATCTCACGTGACCTTTCCTTTAAATTTATTTGGATTGTTTTCCAGACTAGCTTTTTCAATTGATTGTTAGCTCCTTTCAGAGTAGGTATCTAATATGCATATTGTAATAGTATCTATACTGGATGGATAACTTTGGATGGATAACTTTTTTACTACTTCAATCACTTTAAAGTGATTTTTAAGGGTTGGTCTCATGTAAAGATGTTCCACCTTGAGACAGAAGAACTAAGGATATCACCACCAGGACCAATAAGAAAATATGCATTTTCCTATTACTACTGTAATAAATATGCAGTCATACTCAACAGATTCAATAACCTCTGTTACAATTCTTTAGTTTGACACTAATAAAAATATAGTCTTTACTAATTTACAAACAAAAACAGTTTTACTGCTGTGATGATAAAACTGTAACGAGTCACAATCTGTCTCTGTTTTGATGCTTAAAAAATATAAAACATTCCAGCTCAACCACCTGTGCTGCGACTATATACCACAATACCCTTTTCATGGTACACAGAGCACGCATATTGCAAATTTCTAGAGATACATTTGTATTCAAACCATGGAGGGTAAAGTGATGGAGTATGGTGAGGCAGAGGAAGGATGAAGGACAACCATAAAATATAGACAATACTAAATGGCTTGTAGAACAGCACAAAGTCACTTTTTAAGGCAAATCTAAAAATTAGGTTTTCTTATATATATCATATATATATATATATGTGTCTGATAATATTTGATGTAGAACACCACAAAGTCACTTTGGCTCCGCCATGTAGCAGAAAAGATCCAGGGGCCCAATTAATGATAATGGCAGATTTTGTTAGTATTAAAATTTCCACACTAGGAACAGGGCCGGACTGGGACTGAGAAGCAGCCCTGGAAAAATTTGGAGACCAGCCCCATATAGTTTATCTCACGGTGAAGCTCTTATACCCACACGCACCCCTTATACACACCCGAGAAACACACTGTGTTCCACTCTGCCCCATAATATGCCTTTTAATCCCCTATATGCCACTCTGCCTCCAGAAATGCCTTTTACTCCCTATGTCACTCTGCCTCCAGAAATGCCTTATACCCCCCATATGCCACTCTGCCTCCCTGATATGCCTCAACCCTCCTATATGCCCCTCTGCCCCGTGATATGCCTTTTAACCCCCTTTTTGCCACTCCACCTCCAGATATGCCTTTTGACCCCCTATATGTCACTCTGCATCCAGAAATGCCTTATACCCTATATGCCACTCTGTCCCATGATATGCCTTCTAACCTCCTATATGCCACTCTGCCATATAGGGGGTTAAAAAGGCACATCATGGGACAGAGTGGCATATAGGGGGGTATAAGGCATTTCTGGAGGCAGAGTGGCATAAAGGGGGTTAAAAGGCATATCATGGGGCACTCTGCCTACAGAAAAGCCTTATGCCCCCTATATGCCACTCTGCCTCCCCAATATGCTTTATGTCCTCCTATATGCCCCTCTGCCCCATGACATCCCTTTTAACTCCCTTTATGCCACTCTGCCTCCAGATGTGCCGTTGACCCCCTATATGTCACTCTGCATCCAGAAATGCCTTATACCCCTATATGCCACTCTGGCATATAGGGGGTTAAAAGGCATATCATGGGACAGAGTGGCATATAGGGGGTATAAGGCATTTCTGGAGGCAGAGTGGCATAAAGGGGGTGAAAAGGCATATCATGGGGCACTCTGCCTCCAGAAAAGCCTTATACCCCCCTATATGCCACTCTGCCTCCCTGATATGCCTCAACCCTCCTATATGCCACTCTGTCCCATGATATGCCTTCTAACCCCCTATATGCCACTCTGCCATATAGGAGGTTAAAAGGCATATCATGGGACATTTTTGTTTACTTTATATGGCAAGCCGATCCAGCTTGCCATATTAAATAAAAAATAATATATGCCACTCTGTCCCATGATATGCCTTCTAACCCCCTATATGCCACTCTGCCATATAGGGGGTTAAAAGGCATATCATGGGACAGAGTGGCATATAGGGGGTATAAGGCATTTCTGGAGGCAGAGTGGCATGAAGGGGGTTAAAAGGCATATCATGGGGCACTCTGCCTCCAGAAAAGCCTTATGCCCCCTATATGCCACTCTGCCTCTCCGATATGCTTTATACCCTCCTATATGCTCCTCTGCCCCATGATATACCTTTTAACCCCCTTTATGCCACTCTGCCTCCAGATATGCCTTTTGACCCCCTATATGTCACTCTGCATCCAGAAAAGCCTTATACCCCTATATGCAACTCTGGCATATAGGAGGTTAAAAGGCATATCATGGGACAGAGTGGCATATAGGGGGGTATAAGGCATTTCTGGAGGCAGAGTGGCATATAGGGGGACACACTTACATACACACACATGCCTGTATTTTAACAAATACAAAAAACATTATACAGTACAAAAAATACATTATTTTACTCACCTTCTACTTCTCTTGACTTCCTGGTAGCTGCACACTGTTCTCCGGTGCTGCAGCAGTGCGAGGGGGCGGAGCTTCCACCTCACGCGGCTCCCATTACTATGCGGCCATCAGATTGCTGGGAATGTAATCTGAACGGCCGATGCGTGCTGATGCCGCCGGCCGGAGCTGCTTTAACACTTTTTTTTTATTTATATGGTAAGCTGGATCGGCTTGCCATATAAAGTAAAAAAAAAAGTATTAAAGCAGCGCCGGCCGGCGGCATCAGCACGCATCGGCCGTTCAGATTACATTCCCAGCAATCTGATGGCCGCATAGTAATGGGAGCAGCGTGAGGGGTGAAAGGTCAGTGCGAGGGGGCGGAGCTTTCACCCCTCACGCTGCTCCCATCACTAGACGGCCATCGCACACGGCTGCTGGGTGCTGATGCCGGCCGGCTGGCCGGCCGGCCGCATCAGCACCCAGCGGCCGATTTGATTATATTTCGGGCAGCCTGGGGGGCAGCTCAGCGGCTGTCTTCATGGCCGCCCAGCCCACGGACCTTCCGGCCCACCGGGAAATTTCCCGGTATCCCGGTGGGCCAGTCCGGCCCTGACTAGGAAATTTCCATGTATGCATAAATGCAGACATACAATCTCTCATCACAGTGAAGCCCCTAGTCCTCTGAGACTGCACAAGATAGATGAGCAACATGGCCATATTCACATACATGTTTGTGCCAATTGAGGTGAAATGCCCAATTATTATCTTCTCACCTGTGGCACCTGATATTGCCTGCTACATCTTTTTTTTGCCATAAAATTCTGCCATTTTAATTAGTGATTTTTTCTTATTTCTTAGGAAAGCTGAACTCCCGTTCTGTACAATTCCTAATTAGTTTGGTAGCTGAAAGGGAAAAATATAGATTATAAGAAGAAATTAAAAATGATTGAAAACGTTTCATAGAAGGCAGTGACTGTGTAATTAATACAAGCTGTTAACTACAGACATCTTCCTTTAAGCAAATTCATGGGGTAATATACCATCACTAACACTAATCCAAAATATTTTTTTCCTAATCCAGTCCCCAGGAGCACATAAGAGTTTGTACTTGGCGTTGGCCGATAATGTCTAAAGGTTATCTGAAGTTGTGTCTTCTTGAGCAGAAATCTGCATATATAATATATACAGCATCAACAAGAATGTCTTTGGGTGCTTTTCAAATATCGTTTCTGGTTAAACTTCTTCTTCAAGAATTCCATTATTTTGGCATCAAGAACTTATTTTGTAATATAAAAATCTCAATAATACTGAGATTACAATATTACCATATGAGACATTTTAATGTAAATAAATATCAGTGCATAAAGTTTGAGCATGTTATAAACTTTTTGGATTTTAGAACAGCAGTTATATTGTAGGTGGGAATAATAGAAAGATACAAAAAAGGCAAACAAGTCATTTTGGACTGGACATGGTAGCTATCTCATTGAGATAGCTTTCTGATTTTTCTATAGAAAGTTCTAGAATTCTAGTATTTCTGCTACTAAGATAAATTGCAATAAAATCTATTAATCAGTAGGAAATGGTCAATATGTCTTGACTGAGGTAGCGCCAATGCATCGCCCTCTTTTACCCCCCTCACAAAATGAAATACACAAACACAAAGTAAATAATATAATGTTTTATTATAAGTCAACTATGGAAAAATAAGGCCACGGTGCAGTCCGCTTTACGCCTTCCACACCGTGACACAGATATAAATAACTTTATTCATAGTAAAATGAACTTTATTTGTAAACACGATATAAACATAATATATAATATACTTAGACTTACTTGTGACACGTGCAAGCCTTAAATATAACAATTGTAAACAAAATCTAAAGGCTACAAATTGTAACCCTAAATTGTAAACAACAACTGTAAACTACCGACCCGGCTGGCACAGGCGTAAAACCGTAAAACCGTAGAGACCACCGGCGTCCCCTGCACGGCAGCCATTGTCACGGCTAGGATTCACCAAGGCACAAGCCCAAGGAGTGTCCTGCACTTAGGCCGAGGGCCTGTGCACCACGGGTCAAATCACACCTAAGGTGGTTATCCCTTGCTCTATGCCAGCTTGATAACCAACCGCCAAGAAACAAAAAAGAGGAGTGGGAGGGAGGGATAGCTTTCCAGGTCAATTGAGAAAGTGACCTAAACGGAGTGGGCTCCCATATATATATAGTGACCCCCACCCCTAAGCACAGTAGAATGATACCCACCTATCATTGTCAGCTCAGGGCCGTCAATCAACATTGACTGACAGCCCCCCGAGCATGACTCAGCAGATTTTTCTGCAAAACAGGAAACAGGGAGGGGGAGAGGGCTGCCTGACGTCCCCTCAGTCATGCGCCCCTCTTGCTCCATGCTCTCGCCTGGGGCTTTCTTTCAACCTGTTCCCAGCTATGATTATGGTCAGCCCCCTTAAATTTAGATCCATTTGGAAATGTAAAAACTGTTTTTTCAGTAAGTTTTGTAATTTTACAATTATAGGTTTTATGATCAATAAAGACGAAGCAAAAAGTGAAGCTTTTATGAAGGCGGATATGGTAAGTCTCACAGCTATCAATAAAGAGAGCAAAGAAGATTTATTAAGACATTTCACTTTCCTGACCTTTAGATCTGATGTCTGGAGCAATTTTAAGCAAATGTGATCAATAACATATTTTAAATCATGAGCTATGTTTGTCCTTTGTTACCATGGTAAACGCTGCACGGCAACGTGACATTTAAGTATTTCCAGGGTTATTGTTTTTCAGAGAATTCAATAAAAAAAAATCTGGATGTGGTCTATGGACATCAAATTAAATCAGTTTTGTTGTATATTCGGGGTATTAAGTTTTTGGGTTATTTTCTCAGTGTCACGTCAGTAGTAAAATAAAGCTGAAATAACGGTAATGTACCGTGCCAAAAAGTGTTTAGTAATACACATAAAAAATACTGACATTAATAAACTGAATGATAAATAAACAGACAGGCTTTATATCGGCTGAAGAAAATATCAAGAACATACTTGGAGATCTGCTTTTAAAGGGATGTCAAGAAGCAAAACCTAAGAGGGAGAACACTCTGTTATCACATTTAGCATATCAAAAGTCTTTTATTAAAACTAACTTTTGCTTGTGCATATAGATTGTGGTGTGTGAGTAAGATTGGCAAGGCTGGCATTATCTATTAAATTCTCTCTCCTAAAGATCTCTCCCTGCTCCTCACCATCCCTTACAAAACCTGCCTGAACCAATCAGCAACAATCAACAACTTAACAGCGAGGGGAAGTTATATTATGTAACGGATGTAATGTACAATAATGGTAAAGATACATTCTTGGTTGAATTTGTGAAAGTGACTCTGTTTCACTTTTACTTTTAGCAAACAAAGATCCATAAAGACATGGCTGGATGAGTTGGGTGAGGAAGAACTTGACCGGCCGCACAGAGCCCTGATCTCAACCCCATCGAACACCTTTGGGATGAACTGGAATGAAGATTGCGAGCCAGACCTTCTCATCCAACATCAGTGGCTGGCCTCACAAATGTTCTACTGGATGAATGGGCAAAAAGTCCCACAGAAACTCCCCAAAATCTTGTGGAAAGCCTTCCAATAACAGTGGAAGCTGTTATAGCTGCAAAGAGGGGGGCCAACTACATATTAATGAACATATGATTTTTCTAAATGTGTACAACTGGCAGTAACTTGAAAATATAGGCTAGGTCAGCCTCTCTCAGTTTTTTTGGTGGCCCAACATTTTGGATTATTGATTTCAACTGTTTTTTACTAGAGTAAGAAGTACAGCATCTGTATGATGACTATGGTTTTTACTGTAATATTTGCCTTCAATCTGTGCTATAGTCATATAGGCACCTTTTACTGTTTTTTTTTGTGATTAAACAATCTATGTTGCTCAATATTTTATTTAAGGTATCTTTTAATTACACTCCTTTCAAAGTCGATCAATATTTATCAGCTCACTAGGGACACATTCAATCGAAATTATTACTCTTAGGACATCCAATATTAAAAAAAACAACAAAAATTAAAATGAAATGTTGTATTAGTCCATATAGGTTGCCCTGGTTAAAGGTTGCACAAAAAAGGTAGATTTTTCAAGAAAATAGTATGCTCTCAAAAGTTACATTTGGTCAACCCCAATATTCAACATCTATCTTTGACCTTTTCCCCTGAAATTCTTTCATATTCAAAGAAAACATGTGCAAATTTCCCTCTCCATACTATTATTGCTGTCACTGAAGCTAGTACAGGTACAGGGCTGCTATACTTGGTAGTTTCATCACTTTGACCATGATAACGGTCTTATAAACCTTGCCAAGTGGTCCCTGAAATGAACTGTGTTCTCCAATGGGATTACAGCACTCATACTAAAAGTTTTTTTAAGATGATGCTTGATTTCAGGTGTACTCTTGCCCATTCTTGCCTATTGCACAACCACTTCTCTTGAAAGCCACCTCCTTACCTTAGCAGTATGCTCATCGCAGCTCTCCACACCTCCTACTACCTCCAGCCTGGTTCTAGAAATCTACTCATGTAGGATTCTAGACTCCTCTGTCTCTTTCTTTTTTATCCAAACATGATTGTGAAAACCTTATTTTTATAATGAGTATGGGTTATTGGATCATTTTCTTAAGGCTTTTAGAGCCTTAATTCAATAAATGAACTAATATTTGACTCCTGGTTTCTGGCTGTTCCTGCAAAGTGACACAAACCTCACACCATGCAAACTGGTTAAAGATGGAATGCACACAATAAAATAAGATTTTGGGAAAGTGATAAACCCACCGGCGTCACCCATTAAGTTATAGGGGCTGGTGCCGCAGCTGCTTTAATAGCTACAGCTTATATTTCTGGAAACGCCACTGGATAAACCTACATTATATTGTACCCAAGCTCCTCTCTAAATCCCTGAAACAACTTAATGAAGCCATTTAGCTTCTTCATGCTTCTAAAAAGGTAAGAAATCCGATCAGTGCAATAAAAATGTGCATAAAAATAGAACTTGTCTAAAATGAATATTTTTTTTTTTCTTTTGTTTTGAAAAATGTAAGCGCTTGGGTGCTTTATTAACTTTTCAGCCTTGCATTTTTATAACATTTTCTGTAGCAGTAGATAAGTATCTAAAATGATTTGTCTCAAACAGGGAAAAATTGCCTGTTAAATTATATCAAGATTCAACCAGATTACTTTGAATTGGGACGCTGCATAACATTAATCAAATGTAAGGGCAAGAGAAGAATTCAACAGCAGATATCATTACCATGATGTGTTCTTTGTTTTTGTTTTTTTACTTAAGTAAAAAATTACTTTTTTTGCAATACTGATTACTTATTGTTGGAAATGAAACCAATATTTTATGGTCGTATGCTAGAGGTTAAAGGAATGCAGACCTATGATATGCTTTCTATGGGAAATGTTTTTAAGCGCTTCCAAACACCTGAATCTTTATTGAGCATACTGCATAGACTATAGTAGTCTTAGAGGGAGTCAATGATGTGTCAGGTTAAAGTTAAGCAAAAGGCACATATACAGTTAGCAGGGGGGGTTGTCTGCATCCATCGCGCATAGACCCTCCGGCTGTCAGAGAGAATTCCCCGCAGCGGTGCGGGGAACTCTCCTCTCTGACAGCAGGGGAAGGTCTGCATGATGGATGCAGACAACCCCTGCCGCTAACGGCGCCTCCTTCCGGCTTCAGCGGAAGTTGCCTACGCGAATCACGTAGACGTCTACCCGCTGCCCCGACTATACCCCAGGGAGTCAGAAGTACCAGCAGCGGAGGTTACCAGACAGGAGGATCCAGGTCCCCTGCAGCGCTGCAGGGGATCTGGATCTTAGTCTCATAGTCAGACCTTATTTGAGGTCTGATTATAAAACGACCCCGATTATAAGACAAGGGGTATTTTTCAGAGCATTTGCTCTGAAATAAGCATTGTCTTATAATCGAACAAATACGGTAATACCCATTTGGAGTCCTGCTAATGGAGTCATGTCCTAAGCACATCAGGAAATATTCTGAATCCTAAACTTTGAGGTATTGGTGGGCTGAGCAAAAAATGGCCAAATGGTGCACTGCCTTCTTGCTCTGTTTCGGGGACTTACTGGTCATTATTGTAGCAGCAACCCTGGAATCTGAATGTGTGTGCCTTTTATGCTCTTTAGGCTGTGCTCTCCTTTCTGTGTATTTCAATCTAGAAATATAAAGCTAAAATTAAGCTAATCTAATAACAGAGATAAATATAGAGAGGTGTCACTGTATTTTATATCAGTAGCCCCTTGTAGTGACAAAACCACACACAATACAGTCATTTCCTAGATCCAATACTCCATTAAAAAAGCTATGTATCAACATTATTGGGTAATTGAATTGGCAACAAGCCACTTGCTAATTTTACAAATAAATTGGATTTAACTTTGCTTTCTGTTATTTTTATCACTACAGTAAATCGTGTGTACTTGAAATGGCACCAAGTCAAGGACTTAGCATTTATCTTCCAAATACATCAAGAGGAGATTAGTTTATGGTGTTAAATGTAGAAAAAGGTCATGTATCCTTTATCCAATAAGCACATCCTGTCTTGGCAGAACTCTTTTAAACCTAATTTCACGTTATTTTTACAGTGATTTTTAGGTTTACCAACACCAATAGACACAAAATTAAAGTCGTTATTGCAGTAAGATCAGTTTAACAGAATCATATTTTGGAAAAACAAGAAAATGTTGACAAAAGATTTAAATGGTGGAGCAAAATAAGATGACCAGGTTTTTAAAATGACATCTGAAAATACAAAACAAACCTCTCTATGTTTCCACAAATCTCAAACAAAGAAGTGTACTACATTTTTGTAATAATAATGCATTAATATTACCATATTAATGGTAGCACCCAGTTCTCACCCAGATTACATTGATCACAATACCAATTTCACTGTGAGACACTCTATATATTTCAGAGACATTTTAGTTCTCCCCAAATTTACAGAAAAGGTTCGAAGAGTATTAAGCGGGTGGTCTTCTACCACATTTACACGTGCAATATACATACAATCCCACTTAATGCTGAGTTGCGCACTGAACATTGAAAATGATGTGAATTGTATTTTTCCACCATGTGCTGCTAGGACTTTGCGATCGTATGAAAAGCGCCACAGGAAACACTCCTAAGTGTATAACAATATGTGTGTGCGTGCATGTGTGTTTCTAGTTACAGTCTAGGTAGGGGAAGCTAAACTGATCCAAAATCTACAGCACTGAAACAGGGGACGCTGACAAGCCATTCAGGCCTAGGCCAGCAGTCATGTCCCCCTTCCTCACTGGTCCAGGGGGCCCCTTACTATTTAATATTCCTGTTAAAATACCTAAAACGTGAATATTTCAGTGGACGCCCAACTCTATAACTCTGGTCTTGATGTAACTTTGACTATAGATACTTCTCATTGTGCCTGTGAATCTATGACAAATGTCAAAGATCGCCATTAGAGAAGAATGTTACGCGTTTTTTGCACTAATTCATACGATGAAAGTAATTACTTTACAATTCTAATGCATGTTTCTGAAGAGCGGGACGGTGCAAGTAGATGTTTTCTTAGACAATACCACATTATTCTGCTATGCATATAATTTAGTAAGTGTAAGCCGTTGCGAACTTACTAATGTGTTTCTGTTTATGTAGCACTAATATACAATAGAATGATTGTGGATGATAAGCCAGACTGGTTTTATTGGAATTTGTTCACCTTGACACTTAATGATCAATTAATGTTTTTCTTTTCTAAAAGCTAATAATGGTCAATGGGTATGAGTGCTTGGGGCTAGGATACAGAATAATCTAATGTCCCAACTGGAAACTATAAATGTGATTAACCTGAATATGGAGCATTTAATAAAGGTAATAATATTAATAATAATAATAATAATAATAGTGCTCCTTGATATTGTGATTAATCTCAGAGTGGAGGACCACAGAAATCACAGAAAAAAAGGCCTACTAATGACATAATAAAAATGGACACAGAAAAATGGTAAATCTATAATCCAGATTCACCAACATTATAAACTGAGAGTGCCACATTTTAATCAGCCTAAAGACTCAGGTATAATATATTTGCAGACTAATGTCCGTTTCGTTTAACCAATTAAAATGGAGACATACATGCACCAAATGCACGTATCCCTAATATAAGAATTAGTTAAGTTTCCATCAGTTGTCTTTATTTTCCCATGTTGAAGAGAAATATTTAATAATGTTCATAGGCAAACACTATTTACCTCTTTGATCCCTTTGAAAAAGGTCATTATTGCCCCTTTAAGCCTTTGTCTGAAAGCCTTGTATGCTTCATATTGCTCAATGCAGAATAACAGTGAAACTGATGGAATCACGTTTTTGTCAATCAGACTAAATAAATAACCAACTGTGAAAATAGATTTGCTTTATTAAAATGCCAAAACCAGAAAAACATAAAAATATGTATATATGTATAACCTGTCAACAAACGGAACTACCAGAGCTTTTCAAATGTTGTTTTAAAAATGATATTGAAATTGATTAAAAAGTCACTTTTAATATTTCTATATTTTGTGTTTACATCTGTGACTGAAGCCAAATGGAAATAGAAACAGGCATTACAAATTTGATCTTGGCTGCAAAATATTGTATTATTTCTGAAAAATAAATACTAAATAAAAAGAAAATAAGATGGCGGGGTTGATTTAAAAAAAAAAGGCACAAGTTCACCAAGTTCCGATGCACTGAAGTCTAGATACATATTGATATATATTGATATGAAAGTTCAACATTTTAACCCACTGTTAGCATCGTGTATTATTAAAGGCCAATGGTAGTGAACTTCTCCGTATACTTGAGTCAATGGGTAATAATATGCAACACACCTGAAAAGTTACATTTAACAGTGTGTGGATTACTAGTTGAACCAAACGAGCAGTTTCCTAATGACCTGCGGTGTTGGTATCATCTCATACGTGACAGATAGAGCTAAAATGATGATGTGGTTAGCCGTGGTGGGTAACGTTCCCCTGATTTACACAATTACAGGCCTATTATGTGATGTGCCTCCTGGTTGCTGATTGCTGCTGAGTTAGCGTTGCTACTGCCAGTTGATCTTTACCATTGCGTTTGTTAATTTGACAGAAGATGGATCTTACTGTATATATCGCCTGGGCTTGTAGAGATTGTGACAGCCCAGGTTTATGGTTTGGAGTTTGGGGCTGTATCTTCTAATGGCTAAAGGCAGTCCTAATACTCACTGGTGGATGTGAAGGTCATGGTGCTGCCCTCGCATTAGGACCCGAGCCGCACAAACATTAACCCCTTAAGGACAATAGGGGTTATTAGTCGTAGTATATTGTGGGACAATGGCTATTTTAACATTTTTCGGTGTTCCTGTTTAGCTGTGATTTTCTTCTTTCTCATTTCGTGCTCCCACACATATTATATATTGTTTTTTTCAGGACAAACAGGGCTTTCTTTAGATACCATTAATTTTATCATATCATCTAATTTACTATAAAAAAAATGATAAAATATGGGTTTTTTTTGTTAAAAAATTACTTTTTCTCACTTTTTAAACAAAAAACTTTTACTCATCTGCAAAAACGAATGAAAAAACCTGCTAAATAGATTCTACTATTTGTCCTGAGTTTAGAAATACCCAATGTTTTTATGTTTTTTTGCTTTTTTCTGCACGTTATGGGGCAATAAGTACAGGTAGCGTTTTGCTATTTCAAAACCTTTTTTTCCAAATCTGGTAATTCTTCCCCCCATGTGCCATTTCGGGTATCTTTGAAGCCGGCCAATGCAATTTACCCCATCAAGTCATATATTTTTAAAAACTAGACACCCCAAGGTATTTCACATGCTGGTAATTTAACCCTTTCCATGCACTAATTTTACCACCAGCCTTTGTGAAACTTTATGATAGTAAATTTTTTTGTATTTTTTTCACACACGTTGTACTTCAGGTATAAATTTATCGCTCCTGGTATATGTCCCTGTCAAACAACACCCCAATATGTGTTCAGTAACATCTCCTGAGCGCAGTGATACCCCACATGCATGGGTTTGTTGGGTTATTTGGGAGGTAAAAGGCCGCCTTTGTGAGGTGTGTATTTTTTGGCCATTTAGACATCTGATCCTACTGCCCCCATGTCCCATATTTGGGACACCTTTGAACCCGGCCAATTCAATTTATCCCATCCACTCGTGCATTTTTTAATACGAGACACCCTATGGGCATTTGTAATGCCAATATTTTTAACTCTTTCCATGCTGGAATTTTTGTAAAGATAAAGAATTTTAGGACTTGCTTATTAATTTTTTTTTATTTTTTTTTGGTGACAGTGGGGATTTTTATATGTTACCATATTATTTTTATTTTTTTTAAACATTTTTTTAAAATTTTTTTTAATTTTTTTTTTTTTTTTTTTTTTTTTACTAATCACTCATTAGTGAGCTGGGCTCCATTGACCTTGCATGGTTGGATGCAGTACCTGCATTCAACCTGCAGGAGGAGCTCGAGAGTTCACAAGAGGGTCTGGATAGACCCTCTATGAACTCATTTCTATTGTTGATGCCATCCTGTGAATGACGGCAACGTCATTTACAGGATGGCACTTGTGGTTGCTCCTCGGAGCAATCACAAGGTGATCGGGGTAGGGGGGTAGTGTTACTGACATGCCTCGATATCGAGGCATGTCAGTAACACCATTTATGCTTAGGAAGCGATTCAGATCGCTTCCTAAGCTGTTTTAGCCGGGCGCCGCCGCGATCTTTCATGATCGGTGCGGCGGCGGCCATTTTTCTTCCGGGGAGGGCTGCCAAGGGCTGCCCTCCCCGAATCCACGGTCAGCCTCACTTGTGAGGCTTCCGTGGATGCTGCAAAGCCGCCGATCGCGGCGAAAACGCCGCGATCGCGGCGATGCAGCTATTTAACGGCAGCCCGTACATGTACGGGCATTGTCGTTAACCCGTTGCACGGCAACCCCGTACATGTACGGGGATTGTCGTTAAGGGGTTAATTGGGGAACGTTGGTGCGTAAAAATTTCTCTCATGGAATTAATTTTGATATATGTAATGCACTAGCAAGGTCCCCTTGTTTTATGTGTTATGAATAAATGCTGAGGCCATTATTATTTGCATTTTGTGTCCGAGTGGTGATGTGCATGAATGTATCAAGTGAGTTTTGGGGGAATATGGCGGAAGAGAAGTTGAGGATTCTAGTAGTCATGGTACTTACAAAGTACATTTATTTGTTTAGGGGGCTCCCTCAGACACTGGAGTATGCCTTTAAGACTTGAGTCTTAAGATTAGGAAAATGGGCAGACTAGATGCGCGAACGTTTCTTATCTGCTGTAAAATTCGATGTTTTAAAACACCCAAGCAGTACAGTATGTCTGCTGCTGCTGGAGTCTTACTTAACCTAAACGCCTCAGCTTTTATTATACTTACCCATACCTATGCCTGCTTTCAAGGGTCCTTCTATTTGTTTTTTTTTTTAACTTGCTGTGATATACAGTTATTTTTTTAAAATTGATCTTATAGCCTTTTGTAATGACTGTATTATTGACCCAAAATAAGGGATATTCGGGACCGTTGGTAGATATGTATAACAGATGTTCTTAACAAGCAGGTATAGTCTATTCAAACCCTTCCTTGGTGTCTTTATGATATCTTACGCGATAAGTACTATTGTGTTGTTGCAATGCATCCAGCATACATTGAGCTTGGTGGCGTAGTCTGTGAGCGTCATTTGTATGTGTTTAGCCGCTAGGGTTAAAATCTGTGTAAATCAATACATTCCCATCATATACCAGTAATTTAATTTCAATATTTTGAACCCACACATAAAAAACAACCAATCTATCTTTTTTTTAAACTGTTTCTTAAAATGAATAGATACATGAAATATAGTGATTAATCTGCATTAGACAAGTGACTAATCTCTATGAGTACTGCAATCAAACAAGATTGAAATTAATTGATCCCAAATGTCCATGACCATTTTTAGCAGATAAACTTGGTAAGAATGGAAAAATTAAGACGTTCTACCTAACTGTGCAACAGCTTCCTAGGAAACCTGGCCCATTAATAATCAGAGGAATCGCAATCACATTTAGAGAACAAAAATCTAATTTGAAATTAAATACTCATATAATTTAAGGAGCTGGCAGCTAAATAATTAAATGTCTAAATGCATTAGTGCTTAGCATAGCTGGGAATTGATAAGAAGAAATTGAAATAATGGGAATGACCACAATTCAGAAACATAAAGGATATAATAATAATGTATTCATGGTTATTCAACATATCTGGCATCTTAGGGTGTCACGAAAGGAAAAACAAGAACAATTATTATGGAAAATTTTAAGACGAACGTGAGCAATAAATGTATGAAATCAGACCTGAGGCTCGAAATGCATTAAATTTGATGATAACACCATATTAGTATACGGATTCAATCTCGACGGGGGCCAAATCTGACCTTGGGTCTCTTTGGCTGATCCAAACTCAACTGTCAGATATGGAATATCCTTGGAGTATGTGGTTCAGGACCCAAGTATGGACTTAGGAATGTCCTATACCATCATAAAACAACAATAAACTCAAGATTAACCAAGATGTATGATCATTTTTTCAAGAAGATTCCGTGGGGTCGTTGAAAACTTAATTGCGAAGTCCAAGGGTTAACCCATTTCTCAGTGTAGTGTCACTCAAATGACATTTATGTGTGCCCAGGTTATATAGATTTTATAGATTCTTCCTTTTTTTAACTTATTTTTGACATCTGCCTGCTTGTACAGAAGAAAAATGATGGCGTTTAGCTTCATAACAGTGAAAGGTCAAGTAAATGCATCCTATATATTATCCTCAATAAATGATTGATTTGCTAAAGTAATCAAATCTGAAAAAAAAACAAAAAAAACGTAAGACTACATACAGTGTGTGTTACCATGTACATGATCTATCCAAAATGCTGGCAAAAGGAACAGCAAATTAAAAAACATAATTAAATCCACTGAATATTGCAGCGTTCTACGCATACTATGATTTTCCCTTATCCACATTCATTAATTATATTTTATAAAATTAGTTTGTGAGTAATGATAATGCATCTTAAAGGAAAACTGTAATCAAAAATATAAAGCATATTACTTTCGTATATATCAGTGCAATATATTCTTTTTGTGCATACGGTTCTGACAGCATGTTGAGAACAGTGTTGGCTTGAAGTACCGTATTTGCTCGATTATAAGACGACCCTGATTATAAGACGACCCTCCAAAATCAAAATATTAATTTAGGAAAAAAACAAAAAGCCTGAATATAAGACTACCCTATAGGAAAAAAGTTTTACTAGTAAATATTAATTCGTGTAAACTAATCTTCATATTTAATAAAATTGATTGAGAAAAATATATTTTTTATTTCCTTTTATTTGCCAACCTGCCCCCCCAGTTATGCACATCTGCCCCCAGGCTTGCCACTCTGCCCCCAGAAATGCCTTATACCCCCCTATTTGCCACTCTGCCCCATAATGTGCCTTTTAACCCCCTATATGCCCCTCTGCCCCATGATATGCCTTATACCCCTATATGCCACTCTGGCATATAGGGGGTTAAAAGGCATATCATGGGGCTGAGTGGCATATAGGGGGTTAAAATGCATTTCTGGAGATATATATATATATATATATATATAATGCTAACAGCAATCACACTCCTATCAAGCCAAGGCAGTCAGTACATGCTGGAACCTGGGGATGTTAGAAGTGTGATTACAGCCTCCCTATGCCATGCTACCACCCCCACCCCCCTTACACATCCATGCTATCACACACACACTAATTCACAAACATTTAAATACTGTATTTGCTCGATTATAAGACGAGGTTTTTTTCAGAGCAAATGCTCTGAAAAATACCCCTCGTCTTCTAATCGGGGTCGTCTTCTAATCAGACCTCAAATAGAGCTCTGATTATGAGACTAAAATCCAGATCCCCCGCACCGCTGCAGGGGACCTGGATCCTCCTGTCTCCCCCCCCATTTAACACCCCCCACCCCATTTAACACCCCCCACACACACACACTTACCGGTGCTTCCTGCTGTATTGCCGGGGCAGCGGGTTGACGTCTACGCGATCTGCGTAGATAACGTCCGCTGCAGCCGGAAGGAGGTGTGGCTAGCAGCGGGGGTTGTCTGCGTCCGCCGCGCATACCTTCCCCGACTGTCTGAGATCAGAGTTCCCCGCACCGGTGCCGCACCGGTGGGGGGAACTCTGATCTCTGACAGCCGGGGAAGGTATATGCGACAGACGCAGACAAACCCCCGCTGCCAACTCCACCTCCTTCTGGCTGCAGCGGAAGGAGACGTCAACCCGCTGCCCCGGCAATACAGCAGGGAATTGGAAGCACCGGTAAGTGTGTGTGTGTGTGTGTTAGTTAGTTACATGGGGGCATAGGGCATTTCTGGAATGCCTTAAACCCCTATATGCCACTCTGGCACTTAGGGGGTTAAAAGGCATATTATGGGGCAGAGTGGCATATAGGGAGGTATAAGGCATTTCAGGAGGCAGAGTGGCGTTAAGGGGGCATTTAATAGAGCACTCCTGAAATGCCTTATACCTCCCTATATGCCACTCTGCCCCATAATATGCCTTTTAACCCCCTAAATGCCAGAGTGGCATATAGGGGTATAAGGCATTTCTAGAGGCAGAGTGCGCTATACAATGCCTTTTAACTCTCTTAATGCCACTCTGCCTCCTGGAATGCCTTATACCTCCCTATATGCCACTCTGCCCCATAATATGCATTTTAACCCCCTAAATGCCAGAATGGGATATAGGGGTATAAGGCATTTCTGGAGGCAGAGTGGCACATAGGGGGTCAAAAGGCATACCATGGGGCACAGTGGCATATAGAGGGTTAAAAGGCATATCATGGGCCACAGTGCCATATTGGTGTGGCAAGCCTGGGGGCAGATGTGCGTAACTGGGGGACAGGTTGGAAAATACAAGGAAATAAAAACAAAAAAAATATTTTTCTCAATCATAGCTTTTATTAAAAAAAATAGTTTACATGAATTAACATTTACTGGTAAAACTTTTTTCCTTTAGGGTCGTCTTATATTCAGGCTTTTTCTTTTTTTCCTAAGTTAATATTCAGATTTTGGGGGGTCGTCTTATAATCAGGGTCGTCTTATAGTCGAGAAAATACGGTACTCATTCATTCCATTAATCGCACATAGACACACACGCTCAAACCCCCCACCCCCTTACCTGAACTGCAGATCTCCCACTCGCAGACTTCTGCAGGGGCCCGGCTGTGCGAGCAACTTCTCTGGCCCCGCTCCCAGAGGAAGGAGGGGGGAGGTAGAGTTATGTGAGGACTGTGCTAGCTTCCTGTTTCCTGCTGCTAATAGCGGAGACGATGCTCGCGATCAAAGCCCGGTAAGCAGCACAGCCGAAGCAGAATGAGGTCTGATTAGAAGACGACCTCGATTATAAGACATGGGGTATTTTTCAGAGCATTTGCTCTGGAAAAAAAACTTGTCTTATAATCAAGCAAATACGGTATATATATATACCCTATATGTATATATATATATATATATATATATATATATATATATATATATATATATATATATATACCCCATAATATGAGTTTTGGTGTGAGGCATCTAAACCCAATTAATGACTCCCTCAGTTATTAGGATTTCTCCTGATCGCTTGGCATTTATTGTGGATAAACTGTCTCTGGTTTCAGACCTCTGCTTCATCTTGCTTTAGGCTATTTCCTTCTGGCCTTCACAGGGTAAAAACATTTTTGTATTTAATCTTTTTAAATAAAAACTGTGAATACTTTACTTTTACTATATATATATACAAAGTGCTATAGCGTGGTGCGGACATGTCAATGTCTGTATTGCATAAAGAAAAGATTCGCATTATTATTAGTGTATTAAATGTATCCAGAAGTCACAATTGTGAGTAATATTTAATTTGTACACCGTTGTATTTTAATTTTCCTCAAATTATATTGCGCAATATCACAGACCTTAGAATTTCAACGAAATGTGCTCTCGACTAAATAGTAAATGTTTATACTGAAAAGGTTATGTTCTGAGAGAGGATTTGTATTGCACAGCTGTGTTTTAAAATGGCCACCACAGGATTCATTTAAAATTTTGCGGGGATTTAGTTGTCACAGAGAGTGTAACAAAAGCTAGGAAAGTCAATATCAACAAATCAGAACGACTAAGTAAATGTCATCTAATTTTGCATCCAGTCCTTAAAGTTTTATATGACCTTTTTTAAATTTTAGTTTTTGTAAAGCGAAGAGAACATTGCCTAGCAACGCATATTTTCAATAGTCTAGCTGTGTTTTAGTGAAGTTTTATATATATTTTCTGAGATATATTTATTGGATTTTAGGATAAATACTAAATGTACATGGCATTGATGTAGGATTGTGTCCAATTTGTAAATAAAAAAAAATATTAACCTCTTATTTCTATAGGGCAGAAGTTCCTACATTTGATCACCTTTCTGTGGGGGGAGGGGGTGCATGAGAGGCGGCTCCCATACATGCCCTGCCTACTTGTTACAAGACACACCCACCTCAGTTATGCCCTACTCACTTTCCTGTTCGCTATGCTCGTCAAAGGGAGCAGGGCAATGCCTGGAAAGTAAATCCAGTGCTGCCAACCAGGCCCGGACTGACGATCTGGCACACCAGCAAAGGCATAAAAATGGTTCAGATGTATCGACAATGCCCACCACAAATATCAGCAGCCTTGGTAAATATGAGCAAAGGTGGCTGTGAAAAATTGTCTTTATTGTTTATCCTTTGAAGCTTTTCTTCTAAAATTACACAAAGAAACTCTGCTCTCATGGATATCAAATAATTGCAACACAACATAGGTTTACATTAAAAAAAATAAATATAAAATGTTAACTATATATGTGGCACAGTTATTGGCACATGTTTAATTAACACTTTGTGCAATCTCCCTTTTGCCAAGATAACAGCTCTGAGTCTTTTCCTATAATGTCTGATGAGGTTGGAGAATATATCTGAGACCATATCATCCATATAGAATCACTCCAGATCCTACAAATTTCAAGGTTGACACTGGTGGACTCTGGTTTTCTATGTGGTTTAAGTCATCGGACTGGGATGGCTATTGTAGGACCTTGATTTTATGGTCAGTAAACCATTTTTGTGTTGATTTTGATGTATGTTTTGGATCATTGTCCTGCTGGAAGATCCAACCACTGCCCATTTTAAGCTTTCTGGCAGAGGCAGTCAGGTGTTCGTTTAATATCTGTTAATATTTGATAGAGTCCACGATGCCATGTATCCCAACATAATGCCCAGGCCAGAAAAACAGCCCCAAAACATTAAAGAGCCGCCACAATATTTAGCCGTGGGCATGAGGTACTTTTCCATATGGCTACCTCTCTGTGTGCGCCAAACCCACCTCTGGTGTTTATTGCCAAACAGCTCTATTATGGATGCATCTGTCCATAGAACATGATCCCGTTTGAAGTTCCAGTGGTGTCTGGCAAACTATAGACGGTTGAGTTGGTTTTTGGATGAGAATGGAGGCTTTTTTTTCTTTAAACCCTTCCAAACAGACTTTCTGATGCAACTAACTTCTGCAATTCTCCAGAAGTGATCCTTGAAGATATTTCTTGGCCACTCAAGCCATCCTCTTTACCGAGCGTTGAGACAATTTAGACACACATCCTCTTTCAGGTTGATTCATAACATTTCCTGTTGGCTGGAACTTTTTATTTATCACCTGGATGGTGCAAATGGGCATTTTCAATGCTTTCGCTATTTTCTACTAAACATTTTGTGAAGCTCACGATTAAACAATTTCCTGTTCCTAGTCAAAAATATAAAATATCAATGGGAATATACTTCAAATATTTTTCTCATGTGAATTCATAGGGGTGCCAATAATTGTGCCACACATATATTTAACAATTTTTATTTTCGTGGATGAGAAATAATTGCAAACACAACACATGTTTATCCAAAGGGATGTCACGCGCACCGCCGCGGCACGTACCTTGGGTGCTCGCGACGGCTCTCTCCGTCCGGCCGATGACGCCGTGCAGTCACGTCGGGGTCGCGGCTCCGCCCCCGCCGCGACCCGACGTCAGCTGAGCGTCACACGCGCCGCTGCGGCACGCGCCTCAGGGGATCGCGGCGGGGCGCCCGTCACTGCCACCGGCGCCGTAAGAGCAAGTCGGTGGAGCCGCGACCCGACGTCGGCAGGGTAGTCCTGCCTCTGCTCCCTCGCTCGGGCTTGTGCAGGCACATCACATGCACATATCGCTGGGACCGCGGATCGGAAGTCTGCTGCGGCCGCGATGACGTCACGCGGTGCACGCCACGCACGCCATGCCGCGGCCTATCTGTGAGTACCTTCTCCTATTTAAACGCCGTTTGTATTCCTTTTCTTTGCCCGTTCAAAGTGTTTTGCTTTTGGGTGTGCTGTTCTGTGATATATATCTCTATTGCCTTGTGTACCGACCTTTGCCTGTTTTTTGACTACGACTCTGCGCTGCCTGCCTATGACCCGGACCTGTTTATACGGTTTACGCTTCTGATCTGCCTGCCTCGACCTCGGATACGTTTTTGACCTCGCTGTTTGCTGTTGCCCGTTGATCGGTCTGTTTATTGGACTGTGCCACATCCATATATCTGCATAGTTGGGTCCTCCTTCGCTCCCTAACCCCGTGACAAGGGAGCAGTGTATTCTTGCCGGGTTTTTTTTGTAATAAAAGATCAAAAGGTTCAAACAAAACAATTTTTCACAGCCTTCTTTGCTCATATTTACCAACGGTGTCAATATAGGGCACTGTATATATATAAATAAAACAATTGTGGTGTACATGATAAAAGTAGTATGATCACCATAGCAACCAATGGAATGTGCCTGCACCTTTAAACAAAAACTATTAAACACTGTGATTAAATATTCCTTACATTCAACTTTTCTAGGATAAATAAACTGGGTTTACCAAAGCTTCTCTTTGTAGTTATCGTATTTATATTTTGTATATAGCTTTTATCTTCTCAATACTAATTGTGAAGCCATTTTCTTTAGTCTTTCCAAATCAGTCATGTCTTGGGATTTAGCAACTACATTTTTATATGTAAAATGTGCAGATTTCCCCTTTAAGATTTATAGTATTTACCATTTATTTGAATAAGAAGCATCTTTAAAAGACTTTATAAGATTACAGTGCTTATATTATATACACACGTGTGTGTGTGTATATATATATATATATATATATATATATATATATATAATATTTTAAGGACATGTTCTATTTTTGAAACTAATAATAGCAGAGCACCAGTGCAAAATATGACTACATTGTCAATGTTCATTTTCATCGCCATGGAAACATTTCATGTCGGAAATATTAGTCAGAGCCAGAAAATATTTCCTGTGGCTTTTTTTTTGCGTCCCCAAAATACTCACCACGCTGTGTGTTGATAACATCTCTTTTGTATGATTAACCTTAAACACATTTCTTCCAGTTTTCCCTATAGATTTGTTTTCGAAAAAATGTTTACAACCAATTTGAGGAATAAGACTTAGAGTCTTCTTGAGACTTCTTTTCTGCTGAAGTATTTGGACACACAGTCCTAGATCGCAAATCTAGAGAGAAAAGAGTTAGAAACCATAATATACATAATCACAGTATAAAAAGTAAATATCGGGGAAAAAGACCCTTAAAATGAAACAAATTTACAAACACTATATGTCACTGTTCAGTATATTTAATAAACTGTATTTACAGATCATTCTAACAGTATTAATTTTTGTATTAGGCTTGTGCAAATGGACCCAAAATGATTTGGGTGATTTTTTTTAGTTTTTGGTCCATTTGTTCTCAGACAATACATTTAGCTTCCTTCCCTTTCTGTTTAGATGAAAATCAGAGCACATTTTACATTCACTCTGTCATGCTCTTTTTGTACGGATGCTCCCTCAGCTCTCATAATGCATGAACCACGTATTTGTTAAAGGAAGTGCCCATGACAGGTCGTTTAGACTGTGCGGGGAATTCTGGTGCCCATTAATAACATGCATCCACCCCATGCTATAAATGATATACTGTGGCTCCTAATCCTCAGACTATACTGACAGGCACCCCCCTGAAACTCAAATATTTTCACAGTAATATATATAATGGATGCATTTTTCTCTGCGTCTGCCCATCTGAAATTATCAGTGGCTACTGGCCTTCCCTTGGAAAGGGAAGCAGTACATGTGGACAAGGTTACCACAGAGTTAACCGAGTCCCCTCTAGACTTGTGGAAATGGGAGAACAAATTTTGTTTCATGCCTTTTTAGTTTGGACAAAACTCAGAGGGCATTTTACATTTGGCATCTTCTTATTCTTCTGTTTTATTTCTTCGGTCTTCTTTCTTCGTCCGCTTCTCTGCGGACCTGGCCTTCCAGTGAACTAACGCAAAAGGGCAGAGTCTCCGGGCACACCCTCTCCAGAGAACCCAATGAGCAGAACAGGGGAGCGGATGTGCTATTTTCAGGAAGTTCCCCAGGAGGCTAGAATAATTAAGACAGTTTACCCAAAGACAAGAAGTGTTTCTGCACCTCTCTTTTCCTGAAAATCTTTCTACATTATTCTGGTCACTTTGTGTACTTCCGTGAAAGGGCAGAGTCACAGGGAAGGCCTCTCCCTCATTCCACCAAGTTCGCTTGGAGGCCATGTCCATAGAAAAATGGATAAAGAAGGAAGATAAAATCCAAATAAAAATGGAGCTGCGCTGCAAGGAGACATTGACATCGAGAGAGAACATGAAAGAGAGTGAATGAGAGTGGGCGAATGAGTGAGACTGAAAGAACCAAACAAAAATTTTGCTTTCAAAGATTTGTACGAACTGTCAAAATATGCTAATATATTTAAAATTGTAATTCATATGAATCACAGTGCACAAGTCTAAAACCTAAAGCAGGAAGTCCTAGTTACTAATGGCAGGGCTATTCTTCCCATAAACGTTTATTCTCTAGAAGGTCCCACTTACTGAACACAGACAAAGCAAGGCTTACTCACATCAAACCTTTAAAAACTACTTTTATAATTCTAACATGTACATTTCTATCCAAAATAATTATTAGATTTGATATATCACTAGATATTATACTACATGCATATGTGTTAAGGTTATTTAAATGCAAGCATTGGTACGGTTGTAGGTTAAAGTTAGTATGAAAATACTTTTAGACTGAGCTCAACACTGTTAACTTTAGTAAACTAATGAAAATATTGATTTATTCATTGGTCACAGGAAATTAAAAGACATGAGAAAGGTACCGTCAAGATATATGGCAATGAGTCAATCCCTTCACTCTTAATGACCATTTAATGTAACGTTGTACAACCGTTCAGCGGTACTAGTTCTGAAGGAATACAAATTAAATGTTAATTTGATTTGATGACCTGGGAACTTAATTGGAGCAGAATCCACAGGACTTAAAGAATGTGGGCAAAATATCAGCAGGATCACAGATATAGGTGACTGGCAGATTTAAGAATGTATAAATGATTAAGTGGGAGACAACACAGCATTAAAAGACATTTGTTTAACACGGGATTCATTATTCTAAATCCAGAATACTGCCTTTAGATTACAAATCTTTAACATTTTTTATTTTATTATTATTATTTTTATTTCCTAAAAATTGCAGACTTGTTAACAACATAATGATTTTCTTAACATGGGATCCAACCGCTGATCGAAACATGGAGGTAAGTATATCACATACATGGAGATGTGTTCAGCTGATCAAATCTCCTGGATGGTATATAATTGGGGGCTGCTGGAAGAAGCAAATATATATGGGGGATTCTGCATAATCCCAACATGCACTTGCAAGGGGGACACCATGCAATTTAAAGGGTTCACATGTTAAAATGCATATGGTGGCTGGAGAGCTATTTGCCACAGCACAAAAAATGCAACTCATCGTTGCAAACCATAGGGACTAGGGTAAGAAAAAACAAAACAAAAAACTTTTGTATGGGCTGATGAGATTGGAGCAGTTCCCAGATGCCCCAAAGAGAATAGCAGGATCGTGGATGTAAAATGTGTTAATGCCAAGGATAGGTAGAAATGTTCTTGTAGTTTTGGTTATAAGATCGTAATTTATTTCAAATATATATAATATAATAAATATCAAAACACTAAATATAACAAAAGAACTGGATTTTATATGTATTATCATTATTATTATCTTTTATTTATATAGCACCAACAGGCCCGGACTGGCCATCGGGCACACCGGGCATTTGCCCGGTGGGCCGGGCCACGGCAGGGCCGCATTGACTTAGGGGCTGATGGAGCTGCAGCTCCAGGCCCCTACCCTACCAACTGCGACCGGGTCCGCCACTCTAAGGGGCCGGGAAGCCCCCACCAAGGCCGGCCTTACGGGTCTGCGGCCGCACAGGGTTTAAATTAAAACATCGGGGTTTTTTTTTTACTTAATTTAACATGGAGGATGTTAAATAAAGTTGAAAAAAAAAACCCCGATGTTTTAATTTAAACCCTGTGCGGCCGCAGACCCCTAAGGACGGCCCTGGTGGGGGCTTCCCGGCCCCTTAGGGCAGGGCCGACCTTTGGGGTGTGCGACCGCACAGGGCGCCACACTCCAGGGGGCGGCCGCCACACTCCAGGGGGCGGCCGCTCATCAGGGGGCGCCAACTTGCGGCACCCGGCACCCCTCCAGAGACGGACAGTAATGTCCGCCGCTGGAGGAGCAGGCTTGCAAGGGAGCGGTATCGGAGGTCTTTAACAGACCTCCGGTTCCCTTGAGTGATTTTAAGCCGGGTTCAACCCGGCTTAAAATCACTCAAGGGAGCCGGAGGTCTGTTAAAGACCTCCGATACCGCTCCCTTGTGATCCGCGCGGCAACAGCTGTTGTGCGCCGGGATCTGAAAACAAACCCCGGCGTACAACAGCCGCGCCGCGCCCACCGCTGTCCGTGCCCTCTGACCCGGAAGAAGACAGAGAAGACAAGAACTGAAGAAGAGGAAAAGAAGCTGAAAGAAGAAAGGAAAGGTAGGAAAGCATTAAGTGAGAGTGGATTGGTGTATAGGTGTGGATCAGTATATATGTGTGGATCAGTATATATGTGTGGATCAGTATATATGTGTGGATCAGTATATATGTGTGGATCAGTATATATGTGTGGATTGGTATATGTGTGGATTGGTATATGTGTGTGGATTGGTATATGTGTGTGGATTGGTATATATGTGTGGATTGGTATATATGTGTGGATTGGTATATATGTGTGGATTGGTATGTGTGTGGATTGGTATGTGTGTGGATTGGTATATATGTGTGGATTGGTATATATGTGTGGATTGGTATATATGTGTGGATTGGTATGTGTGTGGATTGGTATGTGTGTGGATTGGTATATGTGAGGATTGGTGTATATGTGTGGATTGGTATATGTGTGGATTGGTATATGTGTGGATTGGTATATGTGTGGATTGGTATATATGTGTGGATTAGTATATATGTGTGGATTGGTATGTGTGTGTGGATTGGTATATGTGTGGATTGGTATATGTGTGTGGATTGGTATACGTGTGGATTGGTGTGTGTGTGTGGATTGGTGTGTGTGTGTGGATTGGTGTGTGTGTGTGGATTGGTATATGTGTGTGGATTGGTATATGTGTGGATTGGTATATGTGTGTGTGGATTGGTGTATGTGTGTGGATTGGTGTATGTGTGTGGATTGGTATGTGTGTGGATTGGTATATGTGTGTGTGGATTGGTGTATGTGTGTGGATTGGTGTATGTGTGTGGATTGGTATATGTGTGTGGATTGGTATATGTGTGGATTGGTATATGTGTGTGTGGATTGGTGTATGTGTGTGGATTGGTGTATGTGTGTGGATTGGTATGTGTGTGTGGATTGGTGTATGTGTGTGGATTGGTGTATGTGTGTGGATTGGTGTATGTGTGTGGATTGGTATGTGTGTGGATTGGTGTATGTGTGTGGATTGGTATGTGTGTGGATTGGTATATGTGTGTGGATTGGTGTATGTGTGTGGATTGGTGTATGTGTGGATTGGTATATATGTGTAGATTGTTATATGTGTGCATTGGTAAGTGCGTGAGAGTGATGGGTGTTATGCTGTACCATTTCCAATGTCTTTTTCATGATCTAATTATGCTCTAAAAGTACATCATAACTCCCATCACTCTATACTGTTCCATACAGTGGCAGAGCTGGGAGGCAGAGGCCTTGCACCCCCACCACAGGACTCCTGAAAGGTAAGTGAACTTCAAAGAGGGAGAGGGTAGATAGTTAGGAGGGGGTAGTAGCGGTGGGCTTAAGGGGCTCTGCGTTAATGCGGCCATATAGGACCAGTCAGTCCGGTCCTGACTGGGCCTATTTTAAGGTGGGGGCCTGGAGCTGCAGCTCCATCAGCCCCTAGGTCAATCCTGCCCTGCCGCGGGCCCGGTCGCAGTTGCTGCTTGTTCCGGCAACAAGGTAAGTAGGGTGAGGGAGGGGGGTGCAGTGAGAAGGGGCAGAGGGGGGTTAGATAGTGAGAAAGGGGGAGAGGGGATAGATAGAGGCGGTACATATTGAGAAGTGGGGAAGGGGGTTACATAGTGAGAAGGGGCAGATAAGATGAAGAGAGGGGGTAGTGTGAATGCATATGAGAATGAATGAATAAATGTGTGGATGAATTGTGTGAATGCGTATGACAATTAATGAATTCATGTGAGGATGAATTGCTTGATTTGTGAGACTGCATTAATGAATGTGTTAATGATTTGTCTGAATGATTAAATGCAAAGATGGTACATGAAGGGTGGGCTTTAACAATAAATAAATAAATAAATATGGGCTGCTCAGGCTTAAATGCCCGGGCCTATTTTTTGTCCCAGTCCGGGCCTGAGCACCAACAATTTACGCAGCGCTTAATATATTCAAGGGGTCTGGCAAGACTAGAACTGACAAACCGATACATTAGGTGGAGAGTAAGCCCGTCTCGCAAGCTTACAATTGTTATCGTAAGGAAATACAATAATACATTATTTATTGCATTATCTATATTTGAAATAAATTAACCAAATTGTAACCAAAACTATAAGAAAATTTCAACCTATCCTTGGCGCTAACACCGATTACATCCAACATTATTTTACTGTTGTTCGTTTTTCGACATTTTTCACACTGCCCCTTTTAGAGAGCAGTGCAATGTGATCTTGGAGACCTTTTAGACACCAGGGATTGGGGTTATAACTGGAAGTGCTCATGAAGACGTCATTGTGACATCATAAGTGTTCTTTATTTATTTTTGTATTTGTTAAATACATTTTTCTTTTCTTTTTTTATTTTTAAACTTTACTGAAGAGGTAGAAACACTTATATACATATTTAGTTTGTACTCAAAGTTCTTGTTTTTCATAAATTAAAGGAAGCTTTGTAGTGAAGCCAGCTTTCTTTGTCTTTTACATTGAACCTTCTTTCCATGCTTGGAAATTAACATTTTAATTTGCATGGCATTATTCTGTAAGGCAAACTACATTTACCTTTCAAAATACAATTGATTTTTCCCACATTCCCTGCAGAAATGTTTGTACAGCATTATTTAAGCCTATTCAGCAATCATACAACTTAACCTATAATGTTTTCATGTTCACTCAGATGAAAGAAGAGACCTCTGAGGTCCTGAAAAGCTTATATAACCTTACATCTTCTTCTTTGTTGACCCAATAAAAGGTCAATTCTCTTTGGCTGATAAAGCCACTTTTCTTATCAATGTTTTCCTAAGTAGCTTTAAGTACATTTGTTTTTTTAACCACTTGATGACAATGGACGGTCCGGGCACGTCTTGCACAAACATCCAGTTAGTGACAATTGACATGCCAGGACCATCATGGCTTTAAACGGGTGCCGAAAGTGATCTACGTTCGCTTTCTGAACCCGAATGGTGTTGCTGTAATGCCTCGATGTCGAGGCATTCAGCAACACCGAGATCGGCATCAGGGACCATGTCTGGCTCCTCCCCAGGACGTCAACATCCGCCATACACTGTATGGCATCGGACGCCTGTTTTAAAAGAGTTTAGGAGGCGATCAACGATCACCTCCTAAAGTTCAGTGGTGTCGCTGAAATGCCTTGTGATGCCTCATACCTTTTGAAGGCATTCCACGTTCCCTCTTAATATTCTATAAAAACATAATATAAATGAGAGGTTTTGGTTATATGAATTGGCCAAAGCATAATTAAGCTCACCCGCCACGTCAAGGCACACTCTCAATAGGGTGAGAACCTCACCTCCTACATAGTGGGCACACAAAGCAGTTATTATATTCAGCACATGGTACTATACTAATCAATCAGTTTTTGTAATTCAAGTAACGAACCATATATTCAAATAACTGGCCTAAATAATTAAAATACCCACATTTAGTATTTAGTATTGTAACACAGTAAATATGTAAATCTAGACTGCTCTGTTTTCCCATTTATTATTTTAACTCATTTTTAAATGTCAAAGTGATATATCCAGAAGCCCTCTTTGAAGCGCGGGATTCTGCATTCCCCGGCACCGCTGACAGATCATTTACATTTTAAGCCTCGCGAAATGAGAAAGGGTGTCACGCTCTGAAATGTCACGCCAGGCACAACTGTGACTGATAGTGTGAAGATTGAGGGCAGATGCAAATTGTTTTACTGTCAGGGTGTAAGAGGTGCTGCTGACTCGGCAGTCGTGAGCTCTATTAGAGTACCAGTGTTCCCATAATAATCTGCTCAGAGCTCATAAAACATTTTACATCAAAATGATCAAGTGCAGCTTGTTTACTGCGGCATCTGCAAACCACAATTACAACAGATCACATCACAATATTCTAAACAGTTTTCAATGTTAGAGAAGTTTGACAAATACATTTATTTTAGTTTAATTTATGCTTTGTCACAGTAATATGCATAACCTTGACACAGGTTGATAACCCAGTTCCTTTGTGTCTAAGTTTAAAAGTAGAAGGACATTAATGTAAAAATGTTACCTGATCTCAGCATGCAAAGGTCTTTAGTTATCCCCTTAAGTGACAATGGCTGAATTTATTTTTGTACTCTTCGTGACAATGGCTGTTTTACATTTCTGCGGTTCTCATGTTCAGCTGTAATTTTCTTCTCTCTGATTTACTGTACTCAAGTTAAATATTGTTTTTTTCTGGATAAGGACTTTCTTTAGATACCATTTATTTATTACTTGATTGTATCATATATGATATATGAAAATATATCAGAAAATTGAGAAAAAAAGACTTTCTTACATTTACTTGAGAAATATTTTACGTATCTACAAAAGGTAAATAGATTCTAATATTTGTCCTAACTTACCCAATGAAATACCCAATGTTTTTATGTTTTTTGCACGTTATAGGGCAATAAGTACAAGTAGTATATTGCTATTTCAAAACCATTTTTTTAAAATATGGCCATACTGCTCCCATGTGCTATTTGAGACATCTCTGAAGCTGACCACTTCAAGTTACCCCCATCAAACCATATATGTTTTGAAAACTAGATGCCCCATAGCATTTCAATTGCTAGTATTTTAACTTTTTCCATGCATTATTCCACCACCAGCCTTTGTCAAACTTTGCCATAGTTATTTTGTTTACTTCAGGTATGATTTTACAGCTCCTAGTATATGTCACTGTCAAACAACACCCCAATATGTGTTTAGCAACATCTGAGTACAGTGATACCACCCATGTATGGGTTTGCCAGGTTGTTTGCGGGGTAATACGCCACATTTGGGACATGCATAATTTTGACATGTTGAAAATTCTGCCTCCACATCTTTGAAGCTGGCCAATGGAATTTACCCCATCAAACCAAATATATTTGAAAACTAGATACCCTAGGGTATTCCAGATGGTGGCATTTTAACCTTTTTCATGCACTAATTTTACCACCAGCCTTTGTCAAAAGTTCTGGTGATATTTTTTGTGTACAACACACACATTGTACTTCAGATATGAACTGTCAAACAACACCCCAATATGTGTTCAGCAGCATCTCCTGAGTATAGTGATACCCCCAATGCATATGTTTGTTTGCGAGGTTAATGGCCCACGTTCGTGAAAAATGGTAAGATTTATATTGAATCATATTTATTTTCTATTTAATGGGATACTTTACTTTTAATTAAGAGGCACAGCTCGGGGCAGTTGCTGTGCCGCTAACTATGCCAAGCTATATTTAGAGTAATGGGAAGCCAACAATGTATTTGTATTGGAAAAGATGAATTATACTAAATACATAACTATCTGGATCATATAGATGATATTCTGTTGATTTGGGATGGCTCCAAAGAAATGTTTTAAGACATTAAGGATCTTAACAGAGAATACAATAGGGTTACAATAAGTCAAGTCAAATCAAGTGATCAAATTAGTTCTAAAGGATACAGAAGGCAGAGTGATAACAACATTGTTTCGTAAGGAAACGGCCACTAACAGTCTTTTGGAATCCTCAAGTTACCATCCTGAACAATTAAAAAGAGGTATCCCTGTGGGCCAATAACTGTGTCTTAGACATAAATGAGGATTTTATTGTCAAAGAGAAAACCCTCAAACAACATTTAGGGAAAAGGCTGAAGAAGGCCTATCAAAGGGCACTCTCAACAGAACAATCCTGATCCCCCATCAGGATAACAATACCATTCGAACTATAGGCACACATGATAAAGTATGGCCTGTTCCATCTTTAACAAACACTGGGAGCTTTTAAGGTCTGATAACTCAAGTACTACTAAATAAACCACAGATCACCCTTAGAAGACCTAAAAAATGTTGATATGGTATCATGTTTATTAACTGCTCATCCATCTGAGTTGTTCATCTTAAAACATGTTGCTGTAATAAATAGTACATTGGTAAAACCATCAGAACCACTATGCAGGATGACTTAATAACATGGTAACCTGATATTCCAATAGCAAAGCACATAAGATTGCATCATAGTAGCAAACCAGAACGTTGCAAATTCACTGGTATTGAGTCTATCAATATTAAACCACAAAGAGGAGACTCCAAACTGGTTTAAACCAATCATAAATGTCAGTGATCTTATATTTAATCAATTTATGCAGTTAATTAATATTAGTAAAATCAAATTTCATATATATGCTTTAATTAATTTGATAAGATTTTTTTAATTTCACATTCAGAATATTAATGTACCGTATTTGCTCGATTATAAGACGACCCCGATTATAAGACGACCCCCCAAAATCAAAATATTAATTTAGGAAAAAAACAAAAAGCCTGAATATAAGACGACCCTATAGGAAAAAAGTTTTACCAGTAAATATTAATTCATGTAAATTATTTTTTCATGTTTAATAAAAGCTATGATTGAGAAAAATATATTTTTTTAATTTCCTTTTATTTGCCAACCTGCCCCCCCCCAGTTATGCCACTCTGCCCCCAGAAATGCTTTATACCCCCCTATTTGCCACTCTGCCCCATGATATGCCTTATACCCCTATATGCCACTCTGGCATATAGGGGGTTAAAAGGCATATCATGGGGCTGAGTGGCATATAGGGGGTTAAAATGCATTTCTGGAGGTATATAGGCATATCATGGGGCTGAGTGGCATATAGGGGGTTAAAATGCATTTCTGGAGGTCCAGAAATGCATTTTAACCCCCTATATGCCACTCAGCCCCATGATATGCCTTTAAACCCAGCATGTACTGGCTGCCTTGGCTTGATAGGCGTGTGATTGCTGTTAGCAGTTTGATATAGATATATATATATATATATATATATATATATATATATATATATATATATATATATATATATATCTATATCAAACTGCTAACAGCAATTGCACTCCTATCAAGCCAAGGCAGCCAGTACATGCTGGAACCTGGGGATGATAGTAGTGGGATTACAGCCTCCCTATGCCATGCTACAACCCCCACCCCCCTTACACATCCATGCTATCACACACAAACACATTTAAATACTCATTCATTCCATTAATCACACATACTTCACACATTAAACACACATTAATCACACATACTTACCCAAAAACCCTCCCCCACCCCCTTACCTGAACTGCAGATCTCTCACTCGAAGACTTCTGCAGGGGACCGGCTGTAGAGCAACTTCTCTGGCCCCGCCCCCAGAGGAGGGAGGGGGAGATAGAGCTCTGTGAGGACGCTGCAAGCTTCCTGTCCTCCTGCTTCTAACAGAAGAGACGCTGCTCGCGACCGGTAAGCAGCATGGCACCAGCAGACATTTTTTGGGGGGTCTGAGAAGACGACCCCGATTATAAGACGAGGGGTATTTTTCAGAGCATTTGCTCTGGAAAAAACCTCGTCTTATAATCGAGCAAATACGGTATTCTCTAAATAAGGCCAACGAATACTGATAAGCATTATAAATATGTAAAATTATATAATTTAACATGGTAGTTTATAAACATATCTCATTGGGGGACCTGATAAAAAAACACTTTATACAATGTATAAAGTAATAAATTATATAAAAAGTATAAAAATATAGATGTAAATTATATTTCAATATCCTCATATATCTCCTTAAAAATGCTAAATTAATAAATATACTAGCTGAGTAGATATGTATACATAAATATTTTAAATATGTGAGAATCTTTACGTTTCTGTGGTATAACTATAGAATCCTATATGGTGGCTAGTGAATACACCACTTCGGGGGATTTGATGAAAACAAATTAACCCATGAAATTCACTAGGAATCCCCTCTGATATTGGATAATCATACTGGTTGTATCTCAATACTAACAAATGAATAAATCAGCTGAATAGATATAGATCCCATTATGCAACTACATGTAATCAATTATCTTTGGTAGTTGGTTAAGATCTGTATAAGTGGCATTGATGGCTACTATAAAGTCTTTTCGGTGAGTAATCAAAACCTAAAATAACTTGAGTACCAACTTTGAGGAAATGCGATTTGACTTTGCACTCCATCCAATAAACACTACTATGTTTCAAATAAGAGTCACACAATAATGTGGCTGTATATCTTTATATATTTTATAATTCAGTTTACAGAATCTTACCAAGTATTATGAATATAGAAACTTATTATATAACTGCACTGGGTCAGTTGGATGTTCAGACAAATCTATCGACCTTGAAGGGTTAAAAAGAAGAGGTTGTGGCTAAGGAAACTCATCCATTGAGAGTCATCAGGATGTGTGGGCTTTCAATTTCGCTGTTGTAAAATAGGAATCAGTTATCCACATTCTTAGAGGTTAATTTAAATAAAAGATATGTTTTAATGTATGAATATATATTTTTTGGTTTTGATTTATTTCTGGGATTTAATTCCCAAAAGAGTATGTGCCCATGTCCTATTTTGCGACATCTTTGAATTCGGCCAATTTGATTCACCTCATCAAATCATTCTGAACTGGATGGTTCCCCTGATGGTGACATCATTGGGGAATTATTTTTATATGTTACCATTTTTTTTTTACTCCCCCCCCTTTTTTTAAATGTTTTAATTTATTTTACTAAACAAATTGTGAATGCAGTACCTGTATTCCACCTGAAGTGGGAGCTCAGCGTTCTCAGGCTGGTCTGGAGATACCCTCTTGAGAACTTGTCTATTAATGCATGCCGCGAGGCAAAATCTCTTACAGTAGCTCTCCGTAGCGGTCTCGGTGAGTTGTGGGTGGATTTTCAGTGTTGCTGAATGCCATGCTAAAGAGAAAAATATAGGGGAGAGCTAATGATGAGGAGAAAGAAAGGTGGTAAGTTCTTATATGTGCAATCTAGGTGCAGGGGCAAGTCCTTTGGATGCAACTTAGGTTGATTTTTATGTACCAAGCGCATTATATTACATTTATGAACTGCACCTACCACAGTCTCAACCATTTTTCTAATTTACCTAAATTGCTTGTTTCACCAGGAATGTCTACCGTGTTGCAGATCTTTGTATCATCATTCATTCTAACACACACTCCATCTCACCCCACTTACACATCCATGCTCACACGCACACACGTACACATCCAGGGTCACACACACACATGTACACGTCCATGCTCACACACACTTACACATCAGTACTCACATACATACATAAATACAAACACGTATACATACCCGCATCCCTTCTGACCTGGAGCGGTGCAGTCCCAGTCGGAAGGGCCCTTTCTAAACTATTTTGAATCGGCATGAGGAGACATGAACAAGGGGTTGTTACACCACTGGATTCATGTACAGTGAGACTGTTTGGGGTAGTATACCATCCCTTTTAGTTGGATGGAAACCAGAAATAACCCTAGGAGTTTATTGGGTCTATTCACTAAAAAATGGTTAGTCAGGTTAAGGGTTAACTTAGTTTTAGTCTTCTCACTCTTACTTTCAAAGCCCTTCACAGCAGTTCCCCTCCCTACATCTCCTCTCTCATCTCTAAATACACTCCGAACCGGTCTCTCCGCTCATCCAATGATCTCCTTCTATCCTCTCCTCTGATTTCTAGCTCTCATGAACGCTTACAAGATTTCTCAAGGGCTGCCCCAATCCTCTGGAATGCCCTCCCCCGGTCTATCCGTCTCTCCCCCTGCCTTTATTCCTTCAAAAAATCCCTCAAGACCCACTTCCCTAAGGATGCTTAAAACATAGCACACTAACGCCCTCCCATACTCCTTTAGCTCACCTTTCCTACTCCCTCTCCTGCAATACTGTTACTAGTGTGGCTGGTCCATCCCTAACAACAGCACTTTTACCTATTGGGTAATACAACCCAACTCCCTCTAGACTGTAAGCTCTTTTGAGCAGGGCCCTCCTCACCTGTTGTCTCTGTTAGTCAATTTGTTATGTTACATACTACTTATAATGTCCTGTCTACCCATTGTACAGCGCTATGGAATTTGATGGCGCTATATAAAACAATAATAGTAATATTAATAAAATAATAAAAAAAATAATAGTCCCATTGTAGGACTTTACTCTGTCTAATACTTTAAGTTTAAGAACTGAAAACATCAAACTAAATTTACCAAAAATTAAAAATAAAACTGGAAATATATTTGTAATAATGGTGTATTGTAGTTAATTAAAATTATTTTTTATTTACAATAAATCTTCTGATTATAACATCATCAAGTGTGTTTTGTGAAAACCGCAAAAACTTCGTATGGCACTTTTGAGTCTGCTGAGGAAAATCAGATATTTCCAACAATCATTTCAGCTACAATCTGTCAATGAGCTCCTAAACCAGACTCGCGTAATAATTCTTAATATGACACAAAGTAAAATATTTATTACTGACTATACTATTATTGGAAACACAATGCTATAAATGACTGGGACATGGGAACAGGTAGAACCCAACACAAAGGCAGCGATGATTTTTTTGTGGGGAGCAACACTTTTATCTTGTTGCTAAGGAAACAATTTCCTTGGCATCAAAGCAGAGAGCATTTTTATCCAAGATATTATCCGTCACATAGAGTCAACATGACATGGCAGTGAGCCCGGGTAAAATTAGTAACATGTTGAGCTTAGCCTTGATCGGTAAACATACGTGCTTGTATTAGAAATGATTCAACTTGGAAAGGTAGAAGGCTAAATTGCAGACTCATTGTATTTAAGTTTATTTATATCATGTGGCGTGTTCCAAGGAATAGAATTAATAGTAATTAAAATGCTATGGTTTGATATACTTGCATTGATTTACAGGCGTAATTACCAAATTCATAGACTGGCCCTGTCACTACCTTAAACTGCTTTGAACCTCTAAATATATCTCCGGTGCTTCCTTGTTTTATTAGAAATTTGGCTGAAGTTTTATTACTGGTGTTCAGTTTATAGCTAAAGCAGAAAAGAATTGAAATGTAGGTGAGATCTTAATAGTCTTGCCAAAAGCATTAAGATTGCTACATTGCTTCAAAAGGTGGAAGCCGGACTGGCGACCACGAGACGGCCCTGGGACTTGCGGCCAATGGACATAAGGAGCCACACTCTATGTTTGGAGAAGCAGATCGGGTGAGTATGGGGTGGCGATGGCCAACAGACCACATGGCATTTTTCTGGTGGGCTAGATGGCCATTATGGGCAGAAGATATCCAGGGCTTTTGTAGTAATGATTTGTGGTATAAAAAAAAATCTCATCATTATTGCCTATAGATTGGGGGTTTTTTTTGTTTTGGTTTTTTAAGTTAAAGACTATTTGGTCGCAGTTTGCTGGTTCATGGAGCAAAACCATTAGATCTATAGTTGTTGCTTTCTTTTGCCACACTTCTAAGCAAAAAGGTGCATGGGGTATATTCATACCTGGCAACTCTAAGGGCTTGACCTGGATAACGCCCATTCAACACTCGAATCCTCCGGGTTGCGTAGTCATTAAAGGCGCTTTCGGCAGTGGATAGGGGTCAGCGTGGGCACCCTGACAGGTCTGAAGATATGCAGACCCATACACAACAAGCTGTGATGCCCTGTTTGTTCTGACACCTTTCTATCAGAACCAGGAAATTGAGCTACAGTAGCTTGTCTGTTGGATTTGACCATGTGCGCCAGCCTTTGCCCCCACTTGCATCAATGAGCCTTGGCCACTCACGACACTCACGACTCTGTCATACGCGGAAGTATGATCAGATACGAGCCAAAAAGCCCCACCAACTTACAGTTAATAAACCAGGGTTATTTCTTTTTGAGGAAAATCAGGTCTGCCAGGCATTCATTGGGACGGTAGGATTCCTTCCAGTGCAATATTCTCAGAGAGTTATGGGACAAGACAGGAAATTTGCTTGTAATATGCCAAAGCTTGGCCAATGTTGGAGACAGAAACGAGGTAGGTACGACAACAGAGATCAGAATAGCTACAAAAAAGTAAAGAAATAATTGATAGGTTATTTGCAATTCTAGTTTTATCTCAAATGTGATATCTATTCTTTAATAATAATCTTGAAACTGATATCACTTAAACAGAATTACAATATAAATATTAAGAGAAAATTCCAGTTGCCTTTCTCCTACTGTTGACTTTATAATCTCCTAATCCCCAATTGTTTTTTTTAATGGTCATAAAAGTAATCGCTGAGCTATTTATTAACCAGATAAACACGGAATTATA
Source organism: Spea bombifrons (assembly GCF_027358695.1). Lineage (NCBI taxonomy): Eukaryota > Metazoa > Chordata > Amphibia > Anura > Pelobatidae > Spea > Spea bombifrons. The sequence goes on from NC_071089.1 coordinate 110,740,606, forward strand.
TAATTTGTGAGAAATACCAAGTACAAGGATAATAATAATTCTATGTATGCAGGTAAGAGAACTGAAATACAAATCATTTTTACATGAAAGGGAATTTTGCAGCTGTGGATTTTCCGCTTACTCTTCAACATGCTCAGCATATTTGATGTACAGTAAATGTAATCAGTGCCAGGTAAACAGTAGCCTGAATTTGATTGTCCAAATACATGCTCCTTTGGTTGCAGAACAAAAACCACGATGGGTGGTAATACCGTTTTCATCACTAGAGCGAGTCCGCAAATTTCGCATTTAAAATAAGGGGCGTAAAGTAGTACTTTCTATCCAGAGTAAGCTTTTGCCAGAAACCTCGTTCCTTGGGTTTAAATGGACACACGCCTTCTAAGCATCTCATAAGCCACATGACTGTACAGCATTTATGTTCATATACACAATTAAACTCTTTGTTTGCTTACATATATAAAGACTTTACAAAGAAAGCTTCTGTACCCCATCCTTGGCTGGTTATGGTTCTCCTGTATGAGATGAAAGAAATCCTGTTCTTTCTTGACCGTTGCCTTCCTTTTTGGAATCTTCATGACTCACCGCACTACCATGACCACTGCTAGTGTTTTCGCCTTAGCTGCCTGTCTCATCTATACCTATGATCCTGTGAAGAATACGGTTGATTTCCTTGACTTGAAAAATGGCAGAAAACACTACTTTGTGCCTCAGAAAAACTCAGAAAGCACTGTTCCTCCAGGAGTTTTCAGGGCTGTTGGCATCCCACATGCACATTGTGACAGACATGAAGTTCCAGGAAGTTAGTAGAGTCATTGCATGTGACATCATCGACTGGATAGTTTGTGAGAGTTTTGACACTGATTCCATAAGCAAAGGAGTATCCGTAGGACTTGTCGCAAAATGTATAAAAGTTACAATGTATTTGTGTACACGTTTTACTAGGCAGGACCAGTGCAGCCTGGCTTGTAAGTTTCTTTGATTTGCCAGTCTTCCTATCTGGCCTTGATAAAGTAAAAACATTTATTTTGTATGGGCTAACAAAATCAGCTCCAGATTTGGAGCATATATTTCAATGCCCTTCATTAAATTAAAATTCCCCTTTACTTTGTCCTCCGTCCTTATTTTATAGAAGTTCAGCAGATAACATTTATGTATATAATGAATTATACCCTTTGTCCGGTTGGAATTTTATTTATTCCAACCAGACAACTTCAACCAACATAAATGCATATTAAATTATTTAACAATTACTTTAATGTGCCTTTTGACCTTGGTGGAAGACAAAATAAAATCTTGTGCTATTGCCAAATGATTCTACGCTAGCGTTTGTTGATGAGTCCTAGCAGTGGTATTGCTTTTCTGTTTAGGAAATGGAAGTCTGTGTCGTTTGTCTTAATCAGTAAGGTTAATTATAGTCTGTGGAAATGATCCTCTTTTCCTTCCCAACTCCATAGAACTGAGTACGCCAGCAACTTTCATCTCCCAACTGCGCAGAAAAGCTAATTATGATTCAATAATGGCAATGTAGTGGGAACTGAAACCATCTCACGTTGTACCATCTGTCAACAGGAAATTATCATTTGGCATGGCTTACCTTGCTAGCATCTTTTCCATGTTTCATATATATTGTTGGTAAAATTCCATTGATAATAATAGAAAGACAAATGCCTGTGCCATCAGAGGAAAAAATGATACAAAATGTTACCATTACGATATTTAAAGAAAATGCTTGCAATCTATTATGTTAACAAAACACAAAATATGAATGAATAAGCAAATAGAAATTATTCATTCATTAAAATATTAAAGCGCATGAATTACACAGTGACTAGTTCCTGGTTCAGTTTTAATCATGCACGATACATTTTACATGCTAACCAAAGGCGGCCGTGTCAGGGTCGGCCAAGAATTACGTTTTAAAGAGTCTGTTACTTTAACTTAATAGATATTGGGGACATTTTGTGGTTTCCTTGGTGCATCTGAGATTTAATAAATTATGCAGTGACGTACCTGGCTCACAAGCTTAGAACCGTTAAGCTAAAGTTCTGCCACTCTTAGAAGATCAGGACCACATTAGGTGCTTGATGCTTCCAAGCAGACTTCTCCTGACATTATGTAATGTTGTTGTAATATGTAAAGATGTGAGCAGATTGTTCCCAGTGTATTTATATACAGTACATTACTATTAATACATTCAGAATAAGCTGTCAAACATGTCCCTGTCTGCATATATGTGCATTTATTGCACATCATGATTCATAGTAATGCCTACTAACATAGTGTTTTATTCAAGTTCAATATTTCTGTTGGTCCAGAAGATTTCTTACTGGATCAACAAGCTATAACTAAGCCTGTCTAATCCAGTTATAGCTCTATATTTTTCTTTCCTTAAAAATCATCTAGCCTAAACTTAAAGGCATCTATCAAATCTAAGAACAGGTGCCCAAACTTGCACTGCATATTCAAGGAGGTTTCACTACTGATTTATACAGAGACAAAGTTGTATTTCCCTCCAGTCAGCCAATACTTCTTTGCAGGGCCGGCCGAAGACTTAACGCCGCCTGGGGCGAAGTTTAAAACGCCGCCCCCCCCCCCCCGCGCCGACGCCGGGGGGGCGGCATTTTAAACTTCGCCGACGCCATAATCTACGATCCCCCCCCCCGGTACTTACCTTTAAACAGTCCTGCGGCGAGTCTCCCTGCTCTGCCACGGTGCCGGCTTGTAATGCAGAGCCCCGGAAATTGACGTCACTTCCGGCGCTCTGCATTACAAGCCGGTACCGGGACCGAACAGGGAGACTCGCCGCAGAGGAGAGAGAGAGAGGGGCTCCGAGCGGGTAAGCGAAAACCACTCGGAGCCCCTCTCTCTCTCCTCCGCTTCAAAAAAAAAAAAAAAAAAAGCGCTTGGGGCGGCAAAGTGCCGCCCCTTCTAAAGTGCCGCCTGGGGCAATTGCCCCAGTCTGCCCCATTATAGGGCCGGCCCTGCTTCTTTGATACATGCCAAAAGTTTACTTCTGGACATTGAACACTCTTGCTATGTTTATTGTTTACAGCTATTACAAAACCTTTTTCATTTGATGATTTCCTTAACACAATTCCATTGAAGATATAACTTACAGATTTTTTTATTTTCCCCAAATGCATAACTTTGCATTTGTCAACATTAAAACATTAAAACTAACCTGCTACTTGTGCTCCAATTTGAATAGATCTCCTTGTAGGGAAGTAATTTCTAGTTTGGATGGTATTACGTAGTAACATAGTAATTTAGTTTGGAAAAAGACCTACGTCCATCAAGTTCAACCCTACCAATCCTTCTTGCTTTTGATCCAAAAGAAGGTAACGTCCCCATCAAGTAAGCTATTTTTTCGGAATTTGCCACTTAGGGGGGAAAATAAATTCATTTGTGACTCCAAAAAAGCAATGAGATGCAACTTTTCTTTGCCTGTCTTCATAATTTAGGTCTTCCAATCCCTTTATAGATCAGTTATGCTCAGGAAACTAGAGACCAGCAGAGAGTGCATGGGTGAATAAGGGACAATGAGTTATAACTGTTGAGTACAATTTTGTTGCCCACATTTGAAACTATATATCCATATGTACTTTGGCCCATGGAGTATGTGGTGACATGTCTTTGGTCAGAAATCAGGTGACATGTTTTTTTCTCTTGCTTATATTGCCTCTGGCACCAACTTCTCCACTAGGGGTTCATCCTTTACTGTATATGAACTACCTGATGCTGCTGAGCACCAGAGCATGAGATAATATCTGAGCGCCTGTAGAGCTGTACCGGTATATTAGACTATACCACCAGGGGCTCTATAGCAAGTATGACTGATAAACTCTTAAATCTGCAATTAAAGACAAGGTATGGTTTTACCAATAATATATATTTTCCCCAATTATTCATTATTGAGGCACTAATGGGGTTCATTGTCAGTTAGTATAATTAGGTGTTACCTGGGCGAGTTGGGGCTTAATTCATATGTGAGGATCAAGCACTTTGTTGACATCTGTGGTCTCTCCTGCCTCTAAAATACCATTGCTATATGCTGTATGTTTTTCTAACAAAGCTGTAGAAATTACATAAAGTATAATTATATCTGAGGGCCATCAGGTTTGATACTGCTTTTCTAGTCCCGCAATCACTCTACTTAATCTGATTTAACGGGGGAAAAAATATTTAATATATGGTTGCCAGATTGCCTCAGATACATATTGTGATAGATCTCATATACACGTTGCATGCTTCACATTCATCTTTACCACATTAAAGAACTAATGCAAGCAACTAAATGAAAATAAATGCTGTCACCCTAATAATCGCATGCCAATATTTACAGTGGAAATGCTCATGTTTGTTTAAAGTTTGTTTTTTGCTTTTATCACCCATCTGCCTGTCTAGTAATTGGGCATATATTTTAAACCAAGGTTATATTGATATTAAAATATTTAATTTATTTGTTTCATTTTAATTCTAGCAAAAATGTTGTTTCAGTTTTTTAACCATATATAGTTTGTACTCAAAATCTTAGTTTTGGTCTTTACAATGGAATATATATATATATATATATATATATATTATTTTATACAGACAAACATACCATAAAGTTATGCATAATATACATACTACATGTTACAAGTGTGGGACAAAAATCAGGAAAAAACCAAAACTGTGAAATCTTTCTTTGTATATAATTACTTAACAGGCTTGAGCAAAGTATAACAAGAAAAGGAAAATTACTTGAACCCCAACAAAAAGTTTAGCCAATATGGAAACTATAAAGTACTTTAAAAATGTAGTATTTTAGGGATTTTTTTAACTCTTTATTAATTAAAAAAGGATTTCTGCATTTAGAAAAAAAAAATCAGGAATACAACTAAAATAATAATTGCTTTCCTTAACCAGAAAGATGATCATATTGCCGTAAAAGTTGCAAATTTTGGCCTTATTTTGGCAAAATATGGCTTCACTCTTTTCACGTCATTGGTCAAAAATGGTGTCTGATATAGCCTATGATATTTGCTGAAAACATTAGGTACTCAAAGCTAAAAAAACGTTTCTTCAGACGAAGAAATATGTTTATCTCAATAAGGATATAACGTGCTCTCATCTCCATCTGTAAAAGAAACCCCTGCTGTCTGCACTTTATATATTTCATAACTTTTATTGAATATCTTTTAATAAAACACTTCACCAAATTACATTAGGCAATGGAGAATGTGTAACATATAACAGTAATGCTTTTCCCTTTCGCACAGCAGATCCTAATTACAATAAACCCCCAAAAATATTTTTAATTGGAAAAAGCTGTTTTTTTTGTAATAACCGTATTCTTGTTATACCCATAGATTTTATAGCCGTGCGGTTAGATTATGCAGAGGCACTTTGCAGGCTGTTTGGTATTCTGCATCGCACGCTCGAGCTGACAAATTTAAAATGCCTGGTTATGCTTTTTATTATCAAACTAATGACACAATCAGAATACCAATATACCTTTCACTGCGACACTTTAAATACTCGGAATGACTGGGAAAGAAACAGCCTTTATTATAATCACATATTCTGTATTCTGTCTTGGAAACTGTATGCCCTGAATATTTCTATCAGACTCTATTACATTGTTTATTGCGATTGCTCAAAATAATAGAACATTTTTTGTCAACAGAAAGGCATATAGGAATGATTTTATTACTGAAAAATGTCATATTCAGTTCAAGGTTTGGAAGCAAGCACATCATTTCTTGAGCTGGTGGGTACGTGGGCTTAAACTCAGGTGCTTCTGCATGATGTAGGGGGCAAAAAAGTCACTGTTTGGTGTTGGTATGGGTGTTAGACCATGAAAAGTCTAAATAGTATGTAAGCATATATTTACTAAGCAAAGGAGAGTGGGTTCTATAGCGAATGAATGAACATACTGATTCAATCAGGAGAAGAGGTAAGCACAGTTTCCAGTACAAATTACAGGTATATGGTGGGGTATTAGGGCTGAAATATAGGATGGGGATGACACCTGAAGAATTATTTCAAAGATTAAGCCATGGTATCAGATTTAGAATAGGTGTAAGTGTAAGGAAGAACGTTTTCTGGAGTTGAGAGTGGTTTCTAGAAGATAGATATAGGAAATGGGAAGAAGTTACAGTAGAACTGATGGAAACTGATTACTGCATTTACAGAAAAAAACAAAGTATGAACCAGTAAAGAATTTTGTTCTCAAATTTTCATATGAAGATGCTAGAATATAAGAAGGCACATTTTGTGTAAAATTAGTAAAATAAACTGTGAAAAATTAGGCAACAGGAAAAATGAGTGGAACCATTAGTGCTTCATTTTTTCAGTTTATTTTACTATTTTACCCTATATGTGCCTTTTTATATTCTAGCATCTTCACTTGTGGATTTGAGGATAACATTCTTTATTTGTACATAATTTATTTATGTTTTTTTCTGTAAGTGCAAGATTCATTAAGGTAAATGTACATTTAAGTGTTTTTTGTGCATTTGTGTTTCACTTTGCACACTGTTATTATTGTATTTTGCCTATTATTACCCTAGCTGCCAGTCCAACCTTTTCTATTGGCCACCTCTTATTTCTTTTATTATAGTGTAGAGTGAAATGTGCAGATTTGTATCTTGAGGAAAGAAAGGGTATAAGAAATAAGGTTTTAGTTAATTCCTTAATACGGCTAGAGAAAGAAAAAGGAAAAATGAACCACAGTGGAGCCACCTACCATAAAATTGAAGTGAGGTGTTGGGTGGGATTTAGATAGATATATATATATATATATATATATATATATATATATATATATATATATATATATATTTAAGTCCGAGAATGTCATAAGTCGCACCAGGAAGAGAGTTTACAGAGAGGGGGTGACTAAAAAAGAAATTGCAGTCCATGGGGTGTTTGAATTTGACACCAAGAACAATTTTAGAAGGTAGGATAGAAACCATGAGTGAACCAGACCGTGTGTAGAACCTGTGGGAGAAGGTTGTGATGAACCATGTGAAGTGCGACAGATAGATCAAGAAGGACAATAACAGAGAAATTCCTTTTGGATTGTCCAGTACGGAAAACATTAAATGCTTCTGTAAGCCAGTTCCTGTGGAGAAAGTGGGGGAAATACGCATTTAAGAAGCTTTAAGGCAAATTTCTCTAGATTGTAAGCTTCTTCAAGCAGGGCTCTCCTCACTTTCAATGTTTCTGTAAGTCTAATTGTTATGTTATATACTACATGTACTACATGTCATGTTACAGAGCTCTTCTTGAGAACAGGAGATACTATTTAATGTTGGAAAGGGGAGGGGAAGTGCTAGTTGATATTTAAGAAAATGAACTATACATGTTAGCATCGAGACTATGGAAGATGACAAAGCAAGAAGGTGGGAAGGTACGAGATCCAGAGGGTAGGTGGTGAGTGGTAAGGAGAAGAATAAAATGGAAACTTCAGATTCTGTAACAATAAAGAAAGAGAGAAAGTACATTTTGAGGGATGGGGAGTGTTTGTCGTCAAGAATGATATTATCCACAAGAAACCCCAATCGGTCAATATTTTGCTTTAGTTCAACAAAGGTTTAAGAGGTCAGAGGAGTGGATAAAGTCAAAGGGCAAGGGCAGGAAAGAACTAGAGTAGGTGACGTGGGTTAAATTTATAAATAATAATTAGTGAGAAGAAATGGGCAGCCTAGATGGGTCAAATTCTATGTTTCTTTATATCATATTAAATAATATTTTTGTTTCTGGACCAACTGAGCCCTTCTAGAAGGAGCTGATCCCTTTTATAATGTATTGTCCACGGGTGAAGTTCTTTTTTTCAGAATCATCGCACTATTATTATTATTATTTATTATTTTTTGTTTTATATAGCGCCATCAAATTCCGTAGCGCTGTACAATGGGTGGACAGGACATAACAAGTAGTATGTAACATAACAAATTGACTAACAGAGACAACAGGTGAGGAGGACCCTGCTCAAATGAGCTTACAGTCTAGAGCAGGCATGTCCAAACTTTTTTCGAAGAGTGCCAGATTTGATGAAGTGAACATGTGCGAGGGCCGACCATTTTGCCTGACATTTTCTGAACCATTAAAATTAAATGCAAATTAACTATTTTATGCAAAGTTTATTGAAAACGGCATACCACATCTATCCCTTTCTCACTATCTCCCCTCCCTACCCCCCTTCTTACAATCTCCCCTCTCCCTCCCTACCCCCCTTCTCACAATCTCCCCTCTCCCTCCCTACCCCTTCTCACAATCTCCCCTCTTCCTCCCTACCCCTCCTTCTCACAATCTCCCCTCTTCCTTCCTACCCCTCCTTCTCACAATCTCCCCTCTTCCTCCCTACCCCTCCTTCTCACAATCTCCCCTCTCCCTCCCTACCCTTCTGACGATCTACCCTCTCCCTTCCTACTCCTACTCATATGCCGGCGCTCAGCGTGAAGGGCCGGCACCCGAGACAAGCGCCTCACGCTTCCAACACTGCACTCTGGGCAGCGCAGAGGCAGGCGGCAGCGGCGGCAGCGGCGGCAGCGGCAGCGGCGAGCAGAGGAGTCTGTCAGTCAGGGGGGCTTCTGTTGTTTTCAGCAACCGCTCGGCACCCCTTGGGCCCCCCTGACTGGCAGAACTCCAGGGCCCCGGTCGCAGTCGCGACCCCGGTAGTTCTGCCACTGCCTACAATTTCTTCATCAGATGCCCTTGTGGCTGTGTGTGCCGGCGCAGGGAGAAGGAAAGCCCAAATCTAGCGACGTCCGAGATCACAAGATTTGGGCTTTCCGTCTCCCTGCGCCGGCACACACAGCCACAAGGGCTTCTGATCAGAGCCGGCCTTAGGTGTTCTGGCGCCCTGTGCGGACTACTCCTCTGGCGCCCCCCCATCCCAAAAAACCTCGCATACCAATCCACACGCATACCAATCCACACGCATACCAATCCACACGCATACCAATCCACACGCATACACTAATCCACACATATATACTAATCCACACATATATACCAATCCACACATATATACCAATCCACACATATATACCAATCCACACACATACTAATCCACACACATACCAATCCACACACATACCAATCCACACACATACCAATCCACACACGTATACCAATCCACACGTATACCAATCCACACGTATACCAATCCACACATATATAACAATCCACACACATACCAATCCACACATATATACCAATCCACTCTCACTGAATGCTTTCCTACCTTTCCTCTTTTCTCCATACAGCTCCTTTTCCTTCTCTTCGCTCCTCTTCTTCAGTTCTTCTGTCTTCTTCCGGGTCAGAGGGCACGGACAGCGGTGGGCGCGGCTTCAGTGTTGTGCGCCGGGATCTGACAGCAAACCCCGGCGCACAGCAGCTGTTGCCGCGCGGATCACAAGGGAGCGGTATCTGAGGTCTTTAACAGACCTCCGGCTCCCTAGAGTGATTTTAAGCCGGGTTCAAGGGAGATCCTTGAACCGTCTTAAAATCACTCAAGGGAGCCGGAGGTCTGTTAAAGACCTCCGATACTGCTCCCTTGCGAGCCTGCTCCTCCAGCGGCGGACATTACTGTCAGTCTCTGGAGGGGTGCCGGGTGCCTCCCTGATGAGCGGCACCCGGTGCGGACCGCCCCCCATCGCCCCCCCGCTAGGTACGCTGTTGACGGCAGCGGTACGCTACGGTGGCGTCGGACCGCGCGGCGGCGCCCCCTGGAGTGTGGCGCCCTGTGCGGTCGCACTGCTTCTGATGAAGAAATTGTGTAGGGGAGGGTTAGATTTCAACCCTCGTCTACAGTCAAACATGAACCCTGTTTAAAGTTACTGTAGACGAGGGTTGAAATCTAACCCTCCCCTACACAATTTCTTCATCAGATGCCCTTGTGGCTGTGTGTGCCGGCGCAGGGAGAAGGAAAGCCCAAATCTCGCGCTTTCCTTCTCCCTGCGCCGGCTGATGACGCCAAGTCCCGTGGCTCACTTGGGGGGCCGTATCAGTCCGGAACGCGGGCCGCAATTGGCCCGCGGGCCGGACTTTGGACATGCCTGGTCTAGAGGATAAAACTCAAGCACTTAGTACCTCAATGGGTTAACAAAGACTTTACATTGTACACAATAAATTAACTAAAATCCAATAGCAAAGCGCTCTTCAATAGCTGTTTGCTATATTTCACACAAATTCACTGTTGCTTAACACTAATGTTCCAGGTTCTATGAATCATTCCACTGAGTGACGCCGAACAAAACCGAAAATCTAGAAACAAACGTAATGGACCCAAATTCAATGACTCATCCAAAATAGTGACTAGTAAAAAAACAAAAGGAAAAAAGACAAACTACACAGGTGCATTGATTAATTAACAAACACTATCTGCTCAACCACACAATAAGCGCATGTAACTCTGAGGCTGATCACGAGCGTTGCTATTTAAAATAAAAAATACTCCTTGTCTAAGACGATCAAAGCAAACCTTCAGGCAACCAATTGAGATTAAAGTAATTGAACAATTAGGTCCAATTAAGATTAGCTAGCTGTAAAAATGTCTAGACCCCTTGATATGAATTGAAACAACTGATACAACTGAAAGACAGTCTTTATATACCTATACGAAAATGATACATAAAATTGAATATCATAATAAATTTAACCCCTTAATGACAAAGCCCATACATGTACGGGCTCAAAATACATTGTTTTCAATGGGTTTAGGGACCGCCAATTGTCCTTAAGGGGTTAATAATTGTAAAAATGGATCTCTGAATAAAGGAAGAACACTTTACTGTCCCTGACAGCCCCTCTAAAGAAAAATTCATAATAAAATACTCTGTATATGAATGCTTCCAAAATGAAAACAAATAACTTACCTCTTACTAAATGCACCTGGAGCTAAAATTTCTAGACTTTCTGAGCTTTTTTTCATCTAGAAAATCTGATTAAAATGTATCAATGTAACATGGGCTATTTGTCTATGCGGACGTTCCATTAGCTTTCGTTTTGGTGATTTTTCAGGTTGTAGACAGGTCGTTGAATCACATACCATACTTTTCATCTTCATTAAAACCAATTAAGGTTTGGACTCATTGAATCTGGACCAGTGTTTGTAACAGAATTTGTTTTAGTTGGCTACTATTAACCATGCTCAGGTAAGATTTTTAGCTTGATCATATACTAAATATAGTATTTCAACCCAATTTATGAAGACAAGATGATACAGTAGGATGGTCACCTAGAGAAGGATCTTGAGCATCATGTCTAAAGCTCACATGGACAGATTATCTCTCACGATGCCATTAGGACTGGTGATGCCCTGAGTGAAAATTAAATGAGTAATTGAAACAGCTTTCCAAGTTGCTAAAAACTAAAAAAGATATACACAGAAAACAGGTGGGGGGTGGTGGTCAGAGTATGGTCAGAATAGGCAGTGCTAGCATTGGACCAAGCATGAGAGGAGCACAGAGTAGCCTTTTCCTTCATGGCGTGTCTCGCTTTTATCTCACATATTCATTGCTATTTAGATTAGTTATTTTCTTTCCATTTGAAATTTTAGTTTCTACGGATCTAACACTATGTAATTAGATTAAATGTATCAGTGTGTCTGTGATGGCATCCCACATAGCACAGAACTCGCGAGCGATTTCTTGAAATGTCTCCTTATTATTAAGGCATAGAATGTGACATGTAGAGACTGACATTACTCAATCGGGGGGGCGGTTGATTTTGATTAGATCAAATTTGTGCAATTTACTTTTTCATGAAAAGACAGATTAAGCTTTTTTAACCTATAGAACTTATTCACTATTGTAAATCCACATAACCTATTTTTTATGTTCTTTTTTTAAAAAAAAACTCCCCCCCCCGATTTAGCAGGACTCAGATTGCACAGAAAGCATTTGCCCATGTCCAAAATACCCTGAAAAGTAGCATTTTCTTTACTTTCTCTACTTTCTCTACTCCCGAGGGAATGAATGACCCTTAGTATGCAACCACTTTACGAAGTCCGTTCCTCTCCTTGGACCTGTCTGGGTAGAGATGAAAGATTAATATGGAATTCAGTTTATTGTAGACTCCAGATTTCATAACGGTGTCTTACAATACTTGATCCGCTGGAAGGGTTATGGTCCTGTCCTGAGGAACGCTCTAGGATTCCATTCCATGATGTTCACGCTCCGTGTTTGGTTTGGGAATTCCACAGACTGCACCTGCTGCTTCCTCCTCTAAATAATGTTTTGGACATTATCAGTCTGTACCCTGCAGCCTATATTAACCACGCACACTCCTTGAATGATGGCCTTTCATGGTTTACTCCTGAGATTTGCTCCAGTAGTTTTCTGTCCAGTTCTGTTCTCTAGGTTTTTGTTTTACCCGGCTTGACTTGACCTTGTTAGCGCTCTGGTATCCTGACCCAGTTTGTCCTGTCCATGTTGTCCAATATCCTGCTCCTTCACTGTTACCTGGTCCCTAGTCGTTAGCCTACTCTGCCCAGGGATTCTGGGATACGCATTCCATGAGCAGTAAGGAAAAAGATACTGAGAAGCATGGTTCACAGGAAAGGAGCCTGATGTCCATTAAACAGCAACACTTGGCAGGTTGCCCCAGAAAAGAATTAGGTTGTCCAACCTGCCGTGACTCTGATCTTAAGCTCTTGGCTGAGGAAAGTTCAATCATCTGGAAGACCGGCTTGCACTAAAGACCATTCGCACAGTTATCTCAACCCAAGAATTGACTTCCCTCTGTGTCTCCCATGAATGGCTAGAGAAAACCAAAATTAAAACATTGCCTGTCACTAGGGTGGAATAAAAGTCACTTAACAGTTCTGCAGTTGCAAGTGGGCTTGGTTTATTATGTGTTTTTTAGTTTTAGGGTAGAATGTCCCACCGGTCCCACCAGTCCCACCAGTAACAACTGGTCCAAGTGCAAATCATAATCTGTTTTAATTTTAATTAAGGCACAGTATAATGTCCTAGAACGCATACATTATGAGAACTTTAATATGAATTCCTAAAAAAAAACAACTGTACTGTACAGTAGGGAGAAGTTGCAGTAACAAAGCAGCAGCTCTCCTGCAGTGAACTAGCCAAGGAAGTGGTAAGTAGCAGGACTGCTTCCCGCGCATGTCCCAGAGCCAGCGCTGGAGCCGGCTGACTGTAAGTTTATTACATGGCAGGAGATGAGTTCAACCAAATAGATTTCTTTGCACAAATAATAGCTGGGGAAGGGGGTAAATGCACATGGGGAATTCTGCAAAACATTGCGCCACATTCCCTATTGCCATACAAAACTGGATTATAGAAGTGTTTCATTCTTTGTAAAGCACATTTTATCGCATTCCCCTGGTCATTCTTTTCCCTAGACTAGCTATCACATTCTGGCAATCGCTCCTTGCAGAGGGAAGGATTGGATTCTTTGCTTCAATATGTGATTAAACATTAATGGAACCGTAAATTATCCGAAAAATGTGATCTCGAAGGATTTTTAAATAATGAAATTGAATGATTATAAAAACTCAGAAATATTGAACGTCCCGGTGCATAGCTCTTATCCGTATATTCACGGATCAAAAGCCCAACATGGCAAAATTATAAAAAGACAGCATTTTCTATGTGCGTAATTAAACCTTTGCTATCAATTATTTAGAGATAATCATTTAGTTCACCTTTGGCTGGATTTCTGCTGCGTAACACCGTCGTAATGGCTACACTGCTGATGTCTTAATATACTGTAGCTCTTTCCATTCGAAATAATATTTTTGCCTGATAATTGGGAAAATATGATATCAAATATTCTATGAATAAATAAACAGCTTTACTTGAACTATGCCTAAAACTTTGGTCTAGGGGATGACTTTCACACATTAAGTGGATAAATAAGTATTTCCAGACAGTTTGTAGATCTGCTAAATTCACAAACTTTGAGAAAAAGAAAACAATATATAATACAAGGGCCAATAATAGGGAAAAAAATTGTTTAGTGACTGAAATGGTGAATTTTCTGACGTAGCGAGCATGAATGAGAGTGTGATAGAGCATGAGAGAGTGAATGACAACAAATTTAATTTTGAATGTAAAAAGCCCCCCTGATTTACTTTTGGGCAGGAAGTGGAATTTGTTGTCTAAAAACAAATGGACCAAATACAAATATAAAAAATGAGTCCGAAGTCTAGTTTTAGTTATCTAATATTCAAAACTAGCCTCATAGTACCAAGGCTGATTTTACTGAACCAGTACCAGAACCTCAGGCAATCATTTGGTGCACATGAAAAGCTGGCTGCCATGTCCCATTGTGACTACAAGCAAGACTGTGGTGTCTGGGACAAATACATTTCATAAAACACATTTTCATTTTTATTTTATGTAAAGACCAAATAATTTGACCAAGGTTTTAGTCACAATGAATCATTGTTAAAGGGAGTAGTCCCAGAAGATTGGAAATTAGTGAATGTTGTGCCCATTCACAAAAAATGCAGTAGGGAAGAGTCGGGCAACTACAGGCCAGTAAGTCTTACATCTGTAGTGTAATGGATACTATGTTAAAGGATGGAATTGTTGAACATCTAAACTAATCTTATTGAGTTTTTTGATGACACACAGATTTGCAACAGGGTTGATGTTCCTGGAGGAAGAGGCCAAATGGCAAATGATTTCGGTAAACTGGAAAAATGGTCAGAGCTGTGGCAAGTGGCATTTAATGTGGATAAATGCAAAGTAATGCACCTGGGGCATAAAAACCCAAGGGCAGAGTATAGAATATTTGATAGTGTCCTAACCTCAACGTGTGAGGAAAGGGATTTAGGGGTCATTATTTCTGAGGATTTAAAGGTAGGCAGACAATGCAGTAGAGCAGCAGGTAACGCTAGCAGAATGCTTGGTTGTATAGCGAGAGGTATTAGCGGTAGAAGGAGGGAAGAACTCATGTCGTTGTACAGATCGCTGGTGAGACCTCACTTGGAGTATTGTGTACAGTACTGGAGATCTCCAGAAGGATATAGAAATGTTGGAGAAGGGCTACTAAAATGGTTTATGGATTACAGGATAAAACTTACCAGGACAGGTTAAAGGATCTTAACCTATATAGCCTGGAAAAAAGACAGGACAGGGGGGATATGATGGAAACATTTAAATACTTAAAGGGAATCAACAAGATAAAGGAAGAGTTTATTTAAAAGGAGAAATACTACCACAACTAGAGGACATAGTCATAAGCTAGAGGGGCAACGTTTTAAAAGTAACATCAAGAAATATTACTTTACTGGTAGTAGTGAAGGGTAGTGGATGCATGGAATAGCCTTGCAGCAGAAGTGGTAGGTGTTAATACAGTAAAGGCGTTTAAGCAAAGGACTAAGGAAAATATTCAAATGTTGGGCAGACTGGATGGGCCGAATGTTTCTTATCTGCTGTCACTTTCTATGTTTCTATAATGGTAACCTAATGTAGTCTCCATTCCAACAACAAACTTTGGTGCAGAAGACAATGGATACTTATATAGAGTGCTTGGGTATCCTCATCCACACTGTAAACTATAGTGTATGTATAAGTACGAGAGAAAACTAATATATTCATATATATATATATATTCAACTAATCCGTGCATTCAGGGGATTGTAGGATTAGGAATCCTATTCCGCCAAGTGACTATAGCATTATTTGTATTTATTTGTTATGCTCCTTTGCAGCTATTCCTTCATGTTATTGATCCCAGCACTAATTGCCATTGTGCTGGCTGATACTATTCCTTGCTGATTCAGTAATGCTAATAAAATTTGTTTCAATTAATTATTCGGTATCTCAGCGCTGGTCGTTCTCGCTACATTCTCATGTAAACACACTAAATATCTTTAATGGAATTTCTCCAAATCTAAATGTGTTTGAATTCAAAGCTTTTGATTTAGAGAGGGTTAAAATATCTTAAACACATCAAAAATACCTGCCAAATGTTTTTTTTTTAGAATTAAAAACCATTACTACTAATCTAATTGCCCGTAGATCATAATGTAGGGAGCACACTGAGCTAGGGCATGATCAGTATCTACACCTAGATACCCAAGGAATGGTAATGGGATCACAGCCATTCATGCTGGGTTGGATCTTAAAATCTATGGAAATAGAAATATACATTATAACCCTTTAATTGCACAGTAATGAGACCATTCTGTTCCTTTAGGCATTTGCCGCTTTTAGTTGTTGTGTTATTTACCACTAATTGACCCATAAGTGCCAATGTGTTCTGCTGTTGAATGCTTATGATAAATCATCAACCTAAAGCTCTACGTTATGCTACTTAAAAAGTAATTTTAAACAGATGTGCAGCAGAAGGTGAATTTATACCGCTTAAAGGAGAAAAATACCCCAAATTTAAATAAAAATGTAATTTTCTGAAACATTTGTTCAAGTTTTATTGTAGAAATGAGATAACGAGATAAATATGCAATACAAATAGAAGGTTTTTTTTACTTTTATCATTTACTTTTGAAATAGTTTAGAATTTAAAGGTCTGACATAACTATTATGTCATCACATGACCTTTGCACCTTAACACCAAACACCTTACTCATCAACACTCACTCGTCACACAGTGATGGCCACATCGGCCAATTGTAAAGCTTTGCTGTTTTACATACATGAGCGTTAAATGACGGGTGGGTGTGGCTATCGGTGCTCAGACTGCTGTGATGTAATACATAGAGGAGGGCTTTGGTAGAGTGACAGGGCTCTGTTTCTAGGCAACTGTAGTATTTCAATAAACTTTCAAGCTGTTTTTAAGAGACAGGGAGCATCAAGGAGAAAAACAAAATGGCAAATTAAATTCTTTTACTTCCCTCTACGTGATGCCGCATTTATCTGGGGATATTTTAAGAGGCCCCCTAGCTCGAACAATACCTTTAACTATTTGATTACCAAACATGAATTATTTTTTTTCCTGTGAACAGTCACATATTAATCATGTATTGCCATTTGTATGAAAATATGAAACGAAAGATTTTTTCCCATTGTAACTATTTCCCAGTTGCTAATGGTTTGTTGGAATGCTTAGAAATAATTAATGTGCCATAGTTCACAATTCTTGAAAAGCCACAGTAATTTCCATTAAGATGTTCACTTTTCACCCAAGCTTGACAAACATTACTAACAGAAATCTTCGAAGGTTTTACCGTATAGTTCAAAGGTCACATGTTTCAAAATCTAAGGCAAAAAGATTACATATTTTCAGAGCTTTACTTAATGTTGTGTATATTCCAGTATAAATCAGTTTTAAATCTTAATGAAAGGTTAACACATGCTGCTGATTGTTTCTTATGTTTGGTAATTAGTGTTTTTCTGTATAAATGATGTATGACTCCTTCAGTCGTGCATGACCCATATAATTTATAATTTAGATATAAACACACTATAAGTTGCCAATATTTGAATGCAAATTAAACAAAAATGTTATAATAGCAAAAGATATATTCCAGCATATAAAGAGCCCCGTAACTGTAGATACCACCACCAGTAGTATTTTGTATATTATTAATTTGTGGTTTATAATGTTCAAGAGAACATATTAACAGTGTCCTTCATATTTCAACATGGTGCGTGTTCTAAAATACATGTAATAGGGCCATTTCCCCCAAATAGTAAGTGATATTATCCTGAGGTCATAACATGGTTGTAAGTCAGGTTCTGCCAGCTTAAACATGTAGGACAGCCCAAAAGGCATGTATTTCTAGAAAAAAGTTATTGAGGAAAATATATATATCAGCGCTACGGAATTTGAAGGTGCTATATAAAACAATAAATAATAATCATAATAATAGACTAGTGTCATAAAAGATGGATTTCGCCATTAGAAGTGAGCACAAGTTCCACTTATGGTGACCGATGTATGAGAAATCACTTAACACACCAAACAAAAGGCCACGAGTCTACACTTTCGATAGCAAGTATTCGACTAGAATACCAAGAAGAACAGAGACAGAGAGAAAAAATTGTTAGATGTAGAATCTAAACCCAGCAGGATTCCAAAATCAACTTAAAGTACTTAGAACTAGTTAAACGTGGATCGTTATACAAAAGTTTGTACTTGCCCCTACGTTTTCTTAGTGGTATCAAGTAGTCCCCTGGGTTGTCTTCCATACAACCCAAAAGCCGGGGACCCAGTAGATGCTTGAGGTACTTCACTCATAGAAAACATTAGGTATGGCAACAAAAAGTCCCATTTTTTCCCATTCTTCTCAATCACCTTTCAGGGTTTCATTGAATCGCTTTACCAAACCATTAGTTTGTGGACGATATACAGAGATCTTTAGATGCTCTATAATTCCTCTGAAACCCTTGACATGAATGGAATACCCTGATCTGTTAGGATCTCTTTGAGTATCCCTACTTGACTAAACATCCATAATTTTTGCAGATATTGTGCATAGATGTATTGCCTCGGGATAACAAGTGGCATAATCAAGAATTACCAGTATGTACTGATGCCCTCTTAAAAACAAAATGAGCCACAACATCCATAGTAATGCACGGAAATGCAATTTCTATTATAGACAGGACATGATGAGCATAGTTTATTATTGCGACAATTACCCCGGCCAATAAAATCCCCGAGTGAGATTTTGCTGTCCCTCTCTCGGCAATTGATGAGCCCAGCCCGGGCTAAAGCAGCTTGCTTGATAAACGTATCTGTGGTTTCTTCCCTGCTAGGACTCTGTCACTATATATATATATATATAATTGCTTTAACACCATTACAAAAATGACTTAACCCTAAAACTTAGACTTTAGCTGTTGACAGTGATAAAGCCCTGCATGATACCGCCTGTCACTTCGGAGATCTCAAGCACCCACATCCAATTAGCAGATCAGTCAGGACTATTTATAACTACTAACCAGCAAGAACTTTAGAGAAAGTCATACTTTCCCCATGCATTTTTAAGCAGTTTAGCATACTTTGGAGGAAATTATATAAAAAGACTGTAATGAGAGAACGTGACGGAATATAAGTCATAAATTCACACGGAGGACAAATATATTTAGTCAACGTCAGATGACCAGAGCGACCATGAAATTACAGATTGTAAAGTCATTTGAGCATGGCCCTCTTCACCTGTTTCTTTATTCAACACATAAATACAATCAGATAAGTGCATATTAAAACTGTGAAACATAACCTAATATCCAAATCCATATGAAGGGTTCCCTCCCCAGCAATTAAACTTCCCATTAAAACTGTAACCATTTACATTACCCCACCATATACCACCGGTCCTACCAACTAATATGGTGGGTCGGGACATTAAAAAATCCTCATTAATGAGCCTGCCTTTAAAGGGGCATCTTCTAACCTCTATCACTGTCCAGCTTGCCCCTTAAACTCCAGACCCAACACACATCTAAATCACAGGAACTCCTCCACCATAGGCAACGTGCTTGAACCAAACTCAACCTGTTGCCATCTCCACACTTTCGGAGCCCAACTTCCAAGCACCACAAACCTGTACCAACCACATTATGGAGAACCCCAGCATGGCCAACTAGCTGGATGGATCACTTTCAATCCCCCCATGTTTAACTACTAAGCCTCCATTGCTTGACATTGCCCTGGACATGGAAAACAATGTATTTCATTATATATTATAACAATAGTGTTGAATGTTCAACCGTTGAATGTGAAGGGGTTGATCGCCCCTCGCAAAAAGGACTTTGGTGTATGATACTGTCTGTAAATCAAAAACACATATTGTATGCTTTCAAGAGATCAATTTTACCAAGCAGGCAAGCCCCATGTGTAATGAGGAATGATATCAAAATATATTATATACCTAGCATACAAAATAGGAAGCAGAAATAGGAAGTTATTTCACCACAGAGGTATGGTCAAAAGTATTAAAAAACCTGGCTACTGTCACGTATGCTAGCACCAAAAGGCACTCACCACAGGAGATCTTCAGAACAGGGAACCACCAGAAAACTCAGGATGATCCCAACCGTGAGGAAGCCGCAGTGATAGCAGAGAAGGGTAGATACTGAGCTGAAGCAACGAGGTGCAGCAAGCAGCAGATGATAGGAACAGCCAAGGGTCAGGTACACAATGCAGGTAGTCAGACGAGCCAAGGATCAGGTACACTAAGCGGGTAGTCAGACGAGCCAGGGATCGCCCTTACAAAAAATTACTGCAGTTTTTCTGAAGTAATAATGCATTTTTACTTTGTACCTCACTGTACTGCACATTTGCTGCACTTTTTTTTTTATATTGCAAACCTACAGTTGTGCTTCAATGTACTGCAGCTTTATTGCATTTGTACTTCCGTACAAAAATAACTGCAGTAAAACTGCAGTACAGTGAAGTACAAATGCAGTAAAAATGCAGTATTGCAGTTTTTTCATGTCCAAAAAACTGCAGTATTACATCAGAAAAACTGCAGTACTTTTTTGGTAAGGGTCAGGTACACGATGCAGGTAGTCAGACGAGCCAGGGGTCAGGTACACTAAGCGGGTAGTCAGACGAGCCAGGGGTCAGGTACACTAAGCGGGTAGTCAGACGAGCCAGGGATCGGTAACAAGAGTCTCAGGCAGAGGTACAAAATCAGCAGGCAAGAGGGTAGTCAGGAAAGCCAAAGTCAACCAAAAAGTAGCAGAATAAACTCAAACGCAGACAGGGTGACTGTGAGGAGTACTGCAGGGTTTTTAAATCTGGCGCCACCTAAAGCCACGCCTCCAACAGTGCGTCAGGGGCGTCTCTTGCTCGGGTCTCCGTGACCTGCGAGCGGATCGGAGCACACGAGAACCCGGGACCGCGACCGGACCCGGGACTGCGACAGCTACGGTATCGAGATGCTCCAACTACCTTATCCTAACAAGGCTTTGTGCCATGGGGAGATAGTGGAAGCAGAAGGTCTATGTATCGTATGTGGTGGGGTTGCCTGAGACTTCAAAACGAGTGGGAAAGATCTTTTAATTTAGTTCTAGTGCTTTTCAAATATACATCCCCACCATGGCCTGAAACTGGTGTACCTGGCCACCACCAAAAGCATCTTTCTATCAGTAAAATTATAGCAGAAAACTGGAGACAAAATCAAACACTGAATTGGCAGGAGGTTGTGCATGAAATTTTATTGGAATACATGACTTGCTCAATTAACCACACAATGCAATCATTTGATAGAATCTGTTTGGCATGGACTTCGCTGGAAAAAGGATTGTCCATAGACATTGCAGAAATAAGGAGGCTATGGCCCGGAAGCTCATCTCACGGGGTTTCCCTATTGCGTGAATAGATCATTTGAAAGCAGGCCGTGGAGGAGGAGAACGGCAAGGGACTTTGTTCTTGTTTTACATTTCTTTTTCCCTTTTCCTTATGCTATTTTCTTTTATCGTACATTCCTTTTCGGGTTAAGTACTTGTTCAAATGCATAGTCACGGCTCATAACATCAGTCTGATCGCCGACAAAATACCGATGGACTCTGCATACTGTTATAAGTCATGTAAGATGCACGTCTATTCATGGCTCTTCAACAACTGCGCGTCTTACCATTTGTGAAACTGTATTCTGCGCAAAACATCTCAATAAAAACAATAGTAAAAAAAAATGTGTCAGGGGCAATTTTAATCCAGGACACACGATAATCGAAATCACGAAGCCAGAGCAATTTTGATTCTTCTTTGAGGACCCGATTACCGACACAAAAATAAAAGAACTGAATGAGATATTTTGGCTGATTGAGGGAGAATACTTACATCTGCCTTGGATCTCCTGGTGGGTAATATATGGTAATGGCAAAACTCTAGTAAACGTGAATGATCTTTTCGTGCACTCCCTGCAGTTGTCAGTACAAAAATGAACTGCGAGGTACAGCACAGTTACCCACTGGGATAAGTGCTCTGGAGGAGATCCTAGCAAACATTAAGTCGGAACCCTGTAGATTAGGTAATGTTACATGCAGTCCTTTCCTATTATGTGCTACTCAACCTTAATTTTTGAGGAGAGACCACATACCGTAAGAGAGAATGCTGCACAAAATACAATTTGAGTTCAGATATGTTACTTCCATCTGCAGAATTTGTTTGCTGGGGCATTGTTAGTGGAGAAATGATGTGTCCAAGGGCAGAACTTAACATTATCATCGGAGACACCAGTTAGAGCCAAATTTATGTTCCAGAAGCCCACGGACACAAACACGGTTATATCTAAAGGTGTTAAAAATGCAACAGTATCGAGAACCATTTTACACCAATTAGATAATTGTTCATTGATTGCAATCTTACCAGAGCAGGACCTTCTTCTCTTTCTGTACCAATATGCTTTAACATGTCAATGCTTTAACACCTGCTTGAGGCTTTAGGTGTCACATAACACACACAGTAACAAACTTTCATACACATGCTAACATTAACTAATAGTTACATATTTACACACACATAGTAACATGCTTACACACTTATTAACACACAAAGTAACATACATACTTACATACGCACACTTTTTGTACCTCTAGCTTTGTTGGCTCAGGGCAGCTCTTCTGCTCCGTTGTAGCCCTGACACACTGCTTGGCGTTATACCCCAGCACTTAGACTGGGTGTGCTGGGACTGAGGGAGTGCGGTATGCTTGGCCCGGGGGGAGGTGGGGGCATCAGTGCTGGCTTTCTCACTGGGCCATTTAGTTGGGCTCATCCTATCAACGAAATGTTACTTGACCTTGTCTGTAAACATGACTGTGCTGAGTATATGTAATATTATTGCCCTGGCTCATGGGAATTTTTTTTTAAAAAAACATTGTTCTACCCTACAGCCTTCACTATGCAACATTTCATCTTGCCTTACTTACATTACAATAGCCTGCTACAACATTCACTCTGACACACATATGTAAACACATTTACACAAATTAAACACACTTACTCATACTCACTAACAGACACACACTCCATCTCACCCCACTTACACATACATGCACACACACACAATTACACATACTTGCTCACACACACAAAAACACATCCATGCTCACATACATACATAAATACCTTACCGCTTACCTCTCACCAATCCTGCAGCTTCTGCACACACAGTGAGGTAACGTGACCCTGATACCTTCCTGTCTCCCCGTGCCAGATCAAAATAGAAGGGCCCCTTTGACCTGGACTGGTGTGGTCCCGGTTGGAAGGGCCCTTTCTAAACTATTTTGAATTGGCATGAGGAGATGCGAACAAGGGGTTGCAGGGGTCGCCCAGGGCCCCATAGAGGCACGGGCCCCGCCGCAGCTGCCACCGCTGCCAGTGGATACATCTTTGGAGCGCTCTTCTAATGTTATTTGCTGCTGCTTTAGGTTGTGGCTGCCCCGCACACACTTATTACCCCTCTCTCTATCATGTTGTTTGTTATTAAATGCTGGAGATTGTTTTGACTGTTCCACTTATACAGCACTCATATCCTAGCACCACTTCACATTTCATCCCACAACCTCTCACGGATAAACTGTTGTGATGAAACTTCGATTTCAGGAGGCATCCTCGTCACAGTAAAAGCTTACTGAGCTATTGAAAAA
This sequence comes from Spea bombifrons, assembly GCF_027358695.1. Classification (NCBI taxonomy): domain Eukaryota; kingdom Metazoa; phylum Chordata; class Amphibia; order Anura; family Pelobatidae; genus Spea; species Spea bombifrons. The sequence continues at coordinate 110,764,131 of NC_071089.1, forward strand.
TTATCTTCTACCGCGCTACAAAAAATCAACTATTTATAAACTGCATATGACGGAGAAGAACCATCCTCCTTTATTTCTGCTCTAACACTCAAAGACATATGCATATCCCATGCATTTTTAAATTCCCTTACTGTACTAACCTCTACCACATATGATGGGAGGCTGTTCCACATATGTTCCACCCTCTCTAGTTCTATATTATGACCTTTTTTTCTGGCAAATACCAATTTCACAAAATAACATAGCCTAACCTATTCAAACACTTGAGTTAAAACCCAAGACTGCGATTCCAATTCCCTTCTCACTTTTAGCTACACTGAAATCTAGAGTTTTTTCTACTATTGTAGATCATAAATGGAGACTTTTTGCTACAACCAGGTAGACAAATCTACAACAACTCCCCTTGCTATACTGTGGCTCCAGACTCTACTTATGTTCTATGGTCCCTCTTGTTTATTATAATTCCCACATGGGCGGAAAAGTACAATAAATGCCCTGCCTACCCCACCATCCCATCAAAGCAACATTTTGGTGCCACAAGGATGAATTAAATTCACAGGGTGCAACCTGTGGGCAAAAAAGAAAGATCTCTTCCAGAGATGACCATCTATCCTCATGTTTGACCCAATGAGAGGAGCCATGTGAAAAATAACACAAAAAAGACAGACATAAAATGATGCCATCACCTATTTCACCAATGGTTTGGGTGGGCCTATAGACTTGCATTAGGATTGACTCTCCTGTGAGTGCTTTCAAGCTGAGAGTTGGTCTTTGGTTGCTACATTTTTGGCCAATTTACAAGCACTCACAGTTTAGTGAATAGACCCTGACATGGGTCATATACTTACCTACTACAAATGAACTGGATGAACATCCTGAAATGTGGTATTCATGGCTGAACCAGAAAACACATTCCACCTGCAGTCTAACATGTCTCTTCCCAAGACACCATCCAGTGGGGTCTGGTCCCGTTGCCTACTCTCATTCTCTCTTTCCCACTCGCTTCGCCGTCTCTCTTGATGTTATATAGTTACTATGATGCAATCGTCATCTCTCTGACCTTCAAAATCTATAACCTCCCCTCACCTTATGTTTGAGCAATAAACTCCTCTCTTTAAAAAAAAAAATAGATAAAAAATGTTATGTTTATACGTACTAATCCGTGAAATATATGCCACGTTCTTTGTTTCGCTTATAAAAATACTGAGATATGGTTCAGAAAGTATCTTCACAAATAGCCATATCAAGCTTTATTCTATGTTCCTTTTGAGTACTTTTTTTGCTGCCGCAAAGGGAATAGCATAAAATAGCTGCACTTGAATTATCACGGAATTCTTTTTTTTTTTCTTGAAATCTCCTTTTCAGCCTGTCGTTTGATTCATTTAATGCCTTTTGCAAAGGATCTGCAGTAAATTATTTATTTTCAGTCACTAGCTTCATTCAAGGGTTCTTGGAATCTGCTTTGCTGCAATGCAGCATTTTGTTTTATGTTTCAAGGAAAGGCAGGGGGGCCATGTGAGCTGGGAAAGCCGGATCTTTCTGGTTGCGGTTCTAGCATGGAAATAAATACATTTAAAAATGTTTTGTTTGTTGTTTTTACATTTTTTCTTTGTTTACATTGTTTAACCGTTTGCAAGCCAGACTTTTGTTTTCTTTAAAACCTTTAACTAGTTTTAAGAAGGGTTTGACCTCTATTCTAAAAGTAAAGGGGAACTGCAATTAGTAATGACGTGAGGGTTAAAAACGTGTTAAAGTTACTTAATCATCATTGTTGATGCTATAGGTAATATATGCAAAGTACATCACAGAAAATTATATAGAATACACAGTGCTGACAAGAAGTTTTTGACTTGTATTTTTGCATACTTGTCATACTGAGATGTGTCAGATCATCAAACAATTTTAATATTAGATAAAGATAACCCGAGTAAACATAAAATACAGTTTCATTCATATAAAGGAAAAAAGCTACCCGACCCTACTTGGTCCTATATGGAAAAGTAATTGCCCCCTTGGTTATATTTTCACTAGACGCACCCAGACATGAACTAGAACCCGTCTTGAAAAATGAAGTAGGCTAGATGGTCTTAAAAAGCAGCACATGATGACACAATCTAAAGAAATTAAAGAACAGATAATAAACTAAGTCATTGACATCTATCTGTCTGGAAATGGTTACAAAGATATTTACAAGGCTCTGGAACAGTGATCAACCTTCCCTGGAGTGACAGACATTCCTCCAAGAGCGTATCGACGGCTCATCCAGAAGGTCACAGATGTCCTTACTTGAATGCGATTGAGATGCTGTGGCATGACCTTAAAAAGGCAGTTCGTGCTCAAAAACCCTCCAATGTGACCAGATTAAAACAATTCTGCCAAGTAGAGTGGTCACAATTCCTCCACAGCAATGTAAAAGTCCTCGCCATTTATCAAAAACACCTGATTCCGCCAAGGGTGGAACAACCAGTTATTAGGTTTAGGGGAGCAATTACTTTTTCACATGGGTGACATAGGTTTTGATTAACTGTTTACCTTCAATAAATAAAATGATCTTTTAAAAGGTACATTTTGTGTTTTACTAACATTATCTTTGTCTTATATTAAAATGAGTTGGATGAAAGGGAAGGGGAAACAGTTTTTATAGCACAGTATTCATGATGCCTGAGCTTGACTGCTTAAGCTTAAAGCTCAATAAGAAACCAACATAAAACTTGAATACCCAAGTAGCTACACACCAAATTGTGGATAAGGTTGTTGGTCACAGCTTTGTTTAACCATTTAACAATCAATCATGTACTTCACCATATCTCTCCAACTGCTGACTTTGCTCCCAGCAGGCAGGTTCTCACAGTAAACACCACAAGCTCTCGTAATGCGTGCCGTCGGCCTCGTCTAGGACTCCCAAATGGATAGATGTTTTACTGTTCTTCACATTACTGAGACATAGAAATGGTGTAAAGAGATTGGGGCAAGCTGCTGGGAGTGTAAGCTGCCAGGCAGATGGAGGCCACAATCATGCTTCCCTTGATAAACCTCATGTTGCAACAATGTAACCCCCAAAGCAGCCAATAGTACTGGCTAGGCCAGCATAGGCCCGGAGCCATGCTACCCCTTCCCCATGGGTCTGGGGTGTCTTTCTCTAAGCATCTTCATGTTCAAAGAAGTCAAACATTTAGATCATGAAAGATGTCGTTCAGATGGATGTCTACCTTTTTTGGCAAGGTCTAGTCAGAGCCGGACTGGGGACATGACACACATTCTGTTTTTAAGCTCACACAGCATACAGCCAGGTATATCCAGCAGGTAGCATCTCATAAAACACCCAACCTTCTAATTCATGGGCAGATCTGGTAAGTATGGGGCACTATTGGAAAATGGCCCATGGGCTTTTGGACAGTGTCTCAGATGGCCAGTCCAAGCCTGGTAAATTTATTGGTTTACTGAGGTAATCATAAAATATGTTCCATATGTAAATCCGTTCCTAGGAATTCACGGATATATTTATTTTCTGGACACCATTGTTGTATTTATTGTCTCACTATTATTATTGGTAAGTCATCAGAGAAATTCTAGTAAACTGAATATCACTTGTCACACAGTGAAGCTTCATACAGTTTAGGGACCTGACATTAAGTGTTTCTATGCTGTAGTGCTATAAAAGTGGCGTACTTAGGCCCATCACAATCCATCTAAGTCAGATAAGTGGTCTTAGTGGTAATTAAGGTTAATCTACATAATTAAGTATACACTACTGGGTTAATTTAATTGGCTGTAATCTTTGGAGTGAGATCTCCTGCATAATATATGTTTCAATAATGCAAGTGACCAGAGGATGTCTTGAATACCAAACTTCCCATCCTATGCCAATTGCCTTTTAATCATTTCAAGGAAAATAATCATACCTGGGAACTCTGAGGGGCTGACGTCCCAAGGATTTCAGGGTGAAGGGGCAGAGTCTCGGGGGTCATTCAGTCTCGAAATGACTCCTATATCCTATATGACCATTTAAATGCAGGTGAACCAATTAAGTGCATCTTTGAATCTTTAATGAAAAGTCAAGGTTTCCAAGAGTCTCAAGGTCAGCTCATTTAGAAAGTTCCCAGGTGTGAAAATGATTTAATGCTTTGAAAGAGGAACAACGGTATTAAAATATATTTCCAATATGCCATTTTTTATCATTGATTGTGTGCCCAATAACGTCAGATTTAACATAACATTTTTTGAAACAGAATTTGATGGCAGATGCGATCCATTTGGACCATCCAGCCTCTCCATTCTTTCTTTCTTTTCATATTTATATTCTGCTTCGTGTCGGCGAATCAATAATCTCCTAACATTCTTTATTCCATGACCAAATGGGCCATGACTAGGCGGTTAATTAAAGGGGCATCATAAATTCAAGTGCTGTAGTTTGCAAGGTCAAAGTCTCCATCAATAGGCTATTGCCTTAGTTATTGGGATGAACAACACAGTGCATACTGCAATGGGAGGCGCTCGATTAATACATTAAACTGATTTATTAAGCCACACAAAAGAAGACAGCAAAAAGAAAACCTCCTTCCGTTAGCCACATATATCCCAAATTTCATGTTTTTGTATAAATATTTTATAGAGACACAGAAGAAAGAAATTGCTGAAAGCCTGTTCTGAAAATACTGCCATTAGCAAGAAAAAATCTGTTGAAATATCATTGCGTTTATTCGTAATAATACGGTGCACATAAAACTTGTTATTATTATTTAATGTGGTTGGTAAGGATAGTGTGCTATCAGGAACAGTAATTGTTCAGAAACAATGAGAATCACAGCAGGTGTTTATGTACTTGAGAGGAACAGTGCAGTAAATATTCAAAGAATAAAATGTGTACAATGAACTGAACCTGGAATGTTTTCATGGCTTTATGTACTATGTCATGGGCTTCAACTAAATATGTTTTATATAATCCTCACCTTTTCTTGCGTTTATGAGTCATACAAAATTGAGGTTATTTATAAGTATATATATATATATATATATATATATATATATATATATATTATACACTTACTGGCCACTTTATTAGGTAACCTGTTCAATTGCTTGTTAACACAAACAGCTAATCGGCCAATCACATGGCAGCAGCTGAATGCATTTAGGCATGTATACGTGGTCAAGACAACTTGCCGGAGTTGAAACCGAGCATCAGAATGGGGAAGAAAGGGGATTTTAGTGACTTTGAACGTGGCATGGTTGTTGGTGCCAGACGGGCTGGTCTGAGTATTTCAGAATCATCTTTAGCCACATGCAGAGCCCCAGGAATGCCAGGCAGCCAATGACGGCCTTCTTAATCAAGAGGGCAAAGCTACCCTTTCCCAGTATGGCAGCCTGAGGTGCGCTGCGACAATGGAAATGCTAGAGGAGGCGGGTGGGAGGAGATGGTGACTAGGGAAAAGGAGGGGAGATAGGGAGAGACAAAGGAGGGACGGAGTGATCTAAAAGAGTTGATCGAGAGGCAAAAGAGGGAGGGAGGGAGAGTGGAAATCCACAATGGTATAATATAAACTGAGACTCACTGCTTTAACTTTTATTTACTAATATACTGTTTGTTACAAACCTTTAGTTTTTATGTGTAAGTACGTGGTATGTTTAAATATTGAAGTGTGATTGTATTTATAGGTATAAATCAATGTATTTATTTAGGTATCTATCCTGGTCTTGTCTATTATAGCTCAGCACATTTGCAAAGGAAACTTTCTTCTGGATATCTTCATATATAAAATGACGAGCGATGTGCATGCTGTGCGGACATTTTCAGTTCAAATGAACCCGGGTTCATTAAATGCAGTTTTTTGCCTATGGTTATAATATTACATATTATGGTCACCCAAGCATTCCTTGTCACTGTGGTCATATGAATGTATAAACGAATAAGTATTTAGTATTAAGGGATAAAGCAAAACCTAACACATTTGTCAAATTAGGGGATGCTTAAGGAGAAAGAGGTTTTCTTGATGGACATTTCACTAAAAGTCCTATATGCACCAATAATGTTCACGTCTTTTGACTTGGGTAGAAAATAGACTAGGTACGTTTTTATCAAGAAAAAGAGGTTTAGGCTCTTCTCGGCCAATCTCGGCCAAAGCTGGACAGACTTTTAAATGGATTTACAGTAAGGGCACTTGGGCTCAGCACATATAACAAGTATAACAAGTATAATTAGGAAACCTAATCAGCATTCATACACTTTATTCAACGTGGTTTGGATATCAGCTTGCGACTTCTTATTTTGTTGAGAATAATACATTGCTAATTTATGTAACAAATTCCCTACCTGCTTCCTTTTTTTCGTCATCCATTTTGTTTGTACATTTATTTATATATTCATTTAAAAAAAAGCAACGACAATGGAGGCGGTAAAGGTGGCAATAATTTAGCAATATATTATATATATATATGAATAGGAAAAAATAAACACAGAAGCAATATATGTCACTTCACTTTTTAACATAAGCAATCGTTCATTACTGGACCATAGCATCCGCGTTCAAGGAAGAAATATGTCACTTTAGCTTAGAGTACCGCGATATCGATCTCAGAACACAAGCGCCAATGCAATAAAGTAGTTTAACGCTAGCAATTATTTATATATCCCCATCTGTTTGCATTTCATATCTTACTGCCTCAGTGATTTCTTTATAACAGCACTGTATCGGCGCAGAAAGAACTCTGAATTATTTAACGTTTCTGAACCCTATCGTTACAATTTAGAAAAGATTGATTTTTTCAATCTAATTCCAGAGAGAGAGGAAATAATGTATCTAAATTGTATCACGAAGACTATCTCCCTTTCCTGTGCCGGCAGACAGTACACATGCCGAATGAAAAAAAAAAGATTATATATTATGACATTTCACTGTTATGTAAGCTTCACAACCGCAAAGCCTTACACATTCACTTATACTGTGCACACAATTAAACCATCGCTACCAGGTGTCAGTCTAAATATGATATGAAATGGTTAAAAAAATAAAATGAATTAATTAATTAAGGACAATAATACATTTATTACAATAATAAAGTTCTGGGGGTTTTTTTCCTCATTTTACTTTTTTTTTTACTCAAAATGTTCATGTTATACTAGTTTGAGGAACATCGCAATTGCGTCTATTCACTAAGAAGTCAACTGGTCAGCTGAGTCATGATTTGACCTGACTGACAAGATGTGGCTAAGGTCACTTGCCCTGTCATGCTAACACTTGCAAAACAATGTATATTCACCAAAATGTGAGTTGTTTGCGAGGGCATGAAGTTTCAGGTCATTTGAGCTTAATAAAAACTCGCATGGCCTCGCTTGAAACTTAAACAATTGCCTCTATGCTATATGACAAGATTCCTTAAAAAATAAAATAAAAAAATTAAATAAATTAATAAAAGTAAATGAAGCAAGGATCCCAGGAAGCTGCAAGTTAGCAGACATCAATTATTTTTTTCTAGCATGCTGGACAGCTAATGTGACAGTAGATCAGCAACTTGATGGTCCTTTTAGATTTTTTTCCCTGGGGTTGTTACCATGGTAACAAGCAGCCATATTAGATTGTGATCAGATTTATATTTTACTGATTATGGAAGCTGCTGATCAGCGTATGACCAATATTCAGAGTTCTCTGATGTTAAAAGGAAGCCATGCATCGCGTTTCTCTTTAATGGAAGTCTTACTATTAAACCTTACATAAATATTTTTCATGTTATTGTGGTACCCAGTTGGCAAAGAGAGAGGTGGTTCTGCCACTCTACATATCCTGTATGAACAGTACTGTTCAAACATTTTAGACAGGTGTATAAATGCTGTAAAGTAAGTGATTTCAAAATGAAACATGTTAATAGTTTATTTTAATCATTTAGCAAAATGTAAAGGGAGTGAACAGAAGACAACTCTAAATCAAATCAATGTTTGGTGTAACCACCCTTTGCCATCAAAACTGCATCCATTCTTCCAGGTACACCTGGTAACCCCTTCAGGACCGGCGTCCTCGTACTGCGTCTTCCCTTGAAGGCCGCAGTTTTATTAAAATATTTTAATTCCGTGCTTGTGATTCGCTTCAAAGCGATCACATGCATGGAATTGAGGGGGAGTGGCTGCTACGGATCGCTGGGGACACCCAGTGGTCAGTAGCAACCGCCCCTCGCAATCCCAGCGTTCATAGCGGCGCTGGATCGCGCATCATCGATGACGTACCTGGTACGTCCCGGTCTGGCGGTGACCTATGACCAGGAAGTACCAGGTACGTCCCGGTCCTAAAGGGGTAAATAAGGGTAAATAAAGGTTGAAACAATAAATAAACAATCTTTAACTGAAACATAAACAGAAAGCTGTGTAGAAGGAATAAAACTGGATGAGGAGGATCCAAACTCACAAGGTGAGTTTAATGTCAAAAGGCATACACTATGACAAGACTGAGAACAGCAACAAGACACAAGGTAGTTATAGTTATACTACATCAGCATCCCTCCCAAGCAGAAATTTCAAGTACCGGGCAATGTTGAGGACCGTAGATGCAGCATTCATCCAAGGAAACATAGTGAAGGAGATGACAGACACATCATGCTTACTTCCCTTTTGGAATTGGAAGATGCCCAGCCGTGCCATCAGCTCAGCATTGGCAGAAAACAGTGGGACGTTGGTACACCCATTTACTGTCCAGACAAATCTGGTTAGAAGTGGCCTTGATTGAAGGCTTGCAGCCAAAAAAGCCATAATGTGGCAATAAGGCCAAGCGACATACCATCAGCGAGGCATCTGATAAAGACAGCTTTAAAGACAACGGCCACAAACATACAGGCAAAGTCTGAATCTTCATCGTAAAGAAGAACAAGGAGTCCTTGAAGTGATTGTACAGAGCTCTTATCTCATCATCATGGAGTCTGTCTGGGATTACATGAAGAGAGAGAAAAAATCTGAGGTTGCCTATAACCAAAGAAGAACCGTGTTTAGTCCTCCAAGATGTCTCCAACAACCTACCTGGCTTAAAAATATGCGTGCAAGTGCAACTAAAAGAATTGATGCTGTTTTTAAGGGAAACTGTGGTCACAGCAAATATTGAACTGATTTCGATTTTTGTTTTGTTCAATCACATTGCATGTTGTATTAAATAAACTATTAACATGTCTATTTTAGAACGCATTCTTACATTACAGCATTTTCCCTAAAAAAAAATTGCTGTGCATATGTGTCTCATCTATTCTACATCTAAAATCTAATTTAAGAAGTAATCAAATTTCGGACGTAAATACTGTATATTATTAACCTACATGTAACCCTGTTAGCTCTAGAAAGCCGGCAAATGATTGGACCAGAAGGCTCATTGTCAATGCACCATGCAAAGCAGTTAGCAGATAAGAAGAGGAAACAGTATAAATTGTGACACACGATCCCGCAGCTGCAAGCAAGATTTAGCTTTCATTATTTTTTGTCCTCCGATGGCTCTTTAATTCTGCTTTATTTTTTCTCTTTTTAAGGTTTAAGCAAGTTTTGAATAATGTCACAAATGCTAAATGCCATGATGTGTTTGAAACAGACTGCTGGCTAAGACGCCGCAATGGATCTCAATTGTGTTCATTAATATCTACCCTGCAATTCCAAGACTGTCAGTAAAGAAGGATTCCCTCTAATTAAATTAATTTATTTCGCATGCAAAGTGGGTATTTCTATTATAGCTAGAAACCCATTGTATTAGAAAAAATAAATAGACTGCTTTAACAATACACTGTACAGAAAAAGCGAATTTGACACATCAGGAATTATTTACTAAGCAGACTTTCTTCTTTATTTGTAATGTATTGCAGGGCGAGACTGGCGATGACAGGACGGCGGTTCACGAGGCATCTCCCCAGTGTGCCAGATGGCCAGTCAGGGACTGTCGCGTTGTCTTGATCAGGGATGGACAGCAGCTACCGTAAAGAATTGCAAAAATTGATGACAAAATGAGAAAAACAAAGTCCAAAAAGCGTCATAGGTGCTATATTATATAATAGATTCTAAAGTAAAGTCAACAAGGTGTAGCTGACCCCTTTTGGGCCAGCTAGGCACATACTTTTTTGGGCCAGCTATCGCACATACCCAATTTTTTGGGTTTTTCCCAATTATAGCATACTTACCCTATCTGGCACCTGAGTCTGCTTCTGTTCATATGTGTAGCACTACCACTGTGGGGTCAGGTAAACCTGCCCAGGGCAGGGAGGTGGGGGGGGGGTAGGATAGGGTCCCTGCCTCTCCACAGACTTTTTCACCAAGTGAGCAAAGGGGATCTGAGGCACAGATGTCCCCAAGAGGCATTTCATTTATTTTAAACTGCCCCACCTAACGTTGCCAAGTACGTTTGACTGGGGTAGTCCAGAATGAAGAGGTAAATGCCAAGTTCTAAACGTATTGCTTTATTACGAGGCCATATAATGTTATGTTACACATATTGAACACATATTAAGGCTTTGCACAGGTTGCATGAGGGAGGGAGAGAGAATATGTGTGTGTTAGTATGTACGCTAGTGTGAGTGTTAGTGTCTGTATGTTAGAGTGAGTGTGTGCTTATACATAAGTGTTTATCTCACTCTGCTCACATTTGCTTTCAATTTTCGCTATACTGCCTTTATCTCCTCCCTTCTTTCTTCTCTGGTTTTCTCCTTCCTTATTTTCTCTTCGCATCCCTTCTCACCTTTTCTTACTTGTCTCTCTTCCATCTCCTCACTCCACCTGCAATTTGGAGACTGGCATGGAGAATTTCGAGCCTTGGCACCATTTCAATCCTGGTGCTGGCTAGCCTTCCTTGTCCATGTAGGGAGCCTTGTTGGTGATCTTTTGGGTACAGTTTATTAATGTTATATTATATTATTTTTTACCATCGGCTATTCTTTTGATCATGCAGGTTTTCAGGCTGCCATAAGTCTTTGGCCTGTTTATTGGAGGAGTTAGGTTTGTCTTTACATTTCATTCGCCTGTGAAAGTCAGCTGAAGTCCTGGTGGTCATGGGACCTGAAGGCTTAAAAGGAATGGAGAAATGCCTGTTATAAGCAGAAACATTCTTTCCTAGATGTTCCTTAGTAATCTCAGAGCAAGGGTCCATTCTTGGAAAGGCTTCTTTTTCACCCTGTCAAGTTAATACTGGTTTAAAGTAAAGCTTGACTGTTAGGCGTTTGAGATCTGCCCATGTTGTGTTCTACTGTCATTACCTCTTCCCACTCCTGTATTCACACCTTTATTACCTCTATCTCTGGTATTCCCTACCTCCTTCAGTCACACTTTATCCATTGTACGCAAGTTTCAGAAGCTCTCTGAAAAGCCACCTTTTTCGAGAAGCGTACAACCTTTCCTCATAACACTCAGCCAGCATCCTAATTAAGCCATTTGCACAACCAATAACCTCTACAGATCATGCGGACCAGATCAAATCATCCCCATCCAAGCAGCGCTCACCTACTGTTTCACTTGCTCCTCAACCACCGACTAGATCGTAAGCTCGCAAGAGCAGAGCCCTCTTCTTCTTTTGTACCAGTTCTTTTATTGTGTCCGATTTTGCATTATTTTTCTGTCTCAGCGCTATGGAATCTGTTGGCGCTATATAAATGTAATGAATGTCCTTCACGATGGCTTTCTTGAAAAATGTACTGCCATGTTTAGTATTCAAGAAGAATGAAACAATGTTTTTTCCTATCACTTTTTCCTTTCACTGTTATTCCTATTCTATAACCAGATATAGATAAAAGCTGGTTTCAATACTGGTTGTGTATCAGTATTCTTTGGAATTATTATAATTTTTTTTGAGTTGAAAAGCAGTCCTTTACAAACTAAATGCATTTCAACAAATTGCCAATTTGATCTGAATTGCCTCACCTTTTTTTTCTCATTTTTATCCGTCATTTTTAGGATTACTTAAGATGCTGTATGATCTTAAAGACAACTTAAAGACAAATCTTGTGATACTTTAGCTGTTATTAAATCATATCAGTTAATGGATTTAAAATATCCAGATTTTTAGATTAAACTGGAAACATTTAATTCCTGCTCACAGGAGGTTGTGTCATAAATCTCATTAAATGAAAGACTCAATCCTGCTGTTACTGGCAGCTCATGGATTCATCCTTCAAACCTTACTCCAAACGACTGCAAAGTCTTCAAATCCACACGTATAATTTTGGTAAAAAATGTGCGACTATCGAATGCAAATTTATCACAGATATATAATAAATCACAATATATTTATGTTAATGTTTGGAATGAATAATATCCATATATATTTACACCACAAGGCATGATAACAAGTCCATTATCATTGGCTGATATACAAACATTAATGGTTAATATAATTTATACTTTAGGTATCCTAACCAAACACTTGTGTATAATAATTCTTTAAAATGTATTATAAAGCAACGTCCCTTCATTCATTTCATATATTTTATTACAGTTTTTTATGAGAAGTAGGATGATTATACATTTTCCATGGAATCACATAATACTTAAATAGTGTTGATTTAAATATATATACCATATTTTCTCGTTTATAAGATCCTAATTATAAGACAACCCCCAAATTTTCGCTCTTAACAAAATAAAAAATAAAAACGCCTGAATATAAGACAACCCTATCGGAAAAAATCAAAACCACTGTTTATTCTTCTTACACACATGTGCACACGTACACTCTCCCACACACTCATACTGTATGCAGATGTACTCTGGATAATAGAGCTGATTCCGGGGAGAAGCGGATGTAGAAAGAAGACTGAAGAACAAGAAGAGGAACAAGAAAAAGTGGAGCTGTGTGAGGCTTAACAGGCAGATAATTACCACGACAAGCCAAGAGTCCTAGCTCCGTGGGTGCCAAAAGCTGCCCATGGGACATTCCTCCTCAAGCCCATTATGGGCAAACATTCCATGCTTATTTGTAATCCACGCTGGCCAGGGTACCCAGACGGCAGCTGTGACAATCCAAAGAGAACAAGGTTGAAAAGATAACAAACGTATCCCAACCATGAATAGTCCACATGTAGTGTAACAAAACCAGTAGGTGTATAACAGTAAATAGGGCAGGCAATCTTGCAGGCTAAGCTTCACCTCATGCCCCCAATATAACCCTTATAGCTGCAACAATGTTGCAGCTACCCTACAATGACAGCGAACCCTGACTGCAGCCATGTGCAAGGGTCAGCAGTCATGGCCCCTTTCCCTATTGGTCCTGGGGTCCCTTTATCTGCATCATGTCACACAAGATCCTGTATAAAAAATTGTCTGTTTTGTGCCCATTCCAGATACATGTGGGCATGTAGTGGACCCAAAGCACTTTGTCAATGAACACCAATATTGTTTTGAAGACTATCCGACTGGTGAATGATTTTTAGCTTCTCCTTGTATATTTATAGATGCATTAGTATACCCCACCATCGCGGTTGTTTTTCAGAACAGCGTTTTTTTTATTTTTTAAAAGCATTGCCAAAAACACCCATGAGACAATATTAATGCACAGCTTATATTCTGGTTATACTCTTACATGAGATGCACACTGTAATTATTACACAGCTATTCACACCGGGTTCTGACAGGTAAACAATTATCACTGTTTCTCAAGAAAAAAAGAGCAAAGGCAGAGCTATTCTGTGATAAAACACTATAATTGCTGTAGAATAATAAGCGTGAGATTTGTGCTCAGTTATATCCTCGCACACTCCAGGTATTGTGGGCTAATGATCATCATACCTACTAAAGCTTCAGATTGTAAGCTCCTATGAGCAAAGATTTATACATCATCTTTTATACCTCATCACAGAGGTTACTGAAGCCCTTTGTACGGCACCAGAGTCTGTTGCTGATTTATACATAAATGGCAACAACAATGAATTGTCCCATTATTTTTTCCTAAATCATTATATCTCCTTTTTACTTTCTTATAGTAAATATATATATATATATATATATATATATATATACATATATATCTTCAGGGTGTCAATGTTAATCTCTGCATTCCAGAGATAAGCACATTGCAATCAAATTATATCGCTCGCTGCAGTATCTATTACCTGGAACTGCAGGAGAACAAGAATTTTTTGACTGATACGGAGAAAATACTAGGCAAAAAAAAAGATTCTGTTGAATGTTAGTGGATTTCAACATTAAGTATATCCCGCTGGTTTTTCATTAATATAAAGTATATAACACAATAAGTACCTATCTCATATACATAGATTATAAACCAGTTGAATTAGGAGTTGCCTGCCCAAAATAATGATATTAGAGGGGAGTTATCTTTTGTCGACGTTAACAAGCCACAGTTCGGAAACTGTCCATGTATTCTTTCCGTCATGGCTCCATCTTTACCTTGGTCAGATACTACGGGCAGGTCTTTTTCTCACATTTATTCTGCTCTCCTACACTCTTACACAGTGTACCACTGTCAGGTTCAGTATTTGTTTATGGGGGTTATACAGTACTTTATTACAGTACACAGGCCCAGTATATAATAATGAGAATTATGCTGTACCACCCTCAGTGTCTGGCTTACTACCATATTTGTTGATTATAAGATGACCCTGATTATAAGATGACCCCCTAAAATGTGAATATTAATTTAGGGGGGGAAAAGCCTGAATATAAGACTACCCTATAGGAAAGAAGTTTTACTAATAAATATTAATTCACATGTAAACTATTTTTTCATATTTCATAAAAACTATGATTGAGAAAAAATATTTTTTTGTTTTCCTTTTATTTGCCAACCTGCCCCCTTATACCCTCTTATATGCCACCCTGATATGCCACTCTGCCCCAGATATGCCTTATACTCCCTATTTGCCACTCTGCCCCCAGATATGCCTTATACACCCCTATATGCCACCCTACCTCCCTGATATTCCTTTTAACCCCCTATATGCCACACTGCCTCCAGAAATCCATTATACCCCTCCATATGCTTCTCTTACCCCCCCGACGATGCATGCCTAGACTTGTCCCCCATGTTTCAGATTCCCTGGTGTCTAATAGGGGCACCAGAAGGTCACGTGATGCAGGCACTCCATCATAGAAGGCCCAGAAGAAGTGTCGACAGCAGCGCAGTTTGTCTGGTCGCATCGCACAAATGTCCACCTGCCAGAGAGGAGGATCCAGGTCCCCTGCAGCTCTGCGGGGGATCTGGATCTTAGTCTTGTAGTCAGATCTCTATTTGAGGACTGATTATAAGACGTCATTGAATATAAGACTACAGGTATTTTTCAAAGCATTTACTCTGAAAAAAACTTGCCTTATATTCAAGCAAATACGGTATTTATCGATAGGAGTTATGCTGTACAATCATCAGTGTCTGGCTTTCTATATTATCCTTGGAATTATGCAGTACCACTGTCATTGTCTGGCTCAATATATAATCATGGAAGTTATGTAGTACACCGATCAATATCCAATATGTGGGATGGGCAGAGTTGGTGGAGCTTTGAAGACGTGGGTGTGGTAAATTTTCAAGTAATTGCTACTGTGCTGCAAAGTGGAATTTCTTTTCAAATGTTGGCAACTATGCAGTCAAATAAGTGTCAGTGTGCAGAGCTCCCAAGCTGTCACACAGGACCTTCAGAGAGTTCTGCAGTTTGTCCAGGTTTCAGTCCTCTGTTCAGAGTCACAGCAGAAGTGAGACGAGACCAGATCTGCAGAGAGACATTTGTGTAGGAAGACATCAGTTGCATCCACAAGAAGAAGCATTTCAGAGCCGGCTGAAGATATTAAGGAAAGGTACATTTTTAAATCTTACACCAGCATCCAAACACTTTTCCCTGGGTAGCGCTACCTGCATCATGGTCCCTAACAGAGCACCGAGCACCTGCATTTGGGAGGGGGGCTGGGAGTTATTTACGTTACTGTGTTCTATCCATATACTCTCAGGACCGTGCATCTGCTGCTTAAACTGACCTACATACTGTAGCTGCAGCAGCGGGATCCTTACTTTAGGATACCGGTTTATGCGTTACATGATTGTTCAAATACACTTTATATCATTTTTGAGTTTTTATTTTGGAAGGAATAGGCCATTTCTTAGTAGGTGGGTTTCCCCCCCTGTGCAAACGAAGACTGGGGACAGCAACTGGGGAGGCTCAGGTTTACTGTCACCAGCGTCACTGAAATATATAACTGCCACGCATGCCAGGTAAAAAAAGGTAAAAAAAAGCACAGGTATGGTCAAAATAATAATAATACTGTACTTATACAGTATTTTAGTATTAACAATTTTAGAGTTTAGAGAATGATCAGCACCACACTTCATCTGTGCCTCAATTTAAACATGTCCCTAGACAAATACTGCAAGCCTCTGTTACATTAATATCTAAACCTGGCAATGATCTGCTGTAATGTAAAAGCTACATACACATGTCTGATTGCTGATTACAGTAAATAAGGAGGTTAATGCAGTGAGGGAATTTCAACATGCACAGGGTAGACGAGATGGGCCAAATCCTTCTTATGTTCTGCCAAATTCTATGTGTCTGTGAACATTGATATAAAACTCTTGAAAAATGTCTTGACCTTTTCTCTTTCTTTTCAGGATTTAATCTCGTTTGCTCCAACACTGATTTGGTCCAATGAATTCAGCTGAAGAAAGAATAGCGATCCTTGAAGCACCTCGTTTTTTTGCATTGAGTCAATATTATACAAATAAATATCCTACCTTGGAAACTTTTACGTACTTCAGGGTGCGCTGATCCATATCCCTCCTTCTTATTGTTTACTATGTTTTATATAGCGCCATCATATTCTGTATCGCTGTACAATGGGTAGACAGGACTATTTGAATGAGTAGACAGGGATTTCTTGATGGCCCAAGGCAGGGGAAAGAATGATAAGCCGGCGGAGAGCAGTCCTGGGGATAGGGGCAGCCCTTGAGAAATCTTGTAAGTGCGCGTGAGAGCTAGAAATCAAGAGCACAGACATAGATCATGGGATGAAGGGAGAAACCAGCTAGGGGTGTATTTAGAGATGCGCGAGGAGATATATGTAGGGGAATCACAGTGAAGGCCTTTTAAAGTAGGAACCAGAATTTTAGAATGAACTCTGAAGGGCTCAGACAGCCAGTGAAGAGACTGACAGAAGAGAGAGGTGTTAACTCAAGCCCAAAGTGGGATTCTTCTTCCAGATTCTTCTAGAGTTAAATCTAATTCCAGTGTGGTTTTAACCCAAACCCTTTCATCGCTTCAACTCAAACTGAGAGTGCAACAACTCCCACAAGGGAACAAACCTGAAGCTCTAGACACCTCCTACTTTTAATGAAATCCAGATTCACCTAGATTTAGAGTCAAGGCCATATTGGAGTTGCCATCACCCTACTTGAGCAATATATACTAGATGACTCTCCTACCAATGACTCTATTTGACTCTTGGTCTCTACTATATTTACTATACGTAGTTTTCCTTCTGGCATAACATGTTACTTTTACTTTGTGGTTGGTGTAGCCAATGTTTCACTTAACATTTTTTTCATCCATACTCTTGCATTTCAGAGGATAGGTACCATTTCCTTTATTATCACACAGAATGTAGAATTCTACATATGTAGATTTGTGCATTGAAATTTGCATTTGTATGTGTAGCTCATCCAGTTTTAACGTTTCTTGGTACTATATTGTGTTTCTAAAGAAAACTTGTGAAAAGAAAACTAATAAAAACGAATGCCTCATACCTGACTCATAGTATGAATCTCTCGGATTCCTGTTCACACTAGGCATGTTTTACTGTATTCGGTACTGTTTGACATTCTTAGGGTATTGTAAAACGCAGCTTGATATTTTTCATTTGTCAACATATTTCTATATAATAAATAGTCTCAGTTAGCCTTGATATGATTTGATATGATCAAATGTTTTTTTTTTTCTTTTTTTTCAGAATGGACTGAGAAGGAGCAACCAGAAAGTAAATGGATTTACACTCTAAGTGGTACTAAATATTAACTCCTTGGTACTGCATACAATGCATAATAAAAAAAATTATTAGCATGACGAAGGCATGATGATGATTTATTAATTAACCCAGGATCTTGTAGCTAAAAAGAGACATTTCCATTCATGAAATTCTCCATGCATAATGAAGGTCCAAGACATAGGGCAGATTTTGAGCCCAACTCGAGTTTATCCCCCAGTTTTCTTTCTTGGTAGTTGGGTTTATGCACATAGACTTATGGTATTAGGTACCAAGGTGTTGTGCCAGGGTTAGCTTGTCCAAAGGGTTGAACTGGCACTGCATAAATCATGTACTCAGGCTAAGCACTCCAACAGAAGGATTGTCAAGAAACTACTTCCACTCTTGGGTCCATTCTGTACAGATCTAGTTGGAGTCAAGGCTAGAAGCAGCCAATCTGTGGCAGGAAACATCTTCCCTTGAAATCAACGGGACCACTTTCTGCACATGCGTTTAGAGGGGTCTTGTTTGACCTCCCACTCGCTATACTCGCCAAGCTGACTGGCAGTAAGTATATCATGTGGCAGGCGATGTGTTGAGTTGAACATGAAGGGTCAACGTCCGGAACCTTTATTATCATGCAGCTGTGTAGAATGTAGAATTTGTACATTGAAATTAGCTTCGCTATCATATGCATTAGCGTGCATGTTATGGCTGAAGCACCCCTTTAAAATGGTATTCATTGCTAGATAATGTAACTGTTTCATCTTCATAAAGGATACAAAAAAAAACCCTCTTTAACCTTTGCGGCTTGTGAGAAATGTAATATCAGAGCCAGAGAGGAATCAAAGTTTAATACATT
The DNA here is from genome assembly GCF_027358695.1 of Spea bombifrons. Lineage (NCBI taxonomy): Eukaryota > Metazoa > Chordata > Amphibia > Anura > Pelobatidae > Spea > Spea bombifrons. Next base: position 110,782,895 of record NC_071089.1, read on the forward strand.
ATTTACAGTTAATATATGCCAAAAACATTAAGGGAATGGAAAATACCAAATTCAATAGTAACTGACATTTGTAGAGCAAGATAATACAGGAAAGAAATAAAATTAACAAAATGAAATGAAATGACCATAGTTTTCTGGAAAAAGAAATACCCCTTTTGCTCCTGAACAATAGAATTAATGTAAAGGATGGATTATAAATGATATTAATGAAGAAGGTATTGAAAACATAATTGAAGTGGATCTCCACTTTGTCGAACAAGCCTGGACTGAGACAAAATGAATGGCATGGCAATAAAAAATAAAGAATAAGACAATGTCCAGTGGCTGGGTGGGGCTGGACTCACCATATAGTCTATTTAGGCAGTCGCCTATGACTCCCCATGCCAGTCTTGAAAGGCTTATGTGCAGCAGGGCCAGATGGGAATATCCAAGATTTCACTACCTACCATTCTTTGATAAACAAAGCACAAAATAGTAAAGGACTCCTAAGCTGTGCACATTTCATGCTTACCCAGCGCTCAGCATGCGCAATGTGAAGAAAAGGTGAAAGGTGCACACCCCTACCAGAACACCGGAGAAAATAGGACTTCTACCCATGGGCGTAGGAACCGGGGAGGACAGGGGGGACAGATCCGTCCCAGTAACTCATGCAGGGGGGACCGATAATGAAGAAATCCCCCCCAGGGCCGTAGGAACCCCCCAATAGAAACCCCTGCAAATGCGGCCCGCGAGACCTCGAGGTGCGGCCCGCGTAAGATCGGCAGCCAGGGCAACCGATCTTACGCGGTCCGCACCTCGAGCCCTGCTACAACAAGAGCCCTGCTACTTACCTGTGGGAGGGTCTTCTGTACTGCACAGAGGAAGCGGACCCAGCAGAGTTCACGTGACATCACATCCAGCTTCCTCTGTGCAGTACCAGAGAACGCAGAGGGAGGCCGCGCCCCCTGCTGAAGTCTGTGAGCGGCATCGAGGAGCTGCAGTGCAGGTAAGGGGGGTGGGGAGGGTGTTTGAATCAGTATGGGTGATTGAGGGAATGAATCTGTGAATGAATGACTATATGAATGAATGAGTGTGTGTGTGTGATAGCATGGATGTGTAAGTGCTGGAACCTAGGCATGATGGGACTGTGATTGCTGTTAGCAATCGCACTCGTATCATGCCAAGTCAGCCAGTACATGCTGAAACCTAGCTAGCTGCCCCCTTGTGTATTGATGCTGCCAGCAGTATGGGGTCTGCACATCACTTACAGCCACCCTGTACCAGCATGTACTGGATGACTTGGCATGATAGGAGTGTGATTGCTAACAGCAATCACAGTCCCATAATGCCTAGGTTCCAGCATTTACTGGTTGGATGTGTAAGTGCTGGAACCTAGGCATGATGGGACTGTGATTGCTGTTAGCAATCACACTTCTATCATGCCAAGTCAGCCAGTACATGCTGAAACCTAGCTAGCTGCCCCCCTTGTGTATTGATGCTGCAAGCAATATGGGGTCTGCACATCACTTACAGCCACCCTGTACCAGCATGTACTGGCTGCCTGGGTATGATAGGAGTGTGATTGATAGTGATTGATAGTGTGAGAAGGGAGGGTAGGGAGGGGGTAGATAGTGTGAGAAGGGAGGGTAGGGAGTGGGTAGATAGTAAGAAAGTGTGAGAGGGGGAGAGGGGGTAGATAGTGTGAGAAGGGGGAGAGGGGGTAGATAGTGTGAGATGGGGAGAAAGTGGGGATCTGATGGGGGAAAATGCTGTCCCCCCCAGATTTTTAGGGATTCCTACGCCCATGCTTCTACCCTCACACACCTGACCAAATACAGATAACCTACAGGGAGGTGTGAGGTGACACAGATATAGGTCACCCTACTGTGCCAAACCCTAGGACTAACCCCACAATCAAGCATTAAATGTGGGGTGAAAATGTCCAAATGCTCTTTTGGATAGACACAGATATCAACCCATGCCATCTATCCATCTCTGCCCTGTGAGATGAAGTGGTTAAGTTAAATATATGTTTAAAAATAAAAAAATCCTACATACACACACTACCCCTAAGGTTCCCTGGTAGGAGGGATGAGGTCTCTCCCAGCACCTTTGTTTATTCTAAAACAATTTTGGAGAAAAGTAAAGATCCAGGAGGTTCTGTTCAGACCTTGCTGGGATTTCTAATCACCCCCTGCTAAAGAAATAGCATTTTTGAACATGGTCATAAGTGGGTAAACAGATCAACACTTTTAAAATACATTATCGGCCCTTGCATTATAATCAGAGAAATGTGAAAAAAAGGAATAAAAAATAATTTAGTTTAACTAATATCATTTATATATGTAGATTTTTAACATAACACTTTACATAATTTTTAAAACATACATTTTTCCCATCTGATGGAGATTATTATCCGGGAGTCTGGTTTTTCTATATACGTACCAATATTCTGTGGTATTGCTTCTCATTACAGCAGTACGGTTGAAGAATACAAAATGTCAGAAGGTCAGCGTGTCCATTCATGAACATCCAGATGCAGAATTACATATTGATTTACCATTGAAAGTTTTATTGAAATCCTATTAAGGTGTGAAATATATTTTTTCAAGCAAATATTCAATAAAAAGGACAAATACAGTCTGGCACGTAATAAATTCAGCCTCCGTGGAATATGTTGTGTTGCAGATGAGTTTGTGCTTAAGAAGCCAATACTGTATGATGCACCATTTCCATATTATACATTGGTTGAGGGCTAATGAAGAAACATCTAATGTGAGTTTTTTCACAGGTTTCACACAATTTTATGTAGTTTACATTTTCTGTTCGTAATGAAGCCAATGAAGAGAAAGTCCAGGACAGACTCCGTAGTTCTTAATAGTCTGGTTGCCCTCCTTTGGAGAAGGCTAAGGGAAGGTCTATCTAGGTAGAAATGGTCAAGGTCCTGAGTTAAAGTTGACAGAAGAGTTTTCAGCTACCTGACTTCATTTTACATTAAGAAGGGCCAACCCTAGAAGTGACCTCCTGCAGGAAGAATGCAGGAATTATGCAGGGACAGCTCAGTTCTTCTCAAAGGGGCAACTTTCCAGAGACGGAGCTTCCTAATACAAAACAAATCCAGTAAGTTGAAGCCACAACTGACCTACTAGTCTTCCTATACATTTTAAGTGTCATCTCTGTAGCAGTAGAATCGGTAACACCAGACATTCTTCTCTCGGATGATCATGTTCTGGTAGATCTGTTCTGGAACGTATCGGGTGGTTTTGCTGCTTAAGAAGACGCGGATTACTTGCCAGCTCTTGTCTGGCCTTTCCAAGTCATTGAAACATCAAACGACTGACATTCATGCATTAAACAAACTACAAACTATTCATCATCTACACAGAGAGCTTATTCTGACCAACATGAATTTAGACCTTTAGACTAAAATGTAACCTTGACAAGCTGTCTCGTGAATCTTGGGATCACGCGGGAGACGGCTGTTACATTTTGTTCCTGCAGAAGGATCTCTTTCATTTGGTGGTCTAATGCCATTGTATTACCGATCTGTCCACGTCACTTTGTTGTCCATTCCCTGGACACTTCTCTCTGCGTTTGTCCAGTCTGCCTTGTTCAATTATTTCTGACTACATCTTGAATTGTTTTTCATTCTAAACTATTCATTTATGTTTGAGCGGAAAGAGGACAAAGGCAGTAGCTATGGATTAACTATTGTACAGGTGAGAAGTACTACAGATTAGAAGAATGTATCCTTCCCTCTTCCGTACTCTCTTCCTTATACCATTTTAGTTACATATTGTAAAAAAAAACATTACACATTAGTCGGTCAACATAAACATACTGTGTTTATATAAATGTTTGGGGTCACTCACATATTTCCTTCATTTTGTCCATTAACATAACATGAAATGACTGTTATTGCTGGGAACGGCTGATGTTTAACAGAATATCTTCACAGGCATACAGAGGATCTGTATTACTCCCATCACTCCTGTGTTCCAATGGCACGTTGTATTAATAAATCCAAGTTTAAGTTAAAAAAGGCTAACAGACAATTAGAAAACCCTTTTGCAATTATGTTACAGCCATAAATGTCCTTGTTTGCCATGAAAACAGTTAATGACCCCAAACCTTTGAACGGTAGTATATATATATATAAATATATATACACTGTCTTGGCCTGAAGTATTTTAAGTGGGGGTGTGGCCTATATTCAGGGTTTTAGAGCAGGGATGCGTAGTTTGTATTGCCCGATGCCCGGTACCTGCACTTCCGGGCACCGGGTGGGTGATTTTTTTTCTTTTTCATTTACCCCTGCTGTGGGTAAGCAGCAGGGTTAGGATCCAGATCCCCTGCAGCGCTGCAGGGGACCTGGATCCTCCTCTCTGGCAGCCGTGGACATCTGCACACATGTGCAAACAGAGACGCTGTCCCAAACAGTTGGAGATGGAGACAACTGAAATGAAGTGTGGCTGCGATGTGGAACACTGCCCTACCCTCTGTGGGTGTGTCCTTCTGTTGCTGTCTCTTCCAGACAGCGGGGAAGACCGATGTTATACCCGCCATCTTGTTTTTCGGCTGGATCACTGATTTTCCCAGGTACTCGCATGTACCCAAGGCAGATGATGGAAAGGCACATGCAGATGAGGCAGTGGATAGACTTTCTCCACTGCATCATAGAAGCCCCGGCGGAAGTGCTGGCAGCGGATGTTGTCTGTACGCATCGTGCAGATGTCCACCGGCCGACCCCGCTAGACACCAGGGAGTCTGGTGGCACATTGGTAAGTTGAGGGGGGGGGCACTTCTACGAAGCATTGTGGCATTTCCCAGGGGCAGAGTGGTACTTCTAGGGGCATAAAGCATATCTGGGGGGCAGGTGGGCATATCTAGGGGGCATAAAGCATATCAGAGCTTATAAAGCATATAAGGGGCAGAGTGGCATATCTGGGGGCGGAGTGGCATATCTGGGGGGGCAGAGTGGCATATCAGGGGGCAGATGGGCAAATCTATAAGTAAGGTGCATTATGAATTAAGGGGGGGACCTTAAAATGGCTATTGGTTTTCTGTCTGTATATAACATATGCTGACAAACTCTATAATAGATACCAAAAATGTTAAAATATATGTATGCCTGTTCATTAGATAAAATACTGTTTTACCAGTCCACTCGTGTATTTTTTCTTTAAAAATATTTTTTCTTTAAAATAGCACCAAACTTTAAGGGTGCGGCCTATATTGGGGTGTGACCTATATTCAAGCCAATACGGTATATCTCAATATTAATATTAACCGAATTCTTCTCAGTAGAGACTTCCCCCAATAACCTACCATATAATGCATTATTGATGGCCCGCAGAATGAATCCCTTTAGACATTGTCTATGACCCTAAATCTGGCCATTCCGTGGTTTCATTTGAATTACAGAGCTAATTTAATTGTTCCTAGAAGTTCCACGTGACATAAAGGCAGCAATGATGGAGGACAAGATCAAAAGTGTTTGCAAAATCTAAGTAAGCCGCTTCCGTAGAACCTGCTTCATTCCACCTTCCTTATTACCTTATTTACAGCATGTTTTTGAACAATGTGACTTTACAATCAATCAAGTAGCATTAAACTTTAGCTATTTAACGTTTGAATCTCCAATCCTGAGGCTCAAATTGCCTTTTTTTTTTTTTTGAAAGAGGGCATCACATTTTAGTTTTTTCCCCCAATCCTGTGAGGCCTTTCTTGATTGTAAAGAAAAATCCCTGAGAATTTAAAAATAATTGTCTGTCAGTTATTGAAGTATACTGGGGGATTACTGGAGACGGTATCCATGTGTTTCAGGAGCCTTCCGTTAATCTGATTTTGATTCTCTTTTGTCCTGGGTCAGCGAACTACTTAGAAATGGAAAATGAAGCTGGTTCGTTACACGCAGCAGAGAGACTCCATGTTATTAAATGTATCTGCAATCCATAGAGTCCTATGGTTTCCATTTTTTTTAAACATGGCCCGTAGTTCTATATTAATTAATCTGTTTCCCTTTTGTCTGTCGCAAGTTCCATATGGAGAAATAACCCATTTGGAGAAGAAGCATGCGAGATGAGTTGTAAATGACCTTTAAGGTTCCCTGCCTGAGATTTCCCTGTAGTTTGATACTTACATTAAATAAATGATTTCCTCCTCGTTTTCTCTTTGCGTCTTGTGCCCCAGTCTTCAGTCTCTTCTTGGCAGGAGTCAGACGAGCTGTTATTTGACACAGAATACTTTAATCAAATTCAGTCTATTGCAAGCCGTCTAACATTTTAGAAGTGATGAGCTGGTGTCATTAAATGTTTGTTCGGGGTTTCCATATTCGAAATGCCGATATTAGCTCGTTACGGGCATGTAAAGAGGAGCGACAAATCCTTTTGACGAACATACTTTTCAAGTGAAGAAGAAAACAAATGTCTCTCATGTTCCTTTTAGCTTTATATTCAGCAATGCGCACCTTAGTTACATTTTTTATTTTTAAACTTTTGTAAGCTTCACATACATTTTATTTGAATAAAACGTGGGATGTTCTTTACATTCGAGGACAGATAACGGTAACTTCCATGCCTAACAAAACATTTAGATGATGATCGAGAATTACTGGAAGCCTTACAATTAGAAATCACATTACACAATACAATAAAACGGTGGGTGCATAAAAATGGAAAGAAATTTATCGGCTTAGCCATGTGAAACGCGTGGGGGAGATTACTTCTTCTGTATTATAGTTATGCATACAAAAAGACCCCAAGAAATCAGTGCAAACTCAGCACATAGTATTAAAAAGCACATATCTGAGGCATACATTATGTGCTGCATACCCCATTACTCTGAGTACCCCAGTTTTGGTAACTCCTGTCTAATTATAACATGGTTGTGTTGCTTGCTATGGAGCAATAATTGGTGGGACCGCTGTGCCCTTTAACCCACTAAATATCTCCTCTCTGGACATCATTTATGAGGCTCTTGTGTGGTACATGGGGTGCTTAATTATTATAAGTTTTACCGCAGCAGTGAACTGGCTCCAAAAGGTGGCCTCGGGGTGCTTTTCAATACTAAACATCTACGTTTGCTCTGTTGTAGAAGTTTTAGATTTATGTGCCTGTGGTTCAGAACTATGGGGATCATAGACCGCTCATTACCGTACACTGTATGCAAGTGAAAGTAAGGAATCAGGCAGATGCCAGGCTTGGTGTGGATCAGGATGAAAACCTGATAAAAGTTCATTCCAATTATTAATAAAATAAGCAATTAATTTGGTTTTGTGCTCATGTGTAGGAGGATGGAATGTGCCGGGTTAATTTAGGACTAGAAACAAATAGGCTAATTTGGATATGTACGCATTTTAATGTAATTTGCCATTGTCCAAAACATAGGGGCCCCAACAAAATAAACAAAAATGAAGTGGTTGTCAGAGAAGGTAGGGAGACATTGAGAGAGACTGTGAGAGAGAGTGAGTGGTGATAAGTTTTGTTTCTGAATGAGAAAAGCCCTCTGAATTTTGTCTGACAAAACGGATTTTGTTGTCCAAAAACTAATGGACCACAACAAAACAAAAATTTGGCTGAAGCACTTTTGGTCCATGCGCACAAGTCTAGAAACTAATATCACTTATGACATGGTTCTACAAGATAGACAATAACTTGGTCATCCAAGCGTCATTCAGAAAGTTTTAGAATTGTGGACGAGCCGAATGGCTACAATGTAGCGTGGAGCGAAGCCTACAGCTGGTGTTTGTCTACACAGACATGCAGATCCGTCCCCACATGCAAGTACCTTCTTATGAGCTTCTAAATGACTTGGCACGAGATTGTGAAGTCAAAAAACATTTCATTTTATAATCACATGGATGCCTCAACAAGTTACCTTTTACTGTGTCTTTTTACACCTCGTAGATGTAATCGATGTATTTTTATCAGGCTGCCTTGGATATTGAGAAAGTACCAAGAAAAAAAAAACAAATCCCGACATAGACATCCAATGTCCTGGATTCATGTTCAGAAATAGAAAATGAAATTATAGCAGAAAATCATTTTTGAAAGTCATTACTGTCATCCAGAGATAATCTCTATAACACTGCCATAAAGGAAATAGAACTCATTAAAACATTTGTTAAAAATGTCTAGATCATTTTCTAAGTGTTCTGTGCCATGAGCTAAAAAGGTTTTTGAGAGAGAGTTTTGTTTCAGCCCTTGACCTCACTATACGTTATAATGTATAACCGAAGGAAGCTTCTACTGCAAGAAGAGCTTGGCTGGCCCTATATAATGTATAGTTCAATCAGTGAGATCTCTTCAAAGTCTCCTTGCGCATTGAATCGTACATTATACAGGGCCAGCTCAGCCCTTCTTGCTTGAGAAACCTGCTTGGAAACCTTGGATTTCGTATTATAATGCCTATTGCTATTTCACCCCCTGACCTTGGCTTGTCATATTTTATAGAACGCAAATACAATTTCTGATACAGAATATTAATCAATCAATAGAGCATCGAAAGCCTGTGACGCAATTTACTGCATGCAGTACTATTTACGAGAGACAACAAATGAACCTTTTGTACTGAAAGTAGAACTTTAAGTAGTATTTAAGTATGCTGCACGCGCATGTACTGCGATGGAACTAGAGTGTACGTACGAGCAAACACTAACATTCTAGTCTAGAGCTGAGGAATTTATAGTGATTATAATGTTAGGGTTTGTATAAGCTCAATTCTGGTATCAAGTAACCCACGATGTTTCCCACAATAAACCGTCATGCACAAGTTTGTTTTTGTATTATTTTTATTTTAATTGGACTAAATCACCTAAAATCCAAAACCCATAAAACAGCAATGCATATAATTATATTAGTTAGTACATGACATAAAATATTTCTATACGTACAGTGAATTTGGCTAAATAGCGTCTGAGGAGGTGTAGTTGTAAATGAGCAAAGCTCCATGGGATCCGCTATATCTCCCCACCTTTTGCCTCTGTAATAGCTTTATTTCATTGAGTTTCATACAGATGGAATGCTATATTTTCGACAATAAATAAACTGTTGAGGAGAAGTATCAGTTAAATAATATTTTTAAAAATAATAACTTAGCCAATGAGCGATAAAATTCTCTTGTGTGTAAAAACACATCTGTGGAACAATGCTAATCAACCAAACCTATTAAAAAAGGGTGTTCAACATGTTTCAGAACGGCTACACCTTGACAGGATAGGGACTGGGAAGCATGCTGGAAAATTCGGTGTATTGCTTGCATGACGTCTGACTGTAAAATCCGCAGTGAGTGTTAAAAATCCCTTACATTCAAACATTAGAAAGGTGTTTTCATTAATTAGCAACATGCAAAAATAATTTAAATGACCTTCAGTCAGTCAAACGTAACAATTGCTAAATGTAACAATTTTGTATTATGGATCGGGCTAACGAGAACTGCCCAGAAGCATCACTCCGAAAATCCTGCTGAGAAACAGACGATTTAAACATTTTTTGTAGCATTTATACTTATCCAGTATTTGTGCAATTTGTGACATGGCTATATAATGGTAGATTATCGCAGATAAGGGTGAAGCTGCTTAATCTTTGCTCTTTTTGACAGGCCGATGCGGAGAGGGCCGGTGCGTGTTTTCAGTGGTGTCACCCTTGCGATCCCAAGACAGAATGTTCTTTCTAGGGAGAAAATACAATAAATAATCCGTCTTGTATTTTGTTTCCATTAGTAAAACCATACCAAGTATGTTTTACTATTTATTATAGTATTTATTTCCTATTTATTATTTACTATTATTATTATATTACGTCAAATTTGGAGCAGAATACTGTTTATTGTAAAATTTATGCTAGGATCTCTTTCATGTTGTGCCGAACACTTTGAATGTAAGACTTGGCCGACGCCGGGGGGGGCATTTTAAACTTCGCCGACGCCCCCCCGGCGTCCTCCCCGGTACTTACCTTTAAACAGTCCTGCGACGAGTCTCCCTGCTCTGCCACGGTGCCGGCTTGTAATGCTGAGCGCCGGAAATTGACGTCACTTCCGGCGCTCTGCATTACAAGCCGGCACCGGGACCGAACAGGGAGACTCGCCGCAGAGGAGAGAGAGAGAGGGGCGCCGAGCGGGTAAGCGAAAACCACTCGGTGCCCCTCTCCCTCTCTCTCCTCCGCTTCAAAAAAAAAAAAAAGCGCTTGGGGCGGCAAAGTGCCGCCCCTTCTAAAGTGCCGCCTGGGGCAATTGCCCCAGTCTGCCCCATTATAGGGCCGGCCCTGATTGTATCCTAGCTAACCGAAAACCAAATATCAACCGCAGTTGTTACAAGGAACTTCATATATGTAGAGGTGTCAACATAAACGCTCTCCAGGACACCCTTAAAGATGAGAGAAATCTCAATGTATTTTTCCTGGTAAAGTCTTTTGTAAATAAGAAACACTGGGTAAATAATTAGGTTCCTATGGCTCAGTATTTCTGTTTTACTTTGCACGCTCAGTAATGTTTACAAGAACTTGCTTCCACGAAGCTGTTTATCATACTGACATGTAATAAAGCAATTAAGACATGAGTTTCATAGAGGATTGTTTATTCAGTAACGTGTAAGAACCCATCTGAACGCGATTGAATTGAGATTCAGCCTTAAAAACAAGTACCGTGGTGCCGCGACACAGTTTTACCGATGGCTGCTCCTAAATATGTAACAAAAAAAAGTGCACAGCGTTGAACTGCTTTTCCAGCAAGCAGTGTAATAATGATTTTATAGCCATATTTATGAAGGTCAATGTCCTAAATGTAGAGCAGTCAGCACGCAAACCAGTTCCCAATTAATGCTCCACATGGGAAGACTGTGAGCTATTAATATGACCCTTAGAACCAACAGGTGGTAGCTACAGGTCGAGATTGAGGAAAGATTACTGTATCATTGGTGTTCCCTTTACGTCTGAGATCCTGTTATCATATAAACAATCGCCGTTTATCTTTTATTCTGTTTTTATGTTTCATTTCAGGAAATGGGATCAGTAGCTGGTGGGCTTTCACACTTGTCCTATACCCTAACCATCTGTCATTTTTTTAGTATGTAACTGCTTAACCACGCCAGGTTGCGATCCTTCATTTCATAAACCTCTTTACCCTGAAAATTAATTTTACTATTTTGCCCCCAGAAGATGAATAAGAGTCTAAAGAGGCTTGCGAGAACTGACACAACATTAGCCTACCGTGATGAATGAAAGAAAGATACAAAGAGCGTTATTACCTTTCTTCTCGATTAGCATACTATTTTCTAGAGTACTATACGATGGCGAGAAGGCTGGAGTCCACAGAAACATCTTTGAAATCTCTCCTATAAAATATAGTACAGGTTTTCAGAGAAGAAAATAATAAGAATTAATGCAGAGGAAATATATGTTTTAAAGGGATGGAAATTAAAATGAAGCCACGAACAACAGCTTATCCAAGATGGCATTTTCAGAAGCAAGCAGGGACAAAAAAAAGGGAAGCTTAAACTTCTAAGAGACAGAACAATAGTACAAATGTTCTATCTACCTTAGAATACAAGAGTTTATGCGATGTTCTGTGTCCATCTGCAAAGCGGTGTTCCTATATGAGTTGTGGCTGATGATGAGATGCAAAGATGATTCAAGTTCACCAAGAAGGGGAATTCCTTCACTGCTGCCATCACACAATATATTTGTGCATACAGAGCTGGCCTTAAGTGTTCTGGCGCCCTATGCGGACTACTCCTCTGGCGCCCCCTTCTGCCCTTGATAAATATAAACTGTTGGTCCTCGTCTCCTCCTTTGGGCTCTCTTGGTGGACCACACCGTTATGGCCACCAAAGTAACCTTTTTTCCCACCTCTGTATTGTCTCCTCTGTGTCTGACCACTATGTTCTAACCTGCAATCTGGCCCTACCTCCCACTCCTCATCAAACACCTCTTTTGTCATTTTAACACCTTGACGACAATCGACGTGCCAGACACGTCATGGAAAAACATCCTGTTGGTGACAATTGGCGTGTCTGGCACGTCAAGACTTTAAAAGGGTGAAGAAAGTGAAACTTTTGTATTCTTATATCTTTTGCTCACTTTCTTCGCCCAAAAGATGTTGCTGTACACAGAGAGCTGCAGCAGGGGCCCCGTGTGGCACCTCCCCCGGGCGTCAACGCCCGCCATATATACCGTATTGGCTCGGATATAGGCCGCCCCCGTATATAGGCCGCACCCTAAAAGTTTGGTGCTTTTTTAAAGAAAAAGTTTTTTTCTTTAAAAAAGCACCAAAAAAACATGCTGCCACTCTGTCCCCCCCTCGAGATATGCTGCAACTGTCCTCCCCCCCGAGATATGCTGCCACTGTCCTCCCTCCCCGAGATACGCTACCACTGTCCTCCCTCCCCGAGATACGCTACCACTGTCCTCCCTCCCCGAGATATGCTACCACTGTCCTCCTCTGCCCCCCCCCGAGATATGCTGACACTGTCCTCCCTCCCCGAGATATGCTGACACTGTCCTCCTCTGCCCCCCCTGACTTACCGGAGCAGACCCCCGAGTGTCTTGCGTGGCCGGCGGGGGACATCTACGCAATACAACTTCCGGTGCCGGCACCGGAAGTTGTATACGCGTATTGCGTAGATGTCTTCTGCCGGCCCTGCAAGACACCCGGGAGTCTGCTCTGGTAAGTCAGGGGGGTAAAATGCATCGTCCGGACATTCACCGGCAGCGGCGCATTGCCGCTGCCGGTGAACGTCCGCGCGATGCGCTTAGACAACCTCCCGTGCCGGCACTCCCCCCGTGGGAAGTGCTGGCAGAGGAGGCTGTCTGAGCGTCAGACAGTAGGATACAGGTCCCCTGCACCGCTGCGGGGGATCTGTATCCTAACCCCGCTGCCTGCCCGGCGCCCGGGACAGTCGGGCGCTAGACCCCGAATATAGGCCGCACCCCCACTTTAAAGACTTAAAGGGGGGGAAAAAGTGCGGCCTATATTCGAGCCATATGGTAATATGGGGACGGACACCTGATTTGAAAGAGTGAACATCTATATTATATATATATTATACATATTGCTGAACTCCATTGGATATTTCCCTTTGCTGTGTTTATGAGAGTAAAGTCTGATACACCTTTAGTGTGAGTGTAAGGTGCAATCTGGTAGCGCACCCTACCACTCTGTTTGCTGTATACAATTTTACATACTCAACATACGTTGGTGTTATTGTTATTTTTGTGTATTATATATATATTGTATTCGCCTTGTACTGAGTGGCAGAATATGATGGTGCTATATAAATCAATAAATAATACGGTAATATCCCTATAGTAAAATATAATACAATCTGCTGGTGCTCAATAAATAAAATGTAATGTGATTGGGCACTCTATTTATTTATGTCTTGGGCTTTAAGGTACCTCTCCTAGTAGGAGGCTTCAATACATTTCTGAAATTGTCTTTTTGTGTGTTTTAAAATATCAGCCCTGGCCATTAGATAAACGCATTTGGAAACAAACATAACCACGTTCTGGTGCCTAATTATCTCTTTAATAACAAACTTTGAATATGTACTGATAATACTCACCCTAAATTAAGTTATTAGCTGTCAGATAGAGCTAAATGGATGCATAAGTATGAATCCTGCGGGGACATTTTTAAAAGCTTTCTTATACTAGACAATAATTAGGATGACTAATTTAATTAAGATAAAGTCCCCTAGGATGGTGGATGTCTTAATATTTTCTTTTATTCCATTTAACACATTTCTGTTTTAGACAGGTAACCTGACATCAAGCTTCATTCGGTAACCATTTCCACTATCTTTCAATTTCACAATCAAGGAATCAGAAAGAATAAGAAAATGTGCTCAGCATATAACTACAGACTGCTCAACGAGCACCTCATACTAGAATTCCTCTCACAATCGGCACTGCCGCCAGCATCTTAACATTAGTTTTACCAATGAGGAATTTTAATAATATTATTACTCCATACGCATGCACGCCACCAACAGTCGTCTTCAATAGACTATCCTAGGTGTAGCAAGAGAGCTTGCAGTGCTTGCCTACTCCCGGATCTTTGGCCCCCTCCTTGTAATCTAAGAACCCCGACAGCAGTCATGTATCATGTGATAACTTCTGACTGGGTATGGTTAGATATGTTACATAGCATATGGATTACCATCTACAAATTGGGTTGTTTTCAATTGTTATTAATATTTTCTTACTATCTTGAGACCAACTGTAAAGCACTATAAGGGCACTAAATAGCACTGTAATCTCTCTCTCTTCTTGCTTCTTCTATGTTCTTTCTTCGTCCGCTAGTCGGGCCTCCCAGAGGGCTTTCGCTAAAGTACTCCAAGAGGCCAGAATATTGCAGATGGAGTTGCAGAGAAAGAGAAGGGCTTAGATGCTTCTCTTACTCTGCGAATTGAGAGCGAGTGACAGAGATCGAGTGACAACAAATCTAATTTTGGAATGGAAAAAGCTCTCCGAATTTCGTCTGAACCAAAAGGGAAACCAAATTCATTGTCCAGAAACAAATGGGCCAAAAAACAAAACATAATATAGTATCTCAATCTTGGCTTTAATATTTATATTTTGTGAAATACACTACAATCTTTTGTGTGCTTTCAGTTGTGGGTGTCTTAAGATGCTTGTTCTTTTCATAGGGTTGCATTCATACCACAATATATTCTCTCAGTTTTCCTTTTGAACCTCTTTTTCACACAGCTGGGTTTATCAATGTGTATGAATGACTACGAATACGTGGGTATTGTTGACACAAAGTAAAATCTGATTGACGCCTTGTATCAAAAATACTCTGTGTCTTTTTGCACCATAGATAAAGATGTTGCAATAAACAGATCTCTTCCATAACAGCTGCACAAATTTCATTAAAATAATTAATGTTAAGCAAAATATTGCTCAAGAAACATAGGGTTGAACTGGTCGCTGCATTTCCGGATAAGAGGATAAAAGAACAATATATACAATTGAATTGGAAAAGCTAAAGAGTCTAAAATATTTTACACTGTACCAACATCTACTGCATATACTGTATAAAGTGCCTTTTATCCTACATATTATATGTATATATAGTGAAATAAATCCTACACCATGGGGTTATTACAGCATAAATGCATGATGTTTACATTGCTACCTACGAAAAGTTTTGTGGACATATTTTTGATGAGTAAGTCCGATTCTGCTACAATGTATAACATTAAAGACTCTGTATGGGATTAAACATTAAAAAATATACATTTCCAGAGGTTATGAAAATAGCTTAATGGAAAGGAAATGTAGAGTGTTTAACTGTTTGTGTCATTTTGCCAGTAAGCCTTCCAGGTACCTCCTTTTATTCCACAAGTAACACATTACTGCTTGTTGTATCACTGGGACTTTTACTTATAGCATCTGTTTTTACTTTCTCCCATTATGAATTATAAATGGCTCATAGTAGCTGGAAAATGTACTACAGCACGGTAAATTTCACAAACAGTTGTGATGATACACTTACAGTCAGGGCTGTTTAGATTAAATCTATGAATTCACAAATACAATGCAGTTGGATTATGAACTTGTATTACTTAAATGGACACTCCGGCCATCATATGCACTTTAATGCATATATGATAGGTGCATGGTCCCTTTACATTTTGGGGCTAAATACCCTTGCATGTGATGACCTCCAGCCAGATCCTGCACTTCCATTGTCTTTCCGTTGATTTCAATGGGGGCAATTTCCTGCCATTGATTGCCAGCTTAAGCACCCAATCAGTGGAAAGAAATATGATTTTGCAGTCTGGCAAGTAAGTGTTTTATTGTTCCTGTTTTGGAGGAATGCATAATAAAGTACTCACAGAGGGTTACTCACAGAGTACTTTCATATACGTTCTTCTATAGTAAGGGTGTCAGGGACATTAGACTGATCCTTTCAGAAAGTCTGACATGATAGAGATTTCACAAATGTAACCACAGAAAATAAACTTCAATATGCACTTACCATCTTTAATAGTAGAACGAGTCTCCTCCATAGCAAAACAAGCCGAGCCGTATCTCCGGGACAATTCCCTTTCTCTGTTGGGTGCCGCAATCTCTCCAAGATTTTCTGTCTTTGGTAGAATTTTACTTTCTGCAACATCCATTGCTGTGCTGTCTACAAAATCACAGCTCAGCCCATCTGATGCGCTTCTGAGGAGATCGCCGCCGTCTTTAATTTCACTTTCTGTTTTAAGACCAATTGTATGGAATAATTTCAACTCTTCCAAGACCAGACTAAACTGAGATTGCATTTCAAACTCTGTACAGTCTTTGGGAGTTGTTGAAGGAGTCAGTTCGTGGTGTATGCTGCGGGTTTTGTCTTCCTCTCCTTTTGAATCCGATATAAAGGATATGCCCTCGGAAGGATTATCAGACCTCATACTACTGAATGAAATTTCA
The DNA here is from genome assembly GCF_027358695.1 of Spea bombifrons. Classification (NCBI taxonomy): domain Eukaryota; kingdom Metazoa; phylum Chordata; class Amphibia; order Anura; family Pelobatidae; genus Spea; species Spea bombifrons. The sequence continues at coordinate 110,799,292 of NC_071089.1, forward strand.
TGCAGCTCCAAACTTCCATTAACCAACTGTTCGGACGGATTTGGTGCCTGTGTATTTTCACACTCTCTTAAGTCGCTAGTTATGGAACATAACCTATTTTTCGTGATAGCTTCAGAAATTGCGTTCACAGAATCCGCTTTAACGTCCAATTCACTAAAATCCATAGGTTCATTTAAATTTGACTCGTCTACCTTTATTGATTCATTTTCTGTATCAAAACTCAGGATGTCATCATGGAAATGCGACCCTGGGATCAGTGTGTTCTTCTGGACCCATTTTGGCCTCGGGCTTCTTGACATCTCAGAAAGTGTTTTGGGATCCCTCAAAATAGATGCTTCCGTTTCATAACTTAAAGTGTTACATGGGAGATGTGTAACGGGAGATGCGTGGTCTTCTTTGAGTAATGTAGCTTTGCCGTTAACTGGTTGTGCAATATTAGTATATTTTATTTGGTGCTCTGTGTCTATACTAATGTTTTCATTGAACAAATAATTCTGGGAATTTTCATTCCATTCTTTAACAAACATTATAGGTAAACAGATTTTTTCAAACCTTTCAGTAAATGAAGCCACTCTTTGGCACATCGGTACTTCATGAATGTTTGGATTGGCGGTAGTTGTTCTCTGCGATAGACTCCCAAGCTCAACCAAGGCCGCGTTTCCCATTCTTTTAACTGGATTTTCTGTGTCAGAAGAATTCTCCACTTCCAGTTCCTCGAGTGTTACCCTTGGATTTGTTACCATATACCTGTAAGATACGCTAACGGTTTCCGGAAAGGTGTGCATTGCGGAAATACCACTTTGCAGGCTGTGCCTTTCAAAATATGAAAACTCATTTTTGGATGTCCCAAGTAATGAAGCAGCAAATATTGAAAAGTCAGAAACAAAATGTGTTTTTCCCGATTGCCCGGGGTAATTGAGCTGTGCTGAAGATGTGTTTTCTATTGACAGAAATGACTCATCATAACTGTCACAAAGAGGGAAAAGGCAAGTTTTCTTATCGATATATGGCAATGACAAATGGTTTCTCTGCAAAACATGACACGCTCGAAAATTTGTTAAGACATTTGTTGAAATGGTATGTTTATGTTGATAGCTATTTTTCACATCAAACAAAGAGCGTAAACATATTTGTTCTTGTCTTGGTTTAACCTCTGATGTATAATTCCCGTTGTTAGAGATTACATTTAGAGTTGGTAGAAGACCTTGCACATACAGGTCCGCATGTGAATTATTGTCTGTGTCTCTACTGATTCCGTAAGAGTGACTTGGACCGGACGTGTTTTGCTTTCTACATTGTGCGTTGGTCTGCATACTATAAAGTGGAACAAGATAATCCAGAGGACTATCGCTTGGAAAAATGAAACACCGAGTGAAACCCAAGGTGTCACCCAGTAAAACTTGTAACAAACAATCATCCTTCAATACAACGCACTTCTCATCTTTCACTGACTCTCTGCAGATAGATAAATTCTGACCGTCCATGCTGGAGTCTAACGTGTCTTCTGCTTTAAGAGAAGTTAATGGCGATGTCACCAGATTCTCTTTCAAATATGTGTTTATCTCAGGGCAGGGTTTTTCAAACTGCTGTACAAAACACGACTCCATAGTCACTGGATTCTTACATGTTACGTCATCTAGGTTTTTAATACGACATGCCTCGTTGTTGGGGTTTGTTCCCCTACCAAAATCAGCCAATGCATATCCAATTGCTTTTCTTGTTGCACCAACAGAAGTATTGATATTGGAGGAGTTCTTCGATTTCTCTGCAATGGCCATTGGTGGCTTCTTCTTCCAGTTCCATGGATACTCCAGTTTATAAGACAGACCAGGCTTTACTTCACTGCTACTTTGTGAAGAGTTTGAACAAGTTTTGTTACAGTTAGTATTATTTGATTTCTTACAGAATGTACTTGAAAATGTAATTTCTTCCTTCTTGGGAGTAAAACATGGATCATCAAATTCGTTTGAAATACATTTGTAAAAAGTATTTCCCGGCATCAGGCTTTTATTAGACAAAGGTGATCCATGCTTTAAATCACTTGTTCCGCAAGAAGCCGCAAGGTCATTTTCTTGAGCCAGGTGAGATTTAGAGATGAGCTTGTTTTTCATGGATATTTCAGTGAATTCAAAGAGTGAAAGGGAGGACAAACTCTGAAAATCTTTTAGATATTTCAAATTAAAGCTGTGTTCCCTTAGGCCTGCTGGACTATCGGAGCTCAATGTAGAGGTAGACTGTAATTCATCAAGGATAAAACCTCTATCTTTGCATTGAATGTCCTTTGCCATTTCCATACCACCTGCTTTAGGAAGGGCTGTCCCTGAGCTGAGGAGTAGGTGCTGAGGCTGGAATGTCCCTAGGCATGTTTGCCTATGCCATTTGTGATCAACTTCTGTGTTTGCGTACCGTCTACCATACATGATATTTCCAATGGAATATTCACTGCAAAAAGACATTTTTGTTACATTTCGTTACAGCTACAGTGACTTTTTATGTAATTTCTTTTGTATCTTGTTGAGACTAAACATAGACACCAAGTCAAAAAATGTTTTCCCTTAATTATACAATTTTATATATTGCAACAGCTGAGAGCAGACAACAAAAAACATTTGGCACATTCATTCAAGTCGTGACCTGGCCATCTGTCAAACTAGGCAAATGGTGCGGGTGTCTTTCCAATTCTGCCATTCGCATAGCAGGTACATGCTTTAATGTGATAAATGTACCTGCTTTTCCAGTCCGGCCCTGGGTGCATTGGAGGAAGGGCTGGGATAACCCCAGGAGCCATGTTACCTACCTTAAAAATTTATGTAATGACCCCCTAACTATTATATTAAATAATAGATTATGTGTAAATTGGTTACCTGTATGCCTGTAAAATGCCTGTAAATGTATTAAAGCAAATACTACCCGACTCACATGTAAGCAGTACATTTCAAAACCAGAACAGGAACAAATTAATTTTATGTGAATATGATTCTACAGAGCTTAAGGTCAACAAGACATTTGTAATTTTTCTTTGTATATAAAGTTATTATATCAGTACAATAAAGATTATATATAGAAATAAAATAATGGAATTGAAGGGCAGTATGTTCATGCAATTGAAATTCATGCAGATGCATTATATATATATATATATATATATATATATATATATGACACAGCAACAGCAAAAATTGGTTCTCCACATCTATGCTTCTAATTCACGTCCTCGAGGGACGCTAAAATTTAAAATTTTCCTGTTATGCAATTAACAGGAAACTGATTTGTGTTCTGTGTAAACTCCAGGTCTATCTTTCTTCAGATGATACAGATCCCATGTGTAGACAATGTATGTATGAAAGTTAGAGTTGTGTTTTCCATAACATCATCATTCTTTTACATGTCAAAAAGAACACATTTAACTAAATTAAAACTCACCATAGGATCCTTTGGTTCACCCTTGAAATAAATTGATGGAAAGTCTGCAAGGAGAGCAAAAAAAAAATCAAAGTAAGTCAAATCAGATGGGCTTTTGACTGACACCAAGCAGATTTCTCACAGAAATAGAGCAAATGATACCACCAGATGTAAGAAGAACTGATAAACCAACATAAATTATCACAGAGCAATACATTATCATTAAGTGCAAATTAGTTTTTGGGAGTGTTCATCATATTATGTGAGACAGCAGCCAATTATGTGGCCAAATAAATCAATAATGAATGCTAGGCCTTTGATAATGGTGCCTCTAAGCCTACTGCCAAACCAAAGGTAGAGTGTAGTCACCCAGCATCTGGGCCTAATGCTGGTACTGGACTCCAGTCTGACCTGAAAACCTTGGGGGAACAACACCTCACAGAGGTAATTATACTTATTAACCCCCATCCCATGTTATAGGGGATGGATTGGGAATATTTCCCCCTATAGTGTTCATTTTATTTATTAAATCTAATTTCCACTGCATGTGGGGGGGGGCAAGGGTGGTCACCATCTCCCCATAATGTAAATTATTAACCCCAATCCACACTGGACTCACCTTTCCCCCAATCCCATGTCTGCATACAACACAAAAAATAACTAAATCAGTGAAGAGGAACAGTTTTGACAGCTCACGTATGCACAAAATAAATATATCCCCTTCTTATCACTTGTGGCCCAGTATGTGAAAGCAGCCAAAGAAAAAACAAAAGTAGAGAATGAGACTTGGGAATAACAAAAAACCACAAAGAAGCAAAAAAGAAATGAATAAGTAAATGAGAGGTACATTGTTATTATGCATTTGGAGAACAAAACAAGCATGATAATTACAAACTGAATGGCTGCTTATTGGGGAAACCCACTATGGAGAAAGATATAGGAGTACTTGTTTATATTAGACTTTCCAGCTGTCTCAGGCAATTGCCAGAAAAGAAAGTTGTTATCCTGTATTAAAAGGGAATGGGGGGCACGAAGCACAATATCAACTCTTTATATCAGAAGAGACTTCTAAGGTCACAACAGCTTAGTTAACTTTACATCTTTATCTATGCTGACTCAATAAATGGCATAAACTTTGACTAGACTGTATTATGGTCATACAAGATCCATTTTTCACTAAGGTCAGGGGAAAAGGACATTTCTTGCCCATACCAGCGCATCCAGCCTTTTTATCGTGCAAGAGATCAGGGTGTCTGAAAAGATAAACCGTATAAGGAGCTGTGACATCAAAACTATCCACTGAAAACAGTGCAAAACAATAATAATAAAAAATCCAACAAATCGCTTTGAAAAGTGCCATGAAATGTCATTGCTCTAGTACTACAGGTAAAACCTTATATAAAACGATAATACTTTACCGTAAGGATGGATGTGGCCCCTAGAACATAAAAAAATGAATTGTGTTATAGTTAGTGTCACCTACTGTGTAGAAGAAATCCAAAGCAAGACAAAAATAATTTTTTAATATATGGTTTTTGCATATTAGCACTGATAATTATTATGTTTTCGGTGTTTCTATGAATTTAAAAATAGGATGTGTAATTTGTGTGGCTACATCAGACACAGAAAAGGTGACTCTTCATTAAACCAACACATGGTAGAAATGGCAAAAAAAGTCTGGTAATTAGGGCACTAAAAAACCCTTCGTAATGAAGGGATACTATGTGAGTACTTTAACTCTTACAGGACCAGAGCATTTCTTGTGTATTTGCTTCAATAGTAATAATTTCCCTCTTTCCTAATTAAAAAAAACCCACACAAATATATTGTTTTTTTTTTTTTACGGAACAAGTAAGTCTTTCTTATGAAACCATATTGATATATTTAGTATATTATTTTTTGTGATTAAAATTTAAAAAAGTAGAAACATGTTTAAGTATTAGATGTATATAAACTGTTAACAGCTATGTCCTGAGGATTTTCATTTAAATGTAGTTTTTTTCTTTTTTTAAGCCCCACTAACTAACCAGACACTACACATAAATATCTAAATATATATAAAAAATAACCTCTTAGTTACAAAGGTTCTAAATTTAAAAAATAAATTGTTACAGTTCTCTGTCTATCCCTAACTCGTGACCAATGAGTGAAGAAGAGAAAAGCAGAGAATAGAGACAAAATCAATGCTTATCATCAATCATGAGATACTTAATCACCAGTCAGCTCCAGGGCTGGCACGCCAAACGCTGTGCATGTGTGGAAAGCGCTCCCAATGTCCCAAATTCCTGCTAATGATTGGTTGCTTCAAGCAGCCAATCCATGACACAACTCGTCAATGAAAAAGAATGGTGGCCCATAATCAGTAAAAGTCAACCCGAAAACATGGATTTTTATATTTGATATATATATATATATATATATATTTATATATTATACAGATCTGCTGGTAAGATCACTGTAGGCATCTGATCGATGAACACTGATAAATACAGGGATTTTTCCCGCCATGTGATAAAGAGGAAGTCATATTTATTTCTGGCCAGTCTGCTCCTTTCAAACCCCATATACCCCAACAGTATTGCTTTTGCATAAATAGTCCCATCAGTTTGATCGCCCCACTGGAAGGATGTTCTAATTTTGTGGTACTGATTATGCCTCCTCAAACCCACTTTACAGTCACAGTTCTCCACTTTACTCTTATTCTAAGTATTGTGAGTTCACTGTCAGTATTCTCATCGCCTGCGATCTGTACTCCCCTCACACTCACTCTGTACTTATGCTTAGTATTTTCTCTCACATTCACTCTGCGCTGTGTCAGTATTCCTTTCACACTCCACTCTGTATTTAGTATTACTATTCTCCTCATACTCTGCACTCACTGTTAGTATTCCCCTCACACTCTGCACTCACTGTCAGTATTCCCCTCACACTCTGCATTCACTGTCAGTATTGCCCTCACACTCTGCACTCACTGTCAGTATTGCCCTCACACTCACTCAATACTCAGTATCAGTATCCCATTCAAACTGACTCTGTCCTCATTGTCAGTCTTTTCCTCACGCTCTCTCAGTACGCATGGATCGCTATTCAGACTCACTCAGTGCTCAGTGTTCAGAATTTCCCTCACACTCACTCTGTATTAGCTGCCAGTATCACCATTAGACTCGCTCTATACTCATTGTAAGTCTTTCTCGTACACTCATTCAGTACTCAGTGTTCAATATTCCCCTCACACTCACTCTGCACTCACTATCAGTATTCCCCTCACACTCACTCCGTGCTCTGTGTTAATATTCTATGATCACACTAGAACGCCACTGTCACCTCATTCACTGTCACTTCATTTACTGTCAATCATTTTGATCAAACTTTATTGACAAACGCACAGTGCCATCAAATGTGCATTATTATACTGTATGGCTAGATGACATATATTTTAAATTGTGCCTTATTCAGGTAAATGGCTGTTCTCACATGTTTTACTTCATCTGTGTTCTGCCTCTGTCTGTAAAAGAGATATATGCTGAGCATAATGGGAATTGTAGTCCACAAAACTTGTCAGAATTGTCGTCCACAAAACTTGTCAGATATATAAAAATGAGCCTAAAAACTGAAATAGCTATCAGCAAATATCAATAATAATCAATGATTTTACAAATTTACTAAGAGGCTTTGTGACATCATGCTATGTGTCTCTCATCTTATCCTATAACAGTAGACAAGCAATTATTTTCATCAAAGTATACTTTTTTTTAAAAAAAAGTTTAAAAAAAATCATTTTTCATAAAGGACAGGCAGAAGAAATTCCTAGCGGTAACTGAGAAATATCTTTGGCTTCTTTCAGAGAAAGCAAGTCATTTAAAAACTTTAATCACCGTCGTGAGAAAGTTTCTAAAGCAGGTGAAGATCTTTTAATGAGTGGTTAGTAGATACATTTCCTCAACCTATCTGCAAGTCCGTGGAGTGAAATAACTGAAGCCATTTGTAAAAAAAAAAAAAAAAAATTGTACAAGAAAAATTGGACCAATTATCGTGAAAAACATAGAAACATAGAATTTGATGGCAGATAAGAACCATTAGGCCCATCTAGGCTAGCATTTCTCCTGATGTAAAGACTTTAGTCTCATCTTAGAGGGTATGTTTAAATACCCTCACTGTATTAGCCTCTGATGGGTTTAATGGATCTACGACCCTCCAAGTAAAGGAAATCTTCCTTACATTACATCTGAACCTCTGACCCTCTCGTTTTAGATCACGATCTTATCTTATAACATTCCTCCTTTGTAATAAACGTCCCTCGTGTTCCATGTTAAATCCTGTTAAGAATAACTTCAAATGGCTAAACCCATACTGGTATATTAATGCATTTCTAGAACTAGGTCTATAGCCCTTTGTATGGCAGGTATTTGTGTAATGTGTCTAACTTTTTTCCCTTAATGGGTTAAAAGGATATATATTTCTGCATTAAAGAATCTGCTCTTTCAAGGTCATTTGGGGAACTGTGAAATACTCCTTTTTTATGTGTTTTCCAATCTCATTCCTATGGCTGCAAATCATTTTGGTTAATTGCAATAATAACTTATTGCGAAGGTCACATTACATATTCATTAAGATTTGGGGTGACCTGGTTGATGTTCTCATTTCAGAATTCAGTCCAATTATTTAGGTCTCTGGTTCCTGTATGCCTCTGGAAATGACCTGTAAACCTTAAGTTACAAGGCAAAGTACTTTGAGCTTAATTGCATATTTATTGTCATGGTTAATGTCATTATAAATGTATTTATTGCTCGCCATGAGGGTTGATGGTGGATTTGGAAAATTACACTCTCCACCATCTTCCCTTGCGACCTGGAACACTTCTGTACCACAGGATACTGTCGAAATGATGCATAGAGGCTGCAAATGGCTTCCAAGGTCCCATACAAAAGCCGCATGTTGCACAAAAGGCAACAAATTTCAATGCACAGCTTCACACATTGGACATCTGACGTCATGAGAAGATCTGACCACCCCGTTTGGTCAGTGGTCTGGCTGGGAGAACTGGCGCTGGAGCTCTGGGAGGCTTGAAGGAATGGAAGCAAGAACCAAGAAGCAAAGACTTCCTTGGAAAACTTCAAGTAAGTTTTTCAACCCATTGCTTCACCCAACACCTACCTACTTAGCACACAACACTGAGTAACTACTGATTACACAACTCTACCACCAAAAAAAACTCATGGGAGTGGACCCTTAAACATTCTGTGCGCCAACTGTGTCCTGATAGCTGGTACCCATGGCCAGTGTCCAGGTCAGGCCAAAGTTTCATTGAGAGATCACAACGTAATTGCATAAGCAGGGAATAACATGATGTCCCAATGAACCAGAACACTACACATTCAACTATCTTAATATATATGTCTGCATAAAGGATGTTCCATGATTTATTTTAAAAATATGCTCATCAAAAGTGCTACCTTTCTCAAGCATAGATTTTTAAATGTATTTAAAAAACTGACTTTAGACAAACACAATGCTGTGAACTAGCTGAGTTCTGAGAAACCCATATCTAGTAAAGTTGAGGTATCGGGCTATGGTTCATTTGTAAGAAGGCTTAAACAGTGGGTTACACGAACACAAGATCAAAGACTAAGTACGTATTGATTGATACCATGTCTGTCCAACTGATGACCTACAAAATGTCTGCTGGAAAAACTCACATGTTTAAGAGAACAAATGAAGACTTTAAGAGGGCCATCTAATGACAATGCTTACCGCAGGCCAGCATAAACATCTATGGGAATCTAATTCTAACTTCCTAGTCTTGTGACTGACATGATTATTCCTCCCCATAAAGTTGTTTGTTGTTTTTCATTTGTTTGGGGGCCCTCTGTAAAGATTGGTGAAAAGAAGATGAAGTACCATATTTGCTCGATTATAAGACGACCCCCCAAATCTGAATATTAATTTAGAAAAAAAAAGAAAAAGCCTGAATATAAGACGACCCTATAGGAAAAAAGTTTTACCAGTAAATGTTAATTCATCTAATCTATTTTTTTAATAAAAGCAATGATTGAGAAAAATATTTTGGTTTTATTTCCTTCCATTTTCCAACCTGCCCCCTCCCCAGTTATGCACATCTGCCCCAGAAATGCCTTATACCCCCTATATGTCACTGTGCCCCATGATATGCCTTTTAACCCTATATGCCACTGTGCCCCATGATATGCCTTTTGACCCCCTATGTGCCACTCTGCCTCCAGAAATGCCTTATACCCCTATATGCCACTCTGGCATTAAGGGGGTTAAAAGGCAAATTATGGGGCAGAGTGGCATATAGGGAGGTTTAAGGCATTTCTGGAGGCAAAGTGGCATTAAGGGGGTTAAAAGGCATTTCATAGAGCACTCTGCCTCCAGAAATGCCTTATGCCCCCCATTTAACTCTCCCCCGCCCCTCCCCCCAACTTACCGGTGCTTCTGAGTCCCCTGTCATGTAGCCGGGGCAGAGAACTCTGACAGTCGGGGAAGGTCTGCGCGATGGACGCAGACAACCCCCGCTGCTAGCCACAGCTCCTTCCGGCTGCAGCGTAAATTGTCTACGCGAATCACGTAGACATCTACACACTGCCCCGGCTACACACCGGGGACTCAGAAGGCCCGGTAAGTGGGCCGGGGGGGCGGGGGGGTGGACAGGAGGATCCAGGTCCCCTGCAGCTGCGGGGGATCTGGATCTTAGTCGTCTCATAGTCAGACCTAATGGAGGTCTGATTATAAGACGACCCCGATTATAAGACGAGGGATATTTTTCAGAGCATTTGCTCTGAAAAAAACCTCGTCTTATAATCGAGCAAATACGGTAACTTTAGTACAGGGTATATTTTAGATAATGCTGGCTTTGACCAGAGCCGGGCTTAGGTGTTCTGGCGCACTGTGCGGACTACTCCTCTGATGCCCCCCAAAAAAGAAAGGAAAAAAATCTTGTCACAAAACTCCCCTTTCTCACTATCTATCCCCTCTCCCCCTTTATCACTATCTACCACCTCTGCCTCTTCTCACTGCCTTCCGCTCCCCCCTATCCTTACTTACCTTGTTGAGTCTTGCAGTGGCAGCAGGAGGCGTCCGTCTTCCCGCTCTGCCGCGGTGCATGCTTCACAGCTGAGCGCCGGAATATGACATCATATTTCGGTGCTCAGCATGAAACGCCGGCCCCGCGACTGAGTCACGGAGAGTGAGGGGCGCTGAGCGGTTGCTGAAAACTTTACGAGCGACCGATCGGCGCCCCTGCCCGGGACTTAAATTAAAACATTGGGTTTTTTTGTTGTTTTAACTTTATTTAACATCCTCCATGTTAAATAAAGTTAAAAAAACTTTATTTAACATGGAGGATGTTAAATAAAGTAAAAAAAAAACAAAACAAAACCCGATGTTTTAATTTAAGTACCGGGCAGGCGCCCCTGTTGCCATGGCGCCCTGTGCGGCCGCACAGGTCGCTCACCCCTAAGGCCTGCCCTGGCTTTGACACATGCTGCCTCCAATCTCTATGAGATACAATTTTAAAAAATTAAATAAAAGTTTTTATTTTTACTTATTTAAACTTAAGTACAGAGAAAGTTTGAATAATTTTCTTGTATTTACCTAATGATCACAGTGACCACAGTACATACATAATGTGTTTTGATATATTAAAAGCACCTTAGAAAACACAATTGGGAATAAGTTTACTATAGTATTCAAAGGCATTTAAAATGTGGGGGTTACATTTACCAGCGTGAATAAATGAGGTCACGGAAATGATGTTACTGCCTCATAAATAAGTAAATTTCTTTAATAATATACCCAACTCTTCGTTCGGCAGTAAAATATACTTTGTAACAAACACCAAAACGTAATAACATACTATACAATAACAAACTATAAATGCAGACTCCCTGGTGCATTACAAAGCACAGAGATGTTTGCCAATCTGTCTGCTGCTGCCCAGTAAACCCATACCAGCCCAGTGGAGTGTTATTAATTCTAACATTGTACCTGGAATTTGGCACGTAGAGAATGCGAAATACAATTCTTGGTTCACATGTCCTCGTCCACAAAACATCAATTAGCCCGAAATCAACGGCAAGGGTGTAAACCTACCCCAATGCCTTTATAAAAGAAAGATTAAAATATATTATTTATTCAGTGAAGCTTAGGGGCTGTGAGATATACCTGAACTGTAGCTGGGTGCTGTATGTCCTTTAACAAAGACCCATAGAGGTTATGTTTAAATGTTTTAACTCTTTAGTGGTTAAAGGGGAAGAGCAATTAGAAAAATTCCATTGGCCACTGTTCTTTTGCTTGATACAATAATCTTTTTATATGGTATAACAAAATTATACTTTCATATATATAAAAAGTATAGGAGGGTTGGATTTGTATATGTCCATGTCAATCTCTCCATTAGAGGTTACAGCTCCAGTGGTCTTGTGCTATAGAAAGAGATTGACTGGCCCTGTATAATGCATAATTAAGTTGGTGAGATTTCTTCAAACCCATTGAATTATGCAATATACAGGGCCTGCACAGACCCTTTTGCTTCAGAAACCTGCTAGTGTTGGCTCTTCATAATGAATAGTGAAATGAAAGAGTTAAAACCAGAACTCCTTTAAACCCGTAATAAACCTTAATTTCCAGTCCTGAACGCATCTCCATTCTTCCCTCCTTTCTCTTACAAAGGCTGTGTGGGGACTCTCGTATGGGAGCGCTGGTTAGGGATGGCTGGATGAAGTAGTATCGAAGAACAGACAAGGGTGAGGCAGAAAACGGAGTCAGGGCAGTACACAGGGACTGGCTAGGCAGCAAACAAGCAAAACAAGCAACGGGTAAAGAGACATAGGTCAGGGCTGGTAGAGTTCATGCGATAAATGAGTAAACAGGCCATGATCCGTGCAAGGCAGCAGGCAGAAGAGAATCAGGAGCAAGCCGAGGTCAGGGCAAACAGATAATCAGGAATAGTCAGGAGGCAAGCCAGAGGTCAGAACTGGGGAATCCGCACAGCAGAGCTTAAGCAAGTGAATGGGAACAGAGGAACAATCAAGCACTGAGAGAGGAGGGTTTATATAGTGAGTGCTGACTGGGAGTTACTGGACAACCCCTTAGCCCAACCCTCCTCCTCTCTTGTGATTAGTTGGTGCAGAGGGAACCTCCCTCCTCTTCAGGTGCTTGGGGTACCTTGGCACGCCCTCCTGGCTGTGTTTACATACCACCACGATGGAACTGCCTCGGAAACGGGCTGCACGAATCACACGAGGGATGCAGCCTACTGTGGTCTAACGCGATGTTCTGGTGGCGAACCGAGGTTCTGGAGGACCTGGTACAAGGCAAGGGACCCCTGTGGTGGTGGCATAGATGGCTAGGGGCCTGACAGGATGCCTTAACCAATCAGCATCAATCAGCAACTTAACAATAAGGGAGAGACAACTCTATGGGGATGATTCTGTTTTCCTGATAGTAGTGACACTTATATATTCCTCTCGAGGAAGTAACATGAAATAACAATCCAAGATGTAGTATAATTACCATAGTGGGCAAGATAAGGGGTAATAAGGATTAGGGCATTACTGCGGCAGGAAAATGAACAGTTACTTGAGTGATTTTCTAAAACACTATTTTTTTCCCTGTAGTCCGGCAGCCTCTTTTTATAGTCATGCCGCTGGTGCATATAAATATAGAGGGCAGACAGATTATATAGCTGTAAACGTGTTCTGTCCTTCCAAATTATGGAGAAGTGCCTATGGCATCCATCACATTTCAAATGAACACATTTAATGTGAATACGTAAACATCTTTGTTCTTGGGGATAACCACATGTGCATACTAAACATGTTCCAAAGAGTGGATTTTCTACCTATTCAGTCATCCTTCCATTGAATCTTAAGTCCAAATGTTCAATCACTCATCCTGGCCAGAAAGAAGACCTAGAATTATGCCCACCAGGGCTCAGGTTCATATAGCCATGGTTCAATGTCCCATTTAAGCCAAAAAGCCTCATTAAGCCTCATAATGTGAATTACATTCTCAATTATCAGTGAATTTCCACAGATGTAGAAGGTCATGTCTGATTAAATCATGTATGCACTAGAATGATGAAAGTATGACAGCGATGAGTTAAAATGTTATGGAAAGCTGAGTTACAGGAGTCCTTATATTAGAGGGTAGAGGACTGATTTATTGTTCACCTTGCACAAAAACATAAAGTCACTTTCGGTGAGATAGCTCAGTAAATGCGCTGACTGCGGAGCTTGTTCGAAACCTCAGGGGTGCAGGTTCACATCCCGGCAGGGTCAACTCAGTCCTTCATCCTTCCAAGGTTGACAAATGAGTACTTTCTGTTTGTGTAATAATAACCTCTATTATTCAGCTGCCGCTTTGGCTAGTTCTAGGAGCGTGTGCGAAGGGGATACATAAATACCAGTTGTTGTGTTATTTCTGTCATCTTAGGCATGTACGCCAAGATATACGAAGGTGCAAATTAATATTCTAGACGTTTATAGTGAATTCATTTGCTTTCCTAATTCAATACCAAAATATCTCAATGTCAGACTCTGGCATCTGTAGCTTTTAGCAACTAAATTCACTTATTTATTCTACCAATAGTTAATGCATTTGGGTTTACATTAGGGAAGCTACGATTTATGGCAAAGTGTGGCAGGCCTAATAACTTTCCTATCTAGATTTGATCTCCTTTCTCCATGGTCCACAACAGTATCTTCACATTTCAATTAATCCATATTCAGCATTTATATATGTACCAATCTAACAAGCAATTCTGCTAAGGCAGAGTCATATAAACACCGTTTGCTTCAACGATACTGAGCAGTGTTTGTGGATTTCTCTGAAAATATGGAGTAAAGAAGAAGTTTGGCAAAACAGGACTAAAATCATTTTCATGTGTACTAAATTATTTTCATTGACACATACAAAATGAACACTTTGGAGAGCACCACCTCAGTAGATCCTTAAAAGTACCTTATTTATCTTAATTATATTTAAAACCCCATAAAGAGTCATTACCATGACAAGCGGCGGTCGATTCTTCAAAGTGTTTGACTACATTCCAAAGCTTTGTTCAGTTCTTACTTTTTAATAGAAGGTTTGAAGCTGAGACCTCTGCAAGGTAGTTCATCATCTCTGGCAGGAAACGCACATTTTTGTGTCTGTGCAGCAGTTTTGACTAAATTCAGCCCCACTTCATAAATCTGTCATAAATCAATACCTACACATGCAGTATATCGTCACAGCTTGCTTCTAGTAATAATGAAAGCCAATGATTTATGATTAGGAGCTGTAATACTATAGAACATTTGGTAGACAAGTGCATTTATGCAATGTCTGGGTTTGTAACCTATAAAGTGTGCATATCAATATATATATATATACCGTATTGGCTCGAATATAGGCCGCACTTTTTTCCCCCACTTTAAGTCTTTAAAGTGGAGGTGCGGCCTATATTCGGGGTCTAGCGCCCGACGCCCGGGACATGCAGTCCCGGGCGCCGGGCAGGCAGCGGGGTTAGGATACAGATCCCCCGCAGTGGTGCAGGGGACCTGCATCCTACTCCCCGATACGCTCAGACAGCCTCCCCTGCCAGCACTTCCCACGAGGGGGGGTGCCGGCACAGGAGGTTGTCTTTACCTTTGACCCCCCCGACATACCGGAGCAGACTCCCGGGTGTCTACATGCGAAGATACTGTTGTGGACCATGGAGAAAGGAGATCAAATCTAGATAGGAAAGTTATTAGGCATGCCACACTTTGTCTTGGGTGTCTACATCAAGTGCCGGCACCGGAAGTTGTATACGCGTATTGCGTAGATGTCCCCCGCCGGCCCCGCAAGACACCCGGGAGTCTGCTCCGGTAAATCGGGGGGGGGCAGAGGAGGACAGTGGCAGAATATCTTGGGGGGGGAGGAGGAGGACAGTGGCAGCATATCTCGGGGGGGGGACAGTGGCAGATATCTCGGGGGGAGGAGGACAGTGGTAGCATATCTCGGGGAGGGAGGACAGTGGCAGCATATCTCGGGGGGGGAGACAGAGTGGCAGCATGTTTTTTTGGTGCTTTTTTAAAGAAAAAAACTTTTTCTTTAAAAAAGCACCAAACTTTTAGGGTGCGGCCTATATACGGGGGCGGCCTATATCCGAGCCAATACGGTATATATATATATATATATATATATATTTTATATGTGCTAAGTACATAATCTGCTGATAGATAGAGTATATATATATTATATATAAGCAAAGGCCTTCAAGGATATATGTATAAGCTGGTATTCTTAAAGAAAACATTTTACGAAGATGAAATTCAGAGGACACGCACCTTGGGTTCAAGATGAGCCGCTGTATTTCTGAAAAGATACATAACAAGATTGGGCACAGGAAATAACACAATTAATGAAATGTAATCACACTCCTAGTCCAACAAAGTCTAATTAAAGTCAACATAGAATTAATTCCCCTTGAGAAAAAATGGTTGACATGGAATTTTCAGCTACTGTGATAATCTTCTCATTTGCCTAATCTGCCCAGAAATATATGTTAACAATGCAATGAAGATGAACTGCAGGAAAAAAAGAAAAAGGCAACTTTATGATATAGGAATAGAAAAACTCATATTTTCATAGCCCAAGAGAAGTTCTTTAGTTTAAATGTACACCTTTTATCTGGCTAATATAGAAAAACACGCAAAGCTGCATAAGCCTTCGGGATCTTAGATCTCTTCTTCAGATGGAATCAATATAAAGTTAAGTAACCATTGGGACCACAAAGCTTATATAACTACATATTTTCCTATCTTGGCCCAATAAAAGGTATCTAAACTTCATAAAGGCTTCATAATAGAAAAGCAAAAATAATTGTCAGAATGTGTCACTTACGTTCTACAATAAGAACATTTCCATGCCACTTAACGGCTTTTCCCATATCATGTCTTCCTAGTCACTATGGAGTTACTTGTACATCTGTACATCCAAAGAATCCCTCAGTACCAATGTCACCATTGTTCCTGGTAGTGACAGGGGTAGCCTCGACTCTCGGGCTATGTCATCCTAGTTAACCCCCCAATAAAAACACAGACACCAAATGTGGGATGAATAAAGGCCACAGACGATTTATTAACGTCATTGCCACGCAACCTGTAAACATAAAAAATGTGCATTAACACGGCAATGACCCAAATACAGTAAAACACCCGAAAGGTTGCCAGGACCAACCGGGGCCAAACCGTAAGCATCACCTTATGGGAGGGCATACCATGATGCCCCTCCCCCCCCTGAGGTTCCAGCAACCGCCCAGCCAGGAACCTCCCACCGACACTTTAACGCCAGTGGCAATAACCACATAACACACCCCTCGGCAACCTGGCAAGCTACCGCCCCCCGGCTGTGACAAAATACTGAAACGAAACAAAGAAAATTAGTAAACAAGGTCACACAACCACATGAAACATCACATAATAAAGGGAGGGGGGGTGGGACAAACACACCGTGTATGCTGGCACAACAAAAAAGCCCAGAACACTCTTATGCCCCAACCTTATATACCCCCCCATTCCCTCCCCCTTCCCGCTGAACTTTCTTTGACCCCCTGACCTAGCCCTGCTCTGCATCCCTGTCAAGGCCCCCTCCGTTCCATTCAGACTACGTGGGCATCAGTATGGATTCAAATACTGGTACCAAGCTAAGGAGTATCCTTACCCATCTGCTACAGGTGAGAGATCAATGGAGGTTATAAATAAAATGTGACTACTTGATGACCATTACAATCAACAAAATGTTATTGCTGTTTGATCCATGCTTTTGGTTTCTTTTTTATTAAAATATATTTCTATAATTATTCTACAAAGTGTCAAAAGTCAAACCCGGAGTGGGGCAGCAGGCCATCTCCCTACCTTTTACTCCTCCAGAGGCTCTTGGGCTCACTTATTTTTCAGGGGCTGGGAAAAAACTTGTGGTTCTCTACAGAGCTCTTTGTGCAGACAACAAAATTAAACTACTACTGAGAGACGATACGGAGTTAAGCATCATTAAGCATGGCTTTTTTTCTGTATGTTGGCTCAGCCAGGACAACAATTATATCACAAAACAATTGCATACAAAGTATTCAGTTGCAAAATATTACATTTTATTCATAGAGCCACAGCAGATCGCATAGGGCTATTACAACAGCAGTGAAATAAAGTTAATAATAACATTAAAAATGAATTTATACAAAATTGGCAATAATATCAAATACAGTATGTTAAGACTTAATAGTACACCTCTGACGTCTTCCCTGTTCTTCACCTGTGTAGTCCCTCATTGATGCTTAATCATTAAATATTATTTTAAATGCTCCTGTCTTGTTTGTGCCCACCAGCTTTTTAAAATTTGCAATTACTGCATTTCATTTCACTTTTAACACAATGATTAAGCAAACCTTAGTTATGTGAAAAGAAAGGCTTGCAAAATTGTTAAAACCACCTTCACTTCATTATCTGCAGCCTCTCGTGGACAGTACCGGAGCCAGTAGTGTCCATAATGGACTGTTCAACCTTTGTTAGTAAGGAATTAACTGTGCATTTAGACACGGTTCCTATACTGTGGCAGAAAGCAGACAGTAGGAATCTACGATACTGTTTAAGAAGACTTTGGACAAATCCTTTACATCATGGCCTTTTTGAACTGGTCTGGCCTCCCCTCTGATAGCCCTGAGCTGTCAAACTGAATGTGACAGCGCTCTAACTGAGCGCAGGTACATTCAACTGGAAGTTAAATGCCTGAACAGAAGTTCGGGCATTCAGGCCGTAACATTAACATCGACATCACCAGGGAATCCCCTTCATGTGGTAAGGACTCACGGGTTCTGTAGATGCCTTGATCCAATCTACTGCCACAAAATCTCCCTGCCTGATCATGCAATTAACTACGTTTTATGGAAAAAAGTTGGTTATTTGAATTGAGGGGCATTTAACACTGCTAAATATTTTTTTTTTTTTCATTTTTCTACAGTCACTTATTTTCTGGCCAAGAAGGCAACATGTCATTGTATGTGTGGAAAAAAAAATCACATACTTATGGAAGAGATTTGCAATTAAATCGCTGCCTAAAAAGTGTCAAAATGATCCCAAAGAAATACCCTGGGTTGACATCTTCTCAGTAACATATAATTTTATGGAATGGTTTTGAGATCTATAACCCCTGGAGTAAAAGTCCCACCGTGCTAAATTTGAAACAAAAAATGGCTGTACAGTGTATACAAAAACAAAAAAACTTTCTGCGCTTCTCACCCTAATAAAGTTGGCAACAAATAAATAAAATGTATATAAATTAGAGGTTTTGGTTATATAAACTGGCCAAATCATAATTAACTTCACCCGCCACGTCAAGGTCAGCTTGCTGTCCAGGGGTTGATTGGGAGGAGGTTTAATTGCACCTCCCCCAACAAATTAATAAGGTTTTGGTAGCCGTATAAACTGCTTTGTGTGCCCACTATGTAGGAGGCTAGAGTAGGTTCTCGGCCTACTGAGCATGTGCCTTGATGTGGCGGGTGAGCTTGATATATTTATGATGGCTTTAAAAGAAAGCCCTGCTTATGCTGAAAAAAAAAATATATCATTTGTGTAGGTACATTAATGAAGGAAATTACTGTTGGACAGAGACAGAGTGTCATGTAGTGTAAAAAAAATCCCTTCTCCTTAAGGGGTTAAAATATATGGGGGGGGGTTGTAGCTATGATAGAAACTTCCTTAAATATTTAGAAATAAAATGCGGTATTAACAACTGATGTAACAATTTGTGTTTCGGCTTATAAAGAATCTCCTCTGATATTAACAGATTGTCCCTTGACTCCCTAACCAGATAATGTAATATTAATTCCATTGATGTTGCCGTGATTTCCTTGGTTATTCATTAAAGGATGGATTATTTGATCTTTAACAGATAATCCAAGGAGCCTAATGAACCATTCGAAAATCCCTTAATATAATGGGAGAGGTAATGCGCAACTGAATGAGCTTGAAATATGTTCTACCCAGGATACAAATGTTCTCGAAAGAATGTTTACACTGTAATCAAATTATTGCACCTAGAAACCAAAGTATCTCTCACACTAGAGATCTCCTGAACGTCTTGTCTATATCCTGAAATGTTCAAATGTTAATTAAGTAATAGAATTGTTAGTTTTTGATCAAGGAGTAAAATATATATATCTAATATATATATTATTAATATATATTATTAATATATATTAATATAATCTATTAAAGATATACAGGGGCGGGCTGGGCAGGGGGGCAGGGGGGCAATTGCCCCCAGGCCCCCCAAAATCTAATCTAAACGGTCGCTGGGTGCTGATGCCGCCGGCCGGCACTACTATAATACTTTTTTTTCTAAATTTAATATGGCAAGCCGGATCGGCTATTAAATGAAAAAAAAATAGTATTAAAGCAGCGCCGGCCGGCGGCATCAGCACCCAGCGGCCGTATGCGATGGCCGCCAAGTGATGGGAGCAGCGTGAGGGGTGAAAGCTCCGCCCCCTCGCACTCACCTTTCACCCCTCACGCTGCTCCCATCACTATGCGGCCATCAATCGAATCTAAACGGCCGCTGGGTGCTGGATGCTGATGCTGCCGGCCGGCGCTACTTTAATACTTTATTTATTTATTTTTAATATGGCAAGCCGATCCGGCGTATTAAATAAATTAAAAAAAGGATTAAAGTAGCTCCGGCCGGTGGCATCAGCACCCAGCGGCCGTTTAGATCAGTTTTCCAGCGGTCTGATGGCCGCATAGTGATGGGAGCAGCGTGAGGGGTGAAAGGTGAGTGCGAGGGGGCGGAGCCAATTCACTTGACTTGCCCCCCAGGCCTTAGGCTGCCAGCCCTCCCCTGAAGATATATATATATTTATAAAGTTTATTTCCCTTCTAGGGCTTCAAATGGAACGATTACTTTAAAATGAGTGAATTTAAACATGCATGAGATAGACATAAGGCTATCTGGAACAAAATACAAAGGCAAGGGTCAAATAACATTTGAGGTTGGATCCTGAAAATCTCAAATTTGGAAACAAATTAACCCACAAATCAACATGATGTAAAACCATGAAAAGTTCAAAAACATTTCAGGAAAATGTAAATATTTTTTTAAAACACTTTTAAATACAAATAGCTGCCGCCAGTGCGCAGTTTTCTGCCAAATTAAAAAAAAAATAATATTTCGAATTTGAAATGTTATCTTTATTGAACATTCATTTCAATTTGAAATGTAAGCCTTCACGAGGTCCTTCTGGTTCTTATCTGAATCAAATTCTAGGCGTCTGTCATTTTAGAGCTATTAAGATAAGAGTTAAGGGCCTCCTTAATAAAATAAAGTTCTGTGGTCGCTGGTGGCAAAAACCTTCATAAGAAATGTATTTCCTAGTCCTGAATACTGTCACCTTTTGTCTTTAGCGCACAGTTGTCTGCTGCTACTTCCATTGATATAAGTGGGATCTCAGAAGTGCTCCTGAGTATGTGCAGGAAGTGTACTTAAGTATGCTTCCTGCTTACACTTCCTGGTTTCTTGGATCATTATGCAGTAAATTACAATAGAATCCATGCAAAATATTAGGCTTGAGAAGCTAACGGTTCTCTGTTTCTTGGTTGTTGTGTCAGCTAATTATGTTTAAAATATATATATATATATATAGAGTGCAGGAAGATGATGTCTCATTTCTCTTTGTAGCTCTGTAGTCCATCATGGGAAATCTAAAATATTGGACAGCCTGCTCTCATCAAGGTTGACTCGTACAATAAGAGGTAAAAGACCTGATATGTTAACTGTATTTAAAAGTAGGAATTCATTTTCTGAACACAGAACAAGGTTCTAATTAAACGCTTCATAATTAGAGTGAAGTAGCTATTTGGATACAAAACTAACAGGTGGCAGAAATTAAGGATAAAGAATGTTTCCCATTGATTTCACACAAATCAAAACAAGGTACTGAGAACAAAATATCCGTTTATTGCAATGTGCTATCTCTGATCAGTGCCAATAAACTAAGTTACTCGAGAGAAATGATAAATCTAGATTCTAAGATTACAGTTGGTTTCCGTCTGTGGATTTGTTTCTGTCGGTCATAACCTATATATTATATATTGCACAATGGAAACCGTTTGCGAGCTATAAATGCATGATAATAATACTGTTATTTGTAGGGTCGTCATTACATTACAGTCATAATTGTTTGGGTAATGATATCTCTTCCAATTTCATTTAGCTTATTATGCGCCAAATATCTTTCAGGCAAAACTAAATAAATTCAATCCGTCTGACTTTGGATACCAGTCAGGGTGCCCATGCTGACCCCCGTCCACAGCCGAAAGCGCCTACAATTGGCACGTGAACATAAGAACTGGACCACTGCGCAACGGAAGAAGCCTGGTCTGATGAATTTCTTTTACATCACATGGATGGCCAGGTGCGAGTGCATCGCTTACCTGGAGAACACATGCCAACAGGAAGCACCAAGGGAAGAAGTCAAGCCGGCAGAAGTAGTGAGATGCTTTGAGCAATGTTGGGCAAGGGAAACCTTGGGTCCTGCCATTCATGTTGTTGTTACTTTGACACGTACACCTTTGAACACGGTATTCCCTGATGGCACTGGCCTCTTTCAGCAGGATAATGTGCCCTTCCACAAGGCAAAAATGGTTGAGAAATGGTTTAAGGAACACAACAATGAGTTTAAGGTGTTGACATGGTCTCCAAATTCCCCAGATCTCAATCCAATCAAGTATCTGTGGGATGTGCTGGATCCATAGAGGGCCCACCTCGCAACAGGACTTACACAATATATGGCAGGTGGTCATAATGTTATGGATAAATATATATATATATATATATATATATATATATATATATATAATAAAGCTATCATTGAATTGACTACTTTTACTTCTTCCATAGAAATCAAAAAATGAACTAAAAATAATTAATGTATATGCAATATAGGGGCAGTGTTTAGTAAGTGACATGTGGCATCTCCTACGCTCAATGCAATGTGTCATATGACAATACTTCTCACACTGTGTCATTTAAGCTACTTATCAGGCATAGTGCTTTCTATCTTTACATCAGATTGTTATAATTACCGTATCTTCCATTTATGTTTTACAACCCTCAGAGTCCTTTGAATATCTTTAATTGCAGCCAGATGTTATGCACTTAATCGGTTCATTTACATTGTCATTTGCATGGGTGTCTATTTAACCTCTCTAGTGCCAATTCTAATTTAACACATTCCTTGGGTTGAATTGGAGCATGTATTATACTGGCGCTCTCAACATTCATCTTCTTTCATTTTGATTGATGTAATAGGTTTAGAATTAAAAAAAATCTTACCTGCCTGAAGGGTACTTCTTCACACAAGTAGCCAAATGTAAGGGTGCACTGAACTCATTTTACCTGTGCCCCTATATAGTTCCCTAGGCTGTGGCCACATAAGGCAACTTTGACTACTGCCAATGGTTCTTGGCCAACCAGGGCCCTGTGAGAGAACACAGAAGGCATTATAAGGATCAGCATGCAGACTCTGGACCCAATTCTTGGAATTCAATTTGACGGTGCCTTACCTCGCAACATTTTAAGCAGACAAACTGACTTTTTTGTAGTTTGTTTGGAATGGTTGCCAGGAAAAAAGCCTCTTCTCTCTAGAAAGAACATGGCAGCTCGGCAAAGTTGCATCTGAAGAAACCATAAGACTTCTGGGACAAGGTCCTTTGGACAGATGAGACCAAAGTGGAGATGTTTGGCCATAACGCACAGAGCCACACAGCATATCAGCACAAACAGCTCATACCAACTGTCAAGCACAGTGGTGGAGGGGTGATGATTTGGGCTTCTTTTGCAGCCACAGGACCTGGAAACCTTGCAGTCAACCATGAACTCCTCTGCATACCAAAGTATTCTAGAGTCAAATATGGGGCCATCTGTCTGACAGCTAAAGCACACCAGCAAATCTACAACAGAATGGCTGAAAAAGAAAATAATCAAAGTGTTGCAATGGCCCAGTCAAAGTCCAGACCTCAACCCGATTGAAATGCTGTGGTGGGACCTTAAGAGAGCTGTGCATAAACAAATGCCTGCAAACCTCAATTACATTGTAATGAATTCCTCCACAAAGATGTGAGAGACTGATAAAGTCATACAGAAAACAATTACTTTAAGTTTTTGCTGCTAAAGGTTGTTCTACAAGCGATTGGAATCATAAGGTGTACATAGTTTTTCACACATGGCTTCTGCATTTTGACTCTATTTTTGTTGAATAAATGAAGACATGGTGTAATATGTCACGTGATGTTCACCTGAGGTTGTATTTATTTAATTTTTAGACCTGCTAAAAAACAGATGTTTAATATGTCCCTATATGTAAAACTATACAATTCAAAGAGGGTGTATTTTCTTTCTCAAACTACTGTATATTGGTAGAGGTGACATCTCTTCTCTAACACATACCAATAAGATGAATCCTAGGCAGCCGTAAGCCATATCCAGCATAAGAGTTTAGCTAGAACAGGAAAAGTCAAAAGGTTGCCCAACAACTTGTTGGACTGCAATATTTATGACTCTTTATGACAGCAAATATGATGTGGGTGATGGAAAACTAGTCGTCTAATCCTACTTCATTGTGGAACATAAACAACTTTACGAATGAAAGCTAAAGTATGTTGAACAAGACCCACAAATTATCTTTCAATTTTGGAATGGATTTTGTGACAATTTTTCCACTTCTACTTCCCATTTCAGCAGTATTGCTCGGTAAAACGATTTAGCAATACCATGGATAATGCAGTATGTGATTGTTAATGTGGAGAATAAATTACACATAATGAACCACTTCAGTGCGTTCCACAGTCTCTATTATGTGTCGATCAGGTTTCATTAAGAGACAAATTCTTGCAAAGTTACAGAACAAGGGCAATGTTAATTGCTTTTGATGTGTGACTCTCTTTAATTGTAGGTTATTGGAGAGCAAAACTATTGGGTTCTGGATGGAAATTGGCGCAAAGGGTGAAAACGTAAAAATTTAAGAAGGCAAATTATTCTACAAACTTTAAAATGAAAAAGATCACGAGTGGATTAACATTACATTTTGTCCTAGTGCTCATGGCTAAGTAACATAATTATAAGGTTATGCACACTCACTAGGGCCATGTCTGGGACTCGTGTCAATATGGTAATCCCCAAAATGTCATCCATGTTGAAAAAAACAGTGATTCCCCAGGGCCCCATAGGTTACAGAAGTACAGCTCTCCCAGCTCTCCCAGGGATCAGAGTCCAAAGTAGAGATTTGGGGGAGATACACCAATGTGGCATGGTGGGGCCCCAGGACGCTACAAAAAACTGGGCATACACGGCTGTGCTGGCTGTATCTCCCTGACTGTGTTCCCGGCTCTACTTAGTTTAAGCAACCGTCAATAAATTGGTGCCCTACAAATCCCCCTTTTCCAAAAAAAAAACCCCTATGCACGTAGGTTTCCATCTAGAGGTGCAGCTGATCAAGTTTGGGTGGGCTTCCCTGCCATAACACATAACCTGTGCATAAAATACACACTTTTGTTTTGTTAAAATTAAAAACCCAGTAAAAAAACAACTTTTTTGAAACTGCAATTATTATATTATTATTGGGGGTATTTTGGGGTTTTTTAATAAATTACTCATGCTAAATTTTCAACTAAACATGTAGATTGAGAATCCAATGGAAGCTCAGTTCCTTAGTTCTAGTTAAGGGTAATGTTAATGCTACGGCATATAAACACTTTTTAGACAACGCTACGCTGCCAACATTGGGTGACCAATTTGGAGAAGGCCCTTCCCTCTTCCGACATGACTGCGCCCCAGTGCACAAAGCAAGGCCCATAAAGACATGGTTGGATGAGTTTGGTGTGGAGAAACTCGAGTGGCCGCACAGAGCCCTGACCAGACCAGTGACCTTAACCCCAGTGAAGAAATTTGGGATGAACTGGAATTCCAATGGGCACAAATCCACACAGAAATTCTCCAAAATCTTGTGGAAAGCCTTCTCAGAAGAGTGGAAGCTGTTATAGAATGAAGTGTGGGGGGGGTACTCCATATTAATGCCCATAATTTTGGAATGAGATGTCCAACAAGCTCATACAAGCTACAGTAAATGTGAGGTGTTGGGTACTCGCAAATGGGCATTTACACACATATATTGTGATGTTTAAACCATGAAAGTAAGCTCATTAGCATTGCAGATAAATAGGTAAAAATAACAGGCAGTGTATGTATCCCAATTCATTTACATTATAATGTCATGGAAACTGTTGCCGATCTGATAACATACACATTTAATTTCGTCCCCACTTCATTATGCCAATTGCAAGAATAAAAATAAGGGAAAAAAGTAAAGAATATTTATTATTTTTATTCATTTTATTATCTTTTATTTATATACCGCCAGCAATTTATACTTCTTATTATATACTGTAGATAAGGATTCTGTATAAGGAAAACGGATTGCAGTTGTTTGCCGTACACCTCCCACATCACACATACTCAACGTGGGAATATTGCTACCCAGAAACTAAAAAGAGTAGATTCACACATTATGATCTATTATTAATCACAGGTACTGTAACACAGCCGCTAAACTGGCAAATTAAACACCCTTAAATGGAGTCTCATGGAAAAAATATTTTACTCCTTGACCCTAAAACCCAGTGCCATATACAGTAATGTAGGTCAGCATTAACAAAAACCTAGTTTTAGCTATTTTTTTTCATATTATGGCAGACCTGGAAGCTGCCATTGTGGTCAATCATGTGATATGTTGGCTGACCTTCCATGCTCAAACACCACACTAAGCTGATTCTTTATGGCAATGCTAATTAAGTTGGTTCCTACACAGACTTTCATTAGTCATAGTGTCCGGCTGGGTGATTAAGACCGATCTATTCTATTGTTTTCCACAGGCAGTATGATAAGGAGCCAGGCTGTCAGATTGGGCTAAGATAACTGAGTTTAGGAACTTATATACATTGCCAATATGCATCTGCTTGAAAACATTATATTATGGGGCAAAAATTTGAACTGTTTTAAAAACAAAAAAACATCCTAATATTCTTGAAAACACATGTTTAAACTGATTATAGTAATAAAATAATTTCGGTTGAGTTTTCCTTTTAAAAAGAAATTATTTGTAGGATTTTGTCTATACTGATTTACTTGCATTTTAGAAAAAAAGGCTTGTTTTATATACTAATTTTACTGTAGACTGGTCAAACTGGTGTTGCTCTAAAGTCCAACACCTGGAGGGATGCCCAACAGTGGCTGAAATATTTAGGGTGTATTGTGAATAAGACATTTATATTCATATTAATCATTGTAAGGGTTATGAAGACATGTAATAAAATGCATGGATGATCAATTGGAGGGGCCAGCATAAACACGGATAATAAATCAGATAAAGCATATTAATACGTAATAGTAAACAATTACTATGCATATGACGGGGAGGATCATCACTGTTTGATAATAAGACTTCAAGATTGAAACCATCATGGTCACAGAATTCAAAACCACTTCAAAAAAATTATATATATATATATATATATTTTTAAACTTAATAACCCAATGTATTTACCATTTAGTGGTATATTGTTTACAAACATTGGAATTACCAACACCATTGCAGATTTGACTTTGTTTTCCAAAATGGCTTTACTGCGTCCATGTTTTAACTTAAATCCCAAAAATATTTTAAATTTAGACAAAACAGCATATATGGTTAGGATTATATTGGTATGTTTCATGTAGCTCTTCCTACAGCAATATTTCCTTATGTTGGTTAAACAAAAAGTTAATTCACTTAATGAGTACGGAAAAAAAAATCTCAATTTGCATTCAGCAACATCTTCTGAACAGGTCTGGGCCATCTGGCACAATCGCCAAGGAGCCCCACGTTCAACCGATCTGCTGCTTCAGTGTGCGGCCAGCGGCATTGAGCCTGAAAATATAGCATGCAGCTGTGCGTATTCATCCGCCATATATTGTACTGATTTATGTGATGCACCAACCACCCCGTTATGTGCTTAGAACCAGAGCTGGCCTTAGGAGTTGTAGCGCCCTGTGCGGACCTCACAACCCCCCCTCTCTGCCCCTTCAAACTACCCCCACCTCAAACTACCCCTCCCCTCTGCCCCTTCAAACTACGCCCCCTCAAACTACCCCTCCCCTCTGCCCCTTCAAACTACCCCCCCTCAAACTACCCCTCCC
Source organism: Spea bombifrons (assembly GCF_027358695.1). Taxonomy (NCBI): domain Eukaryota; kingdom Metazoa; phylum Chordata; class Amphibia; order Anura; family Pelobatidae; genus Spea; species Spea bombifrons. The sequence continues at coordinate 110,826,955 of NC_071089.1, forward strand.
CTCTGCCCCTTCAAACTACACCCCCTCAAACTACCCCTCCCCTCTGCCCCTTCAAACTACACCCCCCCCTTACCTTGTTGCCGGAGTCCTGCGGTGGGAGCGGGAGGCATCCGTCTTCTCGCTCTGCCGCGGTGCCGGCATTTCATGTTGAGCGCCGGAATAGTCCGGCGCTCAACATGAGATGCCGGTACCGCGACGGAGTCACAGAGAGTAAGGGGCGCCGAGCGGCTGCTGAGAACTTCACAAGCAACCGCTCGGCGCCCCTGCCTGGGACTTAAAGCATCGGGGTTTATTTTTATTTTTTTTTAAACTTTATTTAACATGAATGATGTTAAATAAAGTTTAAAAAAAAACAAAAAAAAAAACGATGTTTCAAGTTAAGTCCCGGGCAGGCGTCCCTGCTACCATGGCGCCCTGTGCGGTCGCACAGGTCGCACACCCCTAAGGCCGGCCCTTTTAAATACTTACTTTTTTGCTGGCTTCCTTCCCCTGCAGACTGCTCTCCTCCGACATGCTCTTCTCATCACGAGGAACTCTTCTGTGTGAGCCCGACCCCTTGAGCATCACGTCGCATCTTCAAAGGGGGGGGCCTCACTAGGGCATCTCTGTGTGCCATCCCACGGACTGGCCAACCGCACCTCGAAGTCAGATGGGCCGCATTTGGCCCGCGGGCCACACGTTGGACACCCCTGGACTAGAGTGACGTAGAGAAAGCTAATGAATGCAGTGTCAGTAAACATCGAGTCTCTAGCACAAGACTGTTTCGGTCCCTGGGCAGCCAGCAAGACACATCCCCACCGTGATCAGCACCCCATACTGACACTGGAGCGGCAGGTCATGTGCTCCAGTGTGCATCCACCGGCAGGTCATGTGCCCAGCCACACACCATGGGAGCACATATCCAGCCATCGGCAGCGCTTATGTCATCAAGCAGCAACTGGCCTTAAAGTGACAGGGTCGCCCTGTCACCGCCTGCCTGGCCCTGGAGATCTGAAATGTATACATCACCTGGCATTAAGTTAAAGACAATTATGTTTATGTAATTATGTTTTTTTTAATAATGTCACTTAGCAAAACCTAGATATGACCTATGACATAATAGCTATTACAACTGGAGGACAAATAATGTACGGTGTTACCGCCTCATTAAGTATTTGGAATCGCAATCTGATGCATTCGCAGTGCTTTTTCCACTAGGGCCAGGGTTCAGGATTCAATGCTGGCTGCGTCCATCCGGCACATTGATAGGCAACCCTAAGCAGGCCAACTGGCCATCAAGAAGGACCATTAGCCATCACGTACAGTCATAGACGTAAAAAAAAAATGGCCTAACTATTTGTTTAAACTTCTGTTGGTGACGCAAATTAACTTTGTGTCTAGGGTTAGAACAAATGCATCTGATAGATGTTAAACTAAGCCATTGCATGGCTGATAAAACTAAAAGCCCATCCATTCAGAGCGATGATTCTAATGGACACCCGTTCATTAAATATTAACAAATGCATCGTCAGTTATAACTATGATCCATGACTATTTAGGAATTCAGTTAATGGGCTGTTACTAATATATCTTGGATCAGTTACTTTAAGTGTCTGAGCCATAATGAAAAAGGAAACTAGATGTGTATACATAGTTATCAGCTTATGCTTAATGCTATTTAACACTTACACTGCCAGGGTCAAAGTAAGAGTTGGTCACCTTCACATCAACTAATGTATTAAAACTACTGGTACTTGTTTGTTTTATCACCGCCACCACATAGGTTGCCACAGGGGTGACCCCGCAGTAGTAGAGAGGCAGCAGCATGTAGCATATGGTGTTAAAATGTGTGTGTATGCTAGTGTTTGATTTTTTGTTTGTGTTAGTAATTGGTGTCAGCACGTGTTTGTGGACGTTAGTGTACAATAGTGTGTACCGGCATATAATGTTATAATGCGTGTTAGTGTATGGTATTAGCATATGTGTATTTATTACTATTTGGTATCAGCATGTGTGGGTGTGTGTTAGTGTATGGTGTTAGTGTGAGTATGTGTCAGTGTATGGTGTTAAAATGTCAGGGGTGAGCCTAGTGGTGCAAAGGAGAAGATGCAGAGTGTGGTTGTGTGTATGATGTTAGAGTGATGTTACAAAGGCTTCCTAAATCAACAAGCAACAAAATTATGAGGGAGATAATTAGTAGGTTAAATAATCATACACATCCGGAGCCTGCCCCCATGGTATGCGCATACAGAGGGTTTCTAATATATATCTTGCTGCATAGGTTTATTAATGATATAGTTCTATCACAAAAAGGGTTAGAGAAAGGTGACAGCTGTATACAGATTATAGCTAGAGGCATGGCAGTTGGTATCTAATTAGTTCTTACTTAATATGTTAAATGGTGTTCAAATAAAATAACTGCCGTAAAATTGCAGGTATAATATGCATCTGTGTATAATTACTCCAAATATTTAGGAAAAAAATACATACATATGTATATGTCTATACACACTTACCGTATTTGCTGGAATGTAAGTCGAGGTTTTTTTCAGGGCAAATGCTCTGAAAAATACCCATCGTCTTATAATCTGACCTCAAATAGAGGTCTGAGTATAAGACTAAGATCCAGATCCCCCACAACCAATAGCACAACGCGTTTTACCTGACAACGAATTCCTTAAGGGGCATATTTAAAACGGGTGTTCCTCCCTCTTATATACATACTGTCCAAGCCGTGAGGCCACTTAGAAGAGACAAGCTCTTGGAGAATACTCATGCGTGCTCCCAGCGCCTGTACATGTGCAGCCAACCAGTGCTCCTCAGAGACAAGTTGTCGGCTGGCAGCAACAGAGTGAATAATAGACTTGTGCATGCGGAACAATATTGTTTCAGTCAAAATTTTCATTTACTTGTTGTTACATTTGTTTTAATTTCCTGCCCCTTTGGTTTGGATGAAATTGGGAGAGTTTCTTTATTTGGAAACAATATTATGAGCAATATTTTCAATGAGGAGGTCCCCACAACCTTCTGGACTCACATACAACAGCACCATCATAGGGTTTAGGATTGGATCCTGACTAGATTTGCATTGCAGGACCACTAGCAACAACAACACTACACCAATGGATAGACACATCCAGCCACATGCGACTCAATTCCCCCAAAGATTAGACAGTTCCTATGGATAGATCCTTCGGAGTAAGGAATATGATTGAGCTGCAGCAATGGGCAGTCCCCGGCAGACAGACACAGTCAGCAACATGGTATGGGACTGAATGCCCCAAAAATTTAGATAAATTGACCCCTCAGAGTAAAAAAAAGGTGATCTTCTTCTTCCTCACTTTCTTCTGGATCAAAAATAGACCCCGTGTTGTTATTTGACAGTGCCTGCCCATCTTTGTTCTGGGGAGTTGTGGTGGCACTGCTCAATAGTTTTATTTTGTGCGTCATCATAGAACAGTTTACGGGCAATCTTCACCTGGAATCCCACCAAGTCACCAGCACAATCCCACCGAGGCTCTGTGATGCTTTAGTAACTAAAATTGTGCATTACTTTAGTAGGTGGGGTGGAGAAGAATTTACCACCACTTGGGCCAGGAACTGCTGCTGCGTGAGGCTGGTGGTATTTCTGACTCGAAGCAAGAAGGCTTCTGCCTCCTCGGGGCTGGTGTACCAAGGTTTATTTGACTGCTTTGTTGTACACACCGGCCAGGGCTGCCCACACCACAAAAAGTGGAATCACTCCGTCTCACAGACATTTTCAAATCAAGATTGTAGTTGGTCAACATAACCCAGGAACAGTCCCAAACTGGCTTGTTGGCAGCCACAAAGAGTGGGTGATGGTGGAGCTGAACATCTGAAGGACCACTTTGACTGGCAGCGAGTCCACAACAATTCTATCGCCTGCCTAACTATTTTGTGCTGTACAAAAAGTGGAGGCTTCGCTGCTTGTTTAAGTATACTACTAAAAAAAACAGCTCAGGAGCAATATTTCCAGAAATGACACCCTGTATCTGCTCAGTCAAGTGTCCCGGCCTACCTGATTATCCTGGCTGAAGGTGATTAGAATAACTCATTAACAGTCATATAAAAAATATTGATTAAAGTCTATGTGACTGCATGTATTTTTTATCAGAAGAGGTTTATTACAGGTAGGGAGCATCTGTGACATTTACTGATATATTAGCAGGGATCAAACATCACTATGGTAGCAAGTAGCCATATTTTTTTTTATTTTTCACTTAGTGAAGCTGCTTTTCATTGACTTTCTCACGGGTACATTTACAGATAGCAAGTCTTTAATCGGTGGAGGTCAGGAAGGCTGCCCACTAAACTGAAATACAACCTTTTTTTTAATAAAAAACTATTTATTGAAAACTTTACATGGGTACACATATGGCAAATGTTATGTTACATAACAGAGGTGTGCAGCGTACATTTCACCCAACGCACGCCGGACGATGAAAAATATTTATAACAATAACTTAACCCAATAAACATTTAATAAACAATAAACCTGTCTCTGTCTCCGTCCTACGAGAAATACACCTGTTATAGAGATCACCATGTACACCCCACAGTGTATGTAGTATCATAAGCCCAGCTATGTACACTCATTCTTATTTTAACCCTTTGAACTTTTTTTTCTCATAACTCTACTAGGGGCAGATCCGAAGCCTGACCTCACACTAACATACTCAGACGCCCGCTCTACCACGCACCCAGATCTTCTCACTGCCACAACCAGACATTCAGAATAACTCACATGAACATATACACTCACACTAACACACCTAGAAACTCACACTAACACACCCAGACACTCACACTAACACACATACACTAACACACACAGACACACAGTAACATACCCAAACACACACTAACATACCCCCCCCACACACGCTAAAATACCCTCTTCCTCCTTGAAATTAGGGAGATAAAGAGGGAAGTTAAGGACTCAGGACTTACCTGTTTATCCCTACTCCCAGAGGGTACTGGAATCTTTCTGTGTGTGTGGAGGGGGGGTGTTGTCTCCACGGATCTGCCCATCCGGTGCCTACTTTTGAACCTATTCAACTTGTTTATCCTATGCTGCCCTCAACCATACTTGCCAACTGTCCCATTTTCTACCAGGACAGTCTCCGGATTTGGGAGCTTGTCCCCGTACTTTCAGTGTCCTGTGAAATCGGAAGCTGCGGATGTTGGCAGGGCGGCATTAAGTGTGAGTATGAGCTAGTATGAGTGTAAGTAAGAAGGTGTATGTGTTGGCATTTGTAAGTGCAGCATATATTACTATTACTGTTACGTAATGACAAATGCATTGTTTTCAATGGGTTTGGGGACCGCCCATTGTGCTTAAGGGGTTAATATTTTTAAATAAAAATAAATTAAGTAATTGATAGCTGTGCTGCAAAGTGTCTCTGGAAATTTTTAGGAATCTTGGCAACTATGCCTTAACCCTTTTTGCCCAGTATAAAGCTGTCATCAGGTTCCTATAAGTATCTTTAACCTTATGAGTGCCAGAAAGATCTTTGCATCATCGCACCTGCTTCTGATACAAAAGTGATTATAGGTGGATCACCAGGAAGGGGAAAACAAACATTGCTTTTTAAGTTGTATAACCAGGAGATTATGATGAGTATTTTTACATTTTCTTAGAACACAAAGTAGCCAAGTAGCCAACACTGGACTTGTTGCCATTCACAGGCCATAACTTTTGTTCTGATGGATGTGCGGTTTGAGGCTTGGGCCACTACATATGGGGTGAACAGATGGCTAATTTATCCGGGGGCATGATTTTAACGCATCCCAGCATTTCCTAAAACCCTCTCCGTGTAAATCTGATCGCCCCTGCAGCGCCACACATCTGTTAACACGGCCATCGAAGCACGCTAACCCAGCGCATGCACATCAGCGTGTTAGGGGTTAACCGGCGAAATATCCCAATGCCAGAGATAATTACAGACTTTCTTCCTGCAGAAAGAACGCTGGCCATCTAACACATGTTCAATTCATTAATTAAAAAAATAGAACAATCGCAAATGGTTATCTATTAAGAAAAAGCTAGTAAAATCTAAAACATTTAGGGTGGGATGGAAGCAAAAAAAAAAAATGCAACAAATTCTATAGAAATGCAAACATTATGCAAAAATAAATACATACATAAAGAAATGCAACAAAGTGGAAGTAACTATATATATATATATGTATATACCGTATATGTATAGATAGATAGATAGATAGATAGATAGATAATGAGTGTTATATACCCTGCAGTATGCACAGATAAATGGCACTTTGGGGAGACTATAGAGGGGTAGATGAAGGAGGGGAGAGGTGTGCAAGCAGAGGAGGGGGCATTTCAGAGACCAACTAGATGTGGAGAGCTGAGGGCAGAGGATGAGGGGTAGATGGAGACAGACAGAGAGGGAGAGGAGGAGTGAGGAGGCAGAGGAGAGGCTGCTGCCACTGCACTCCGCGCCTGCGCCCTGCGGCTCCAGGGAGCCTTGATTTGCTTCGGGATTCCCAATTCTGCAGCACAGAGCGGAGTACGGGCGCCGATCAGGAGGGATTTAAAGCGAAGCAGCACGCCCGCGATCACCCCGAGTCTAACAGATCTACTCCCCGAAACACCGCTCGCACCGTGCCCGGGACAGCCGAGGGTACTCCGCTGTGTTTGCATCAGGTGAAGCCGCATCGCGTTCCATGTAAGTGATGGACATCTCTGCCAGTCATTCCATACGGTGCTGGATGTAATGTATAGAGCAAATTACTGATAGTAAGCTGGGGGAGGGGCAGGGGTGCGGGCATCATAAAGGGTAGTGTCACGTAACAGCCAGCATATCTATATGTATATCTATCTACTATATATATATATAATGTCAATCACTTTATTACTTATGCTGTTATCATGACACTTCTATCAGCCTTATTAGTTACACACATCACATTTCCTGATGTCCAGATCGATCCCCCATAAACTATAGAGAAAAGAGCCTAGATAACCCCCCACCCCGCAGGCTGGATCAGCAGGACTATTATTTGAACCAACAGAGCTTGCACTTTATCTTCCAACACATAGTAAAAACATAACTGCATGAATCAGTGACAGCATGGGTGCATCTCACACATCATATACATGTATCTATCTATCTATCTATCTATCTATCTATCTATCTATCTATCTATCTATCTATCTATCTAGATATATATATATATATGTGTGTGTGTGTGTATCTATATCTATATATATATATGTAATTATATGTATCTATATATATATATATATATATATATATATATGTAAATATATGTATCTATATATATATGTAATTATATGTATCTATCTATCTATCTATCTATCTATCTATCTATCTATCTATATATATATATAATATATATTCTTGCGTTCTGCTCTTTAATGAGTGATTACACAGGGCTATTGATTGCATTGTAAATACCATCACAGTGTAAAGGACAAGCACCTCAATGCATGTTTGTAATTACCAGTCCTAGGAGTAATAATATGGATCTTAGCGGTAGTCTATGCTCTTGTTCACTTCAATTCTGCTCTGTCTGGTAGGTTTAGGAACACATGTGCTGCTAGCCAAGGTCATATGAATGTTAACCCTTCATTTCCAGAAGCGAGGAAATGGGCATACATACACATTGACTTTTTCCTTTACACGTGCATCTGACATAATACATAATAAATGTGGGTTGTTTTTTTTTGTTTTTTTTGGTGCTTCCGAAATGAATATTGCTTCTTGCTAATGTGGGTTTAGACGTTCACCTCAGTCTCTGGAAATCTTGTCTCTGATGATTGTCAGATCTCTGGGAATTTCCAGTCCAGAAAGGTCAGCGGTCAAAGTGTTAAAAGCACCATTTGCATTCCAGACTGTATACATATAAATAAGCAAATCTCGGCACAGGTCTAACTGCTTAGCTTTAACCGACTTTTATGGACAAACGCCAGTAAGGTCATCGTATGGAAATATGCCAGTTTTTTTTTTCTTTGGCTCCAATAATGGGTATTCCCCTGGTTCTGCGTCTGTCCTTTTGGATGGATCTTGGCTTCATCCGACACAATCCATAACGTAAAGCACCTTTATGGGCTTAAATAATCATATTAGCCTCTTCCGTGTCCTAATCTAACACGATCGTGCTTCTCTTCGGCTTTGGGGCAAAATCATGGCAAGGAGGTGACCTCTGGCCATTCTTGAGGTTATTTGCTCGAAAAACCTTGGTATTTATCAGCGCAGATTGAGCTGGAATAAGGAAAGCTGATTGTTCCGACTCAGCGATGCCCTCTTTTTTTATTCTGCATGATGGCTATAGCTGCAGTGTCCCCCACGTTGCAGGCTTTTGTGCCAGTAAGTCGCAGATAGGAAAGGTGCATACGGTAGATAAGACCCCAGTCTCCAGCATTTATGAATAATCTATTGTCGCTATCTTGGGTAAGCACAGCTGAGCCCCCCACTAAGTCTTTTACTCTAATGCTTTTTTATTATCTTGCGCTCGCCAATGCATTACGCGTTTGGTTCTAAATCAAAAGAGCATCCGGTGGGCTATAGAACCAAGGATTACCCAGAGAAGCGCATTATGCGGACCCCCGGGTGACAAACCATAACCACGAATCCCGGCAGAATTTCCACGCTGTTATCTTGACTGCGGCTACCTTTCCAGCAACAATGGAGTTAATTCAGGAATCGTGACTCTGGAGCCAAGAAATAGAGTGCAGTATTTGCATTCATGACAAAGGACAATAAACTATGTTAGTGTTTGGCGGCATATAGTATATCGAGAAAGAAGACGATGAGAAAGAATACCTTCAGAAGAGAGAATCAGCATGCAATAACCATAATACAAATATAATATCATTTAAAATTAACTATAATAAATATATATATATATATATATATAAATATTAGTAAAGGAATAATATATATTGTGTGAAGGTTTAGATATTTAACAAAAATGTTATTTTTTTGCAATCCAATCCGAACCCTATATTGCAGTAAACAATAGTCAGTTACAGGGGCTTTAAAGAGGATTTTCACAATATGTGTTTTTTCCGCTGATAAATCACAAAGAGGATCAGCGTTGAAAATGCGGCATTTAGCAGCCGTTTGGCATACGTGACACTATAGTGACCGGATCTCTGCTGTACCGTACCAGACTCATCTCTTAATTCAGATCTGCATTGGGAATCGTGCATTTCGGCAACTACAGTTACACTGCGTTACAGCAAAAGCACCGGTTCCAAAGCAAAAATACATTTCTGTCAAAACAGGGTTAAAAACATTGTTTCCTTTATGTTATTCACTTCTGTCCTAAAGCTTTGTGATTTAAGTCATGAAATTGATTAAGAATAAATCGGGGTGACTCGGGGACCCAAGAGTTTTAAAAACCACAAAGTAAGTGAATTATTGCTATATTCCATGCCAAGCTCATGCCAGTATTTCGTCTGCACATTTGTTCCTTATAACTATGCCATTGTGACATAAGTGCTCTGTATACTATGTTTGGCCACTCGCCTTAAAAGACTGGGCTTGGACTTAAATTCCCATCATCCACGGGTGGCCCGACACTAATGTAGAAGAATGAAATACATGGTGACCTATTTGGCGTGTGTCTAAAGGGTGGCTGTGAACGGACTTGCAGGTTCCTCTGATGGTTTGGAGGAAGTCTATTGCTATTCGGTATGAGGAGGACTTGGCCATAAAATGAGTTACTAGTATTACCTGGTTAAAAGATGGCTGCTTGTTGGGGTAAAGACTCTGGTAGTCTGTCCAGAACTACTAACTAGAAGTCAGCTTGTGCACCCTCGATAATATAATCACACATCGAGGGAGCGTATGAGGATACGTTAGGTACTGTCTGCTCTGTATATATATATATATATATATAAATATATTTATACAGAACTGTAAATATGGGCCATGTCTGTAAAAGAGCAGTTCTGCTGCAGTATTCTAAATGTGAGCAGTCTAAATGTGAGCAGTCGCCATGGAAACCAGTGAGCCGTTCCTACTGATTACTATACATTTAGCGCAGGCTCCAGGCTTCTCTTATTTGATTTAGCTGATTTAGCAGATGAATGATGTCTTGTAAGTTGTCACACTTTGAATGTGTCTTAATTCGTATTTTGCTAGCCGCTGATGACACGGTTTAGATCGTCGGTGGGTTTTTAAATGATGTAACTGATAGTTTTTTGTAAATCCGGGCTGCGATGTACCTTGACACCATCCTTTTGCGGGATGTGTATTCCTCATATAAAATGTGACAGCTGTGTATTGCAGGCGTAGAGGACAGAAGTGTGTAGCACTGTGTGAAAAAGGTGATTTTTTTCTTAGATTAGTAGCATCGTTGTAATTGTTTTTTTGATTATTCATAAGAAGCCGAGGTATACTGCAGTTCTAGCTGTTTCTGTAAATCCCAATTTGTTATGCAATTTACTTCTGGTTATGTCCCGTTTTCCTAGTGTACAGGGCTGCATAATATGACGGCGCTATATAAATCAATAAATAATATCATTTTTTTAATCTGTAACACGCATGCTGATACTTTAAGCCTATCAGCCTATAACTCTGCTTAGTTCTAAGCTTGTTTAACCATACAATTTTACATATTAACGTAGTGATTTAATCCCCTTTGTACAGCGCCGCAGAATCTGATGGTGCTATATAAAACCATAAATAATAGTGATAATAATAATAATTTAGGTTGAAGTAAACACATAAATTCATCAAGTTCAACAACGAGCTATAACTAATCCTCCAGCCCATATTTAAAGGCATCTATTGAATCTGATAGCACCACATGGGTAGTGAATTCCACATGTTTAGTGTTCTTACTGTGAGGATCCGTTTTCGCTGCTGCTCACAAAGTGAGAATTCATTTTGTTCAAGTGTGAATGGATGACCTCTTGCTCTTTAAAGAAGTCCTCATGATGAACATGTCACCAGAAAGCGGCTAGTATTGTCCTTGTATGTATACGTATAATGATATCATAGCACCCCTGCCTTTAGCATTATTAAATGTATTTATTAAACCTCATCCGGTGGAGATCCGCAGATCAGTCCGATCAGTCTTTAGTTCCGTGACTGTTTTTTAGTTAGTTATAGGGATTGTTTTCAGTGCAGAACTGAACTCAGAAACAAATACTTCCTGTTCAGAACTTACCTCCCTTCAACTCGCTTCCCCTTTGAAGAATATCCGTACAGAAGAACAATGTACTGACAGATCTACGCCGGAGGGGAGGAGTAACGGATTGGAGAGAAAGAGTCAAAGACGCCATGTGACCAGCAGACAAGATGGCTGCTCCTCATAGCACACAAAAAACTTTTCTAAAACATATGCATTGGCTCTTTTACCCTCAAAACCCTATAACAGATTTATAAATGACATAAATGACTTTGCCTGGAAAAAAACTAATGTGTTATTTATTCCGTGGGTTTATAATTGGAGATAACCTCCATTTTTACGATCCTACCGATTAAATATCAGATAGATGGAAGACTTAAACACTATATTGAACTTTTATTAAGGTTATTGTCCCTATAGTTAGCTTCCCCCACAATTTAATGGTCCATAGTTGTCGGCTAAGGAAGGAACGATTAACTTGACTCACACGTTGCTGAAAGTTATAGAGACTTGGCGTTCATTAGAGGTCACAGTTGTTCTCAGATAGTACCAAGTTGTTGGCCTCCACAAGTGTGACCTGGACCCACGAAAACCTGTGTCCTTTCCGTCTTAAAATTCAGCCGTCCAAGGAACAACAACGATGTTTCATCACTTATTCATTTCAAGAATATCTACCGTGAACCAGATTTAACTCTTTCATACTGGTGAAGGAAGTATCAGAATGCCCCACATGAAACAGAGATTATGAAAAGCTCATCTTGTTTGCCTATTTTTTGGTCGTCTTGTCTTATTTTAAGAGTAACCTTATAACTATTGCATGCATGTTTAATTTCCCTGGCTGTGTTGACCTCTACCACTTCTGCTTGAAGACTGTTGTATGTATCTACCATGTTGTCACTGAAGTAGCCTCAGTTAGCTGTTGGTTCCTGAAAACTGCATTGCAGCATCTGTCTGCTTACATACTAGTCGTGATATTGAGTTCTTTGTGCGTGAGAGGTGACTTTCCTAGAGACATAATGGCTTTATATGTACAAGGATTTAAAAATAAAAGCAATCTGAAATTATCTTCTATTAGACACCCAAGATGCCAAGGTGTTATGTCATGTTTCACCCACAGAGTGCCCTACCTCTCTTCCATGCATGCATTCACAATGTCCTGCTTAGGAACTGTTCTAGTTAAGAGACCAAAACAAGACTGGTGCCATCAATCCAGTTAAAGTCTTGAGTATATTTTAATCCTAGCGAGCTGTTGACCACAAGGTTCAGGAGGCGAGAGAATGTGCTTTGTAACTTTGTAGGTTATGCTGTATGTTCTACATATGTAACCTGTCGTGCCATATTTCCTTCTGGCCTGATGAGGACATCTATAGGTTATTGTTATGGGGTTATGAAGGACGTTCTTTATTCTTTGGTATGTATACATATGTAACCTGTCGTGCCATATTTCCTTCTGACCTGATGAGGACATCTATAGGGTATTGTTATGGGCTGTTATGCAGGACATTCTTTATTCTTTGGTATATAGTCTACGTGACTCAGATGCTGGTTAGGACAATGTAACCCTATTAGCTTACGTGTGACTGAAGCCATTGATATACCTTTCCAATCTATTCTACTCTATTAATTGGATCAATGTTAGAGGACCAAGTTGTGGTCATGGTTTACAGTCAATGAGGATATACCACTGGAATAAAATGGATTAACCTTCATTTGTTAAAGTTTGTTTCCTTAGATACTCTCTGGCAACCACAGGACTAGCCCATACTGAAGAATAGAGTCGTAAGCTTGTATTTAACTAACACCTGGCTTTGTGACACACCTTAGCGTTCTAAACCACATAGCTGCCGACTGTAATACGTTACATTTCAGCTATTTCAAGAGTAGACAAGACCCACACACGGAGAAACTACCTCCGAATAGCCATGTTTATTATGATTGCAGTGGATCAAACCAAACCAAACCTACTTACTTAACATTCATTATTACAGCACCGAGGAACACGTTTTAAATGGTTCAGAATAATAACACAGCTCATTTGTTTTGTGCCTCTAGCTCGGAGAGTGATAATTTCCAGGCATGTAAATGCCCACTTTGATTATTTTCTTGTTTATTTATTTATTTTGTTGTCTTCGCATTGTATCGGAAGCGGTGATTTTTGATATTTGGACTCTTACAGAGGAATCAGAATCAAGATTTTCAATTGCCTTTGAAGTAGAAATCACCTACTTGAGTCTGTGTGTACATTATTGTATAAAAAAGTGACATTTTAACCTATTTTTTTGATGTATGTAAATTAAAGGTACGCTTCAGCCATCATATGCACTTTAATGCACATGATGGATGAGTTCTTTGAGTGCATTTGTGATCGGTAAGGCTGTTTTTAGCAGTAATTATGCCCCTTTAATTCAGGTTGTAAAGGCATTTGTGCTAACTTTGCTGAAAACCCCAATGAAGGAGCATAATATAAATGTTACATAAAATGCTGAGAAGCAAAATAAATCATGTAGGGTTGTGATTATGACCCTTTAACCCCTATAACACATTTTGGAAATGTATGACAACTCACTAAATGTAACTGTCACGAATTAGCCAGACACATCAGAAATGAAATGAATCACAGGCCCTCCAAGATGCAGGCATTAGAAGAATGTAAAAAGTTTTACATCCAAAAAGATAGCAGGAAGAATTATGTTTCATCTCGTAAACAAGAACAACAAGAATAAACTCACATAAAATAAATAACATTTGACAACCCAGCAAACATATTATTATCCCTGGTTGCACAAAGCCTTACAGACTCCACCGTCAACTTCAGTTTAGTAGGACCACTGTAGAAGTGAGTTCCAGTCATGTTTATCTGAGCTCTGCAGATGTAACATTGAACTTGACGTAGTCTGATCTTTTAGATTCACTTAATGTATTTCTGTGTCAACCAGTGAAATTTGTTGTCACGATATCAAAATTAAAATTTAAGGACTTAGGTCTAATGTGACAGCATCTGCCTGAAATCAGAGCTGCCATTGACAATGAACATTGACACCAAGAAAAAACCTTCACGTAATAATGATTAAAACTCAGGATAATGTATAAAGCCTATTCTATATTATCCAGAAGAACAAGTGTGAAGAGCATACCCAATTGTTGGAATACACTATTACAATAGAAATCAATAGCTATGTATGGCTTGGCCACCCTTAATCCGACAATTCTTTTTTTGGATCTTGGCTCGGTGGAATCATGGTCAGATACATTGTTATTGCCATTGAGATGTTTCCTATTCCTACCCCAAAATTAACACTGGTAGGATTTTTACAAGACAAATAGTACTAAAGTGTATATTTTTGCAGTACCTTACAAAAGGTTTCCACCTCTAGCACTGACGTTGTTCAGGAGATACTCCTGGTTCTGGTTAGTCCTGTCTCTAAAAGGAATTCCAGATACTTTACACAAGAATCTCTTAAGATGGTAATAATGCCTTGGCTACGTTGAGTTCTGTCATTTGATCTAATTTCCATCATTGCAGAAAAGAAGGGTTATTTTCTGTCTTTAAATCATGTGATGCATTACACATTAATGTAGAATAATAATAATAATATTATATTGTAAAATGTAGTGCTGTGTTAGTATTTGCCTTTATAAAGTTAATTAAAATAGTCATTGTCAAGTACAATGTTTATGAATGAAGATGATGCAACTGAACTAGCCCAAATAAATACAGATCTCATCAATATGATCTAATAAGCTCTGTCCATTCCATATACAGTATTAGTTAATTTAGTTTTCCTAACAACGTAAGTATACATATTCCATAGTTTTCAACTTTTGGGCCTTCTTCATTGAGATGCTCGTGACCTCATGGTGTTACCTCACAGAAGTATCTGCAAACTTTTGACCGCTGGTCCCCCAGAGGTGTCTCTCTCCTTTGGGGCAGATCTGAGCTAGGGAGACTGGGTAATGTGCATCGGGTAGAGCTAGCCCACAATGGACATGAAAGTGGGACTGGGGTGGACCTGGGTGGAGCAGTAGGGAGAGCCAAGCGCTCTGCACCAAATACAGAGTTTTAAGGTATGGTCACAGGACAACGCATCACATAATGCTGCATCCATGCACGGCTCTACATCTCTGCCCCTTTTGTGGGTGCTATTAGGTCTTTGAGAACACATCTGCCACACACAGGGCCGGCCTTTGGGGTGTGCGACCTGTGCGACCGCACAGGGCGCCACACTCCAGGGGGCGCCGCCGCGGGGTCCGCCGGGGTCCGCCGCCGCCGCCGCCGCAGCGCGGTCCGACGCCCCTGCCGCCGCGGGGTCCGCTGCCGCCAGTATGGGGGCACCCGGCACCCCTCCAGAGACGGACAGTAATGTCCGCCGCTGGAGGAGCAGGCTCGCAAGGGAGCAGTATCGGAGGTCTTTAACAGACCTCCGATACCGCTCCCTTGTGATCCCCGCGGCAACAGCTGCTGTGCGCCGGGGTTTGCTGTCAGATCCCGGCGCACAGCACTGAAGCCGCGCCCACCGGTCTCCGTGCCCTCTGACCCGGAAGAAGAGAAGACAGAAGAACTAAGAAGAAGAGCGAAGAGGAGGCAAAGAAACTGAAAGAGGAAAGGTAGGAAAGCATAGAGTGACAGTGAGAGTGGATTGGTGTATATGTGTGGATTAGTATAAATGTGTGGTTTGGTATATATGTGTGGTTTGGTATATATGTGTGGTTTGGTATATGTGTGGATTAGTATATATGTGTGGTTTGGTGTATATGTGTGGATTGGTGTATGTGTGGATTAGTATATATGTGTGGTTTGGTATATATGTGTGGTTTGGTATATATGTGTGGTTTGGTATATGTGTGGATTAGTATATATGTGTGGTTTGGTATATATGTGTGGTTTGGTATATGTGTGGATTAGTATATATGTGTGGATTGGTATATATGTGTGGATTGGTGTATATGTGTGGATTGGTGTATATGTGTGGATTGGTATGCGTGTGGATTGGTATATATGTGTGGATTGGTGTATATGTGTGGATTGGTGTATACGTGTGTGGATTGGTATGCGTGTGGATTGGTATGCGTGTGGATTGGTATGCATGTGGATTGGTATGCGTGTGGATTGGTGTATATGTGTGGATTGGTGTATATGTGTGGATTGGTGTATATGTGTGGATTGGTATATGTGTGGATTGGTGTATATATGTGGATTGGTGTATATGTGTGGAGTGGATTGGTGTATATGTGTGGATTGGTGTATATGTGTGGATTGGTGTATGTGTGGAGTGGATTGGTGTATGTGTGTGGATTGGTGTATATGTGTGGATTGGTGTATGTGTGTGGATTGGTGTATGTGTGTGGATTGGTATATATGTGTGGATTGGTGTATATGTGTGGATTGGTGTATGTGTGTGGATTGGTAAGGGTGTGAGAGTGATGGGTGTTATGCTGTACCATTTCCAATGTATTTTTCATTATATAATTATGCTCTAAAGTACATCATAACTCCCATCACTCTATACTGTTCCATACAGTGGCAGAGCTGGGAGGCAGAGGCATTGCACCCCCACCGCAGGACTTCTGAAAGGTAAGTGAACTTCAAAGAGGGAGAGGGTAGATAGTTAGGAGGGGGTAGGTAGGGAGAATGGAGTGAGACGGGGTACATAGGGCAATCATACTCCTATCATGCCAAGTAGTCTACGAGTACATCCTGGAATCTGCGGGCATGATAAGAATGTGATTGCTGTTAATCATATATATATATATATATATATATATATATATATATATAAATATTGTTATTTAATTGTTTTGTTATGTGTAGGGGGGGGGGTCATATTCGGTTTCGGCCAGGTAAATGCTGCACTTTTGGTTTCAGTCCAGAATTTGTTTCGGTGCATCCCTACTACTAAGCCAGACAATGAAGTGGTAGGCCTACACCACATCAATGTTTGGCGTAGTATATAGTGATTGGGGTTTTGTTACAAGTTTTGATTCCTTTCTTTTTTTGGGATGGGGGGGGCGCCAGACGAGTAGTCCGCACAGGGCGCCAGAACACCTAAGGCCGGCTCTGGCCACACATGTCTAGTTGTTGTCACTGTCCTGAAAAAAATTGCAGCTGTTGGCAGCTAAATTAATCTAATTCTGTGGCCATGGTTGCCTCTTTTCATGCAGGAAGGAACTAAGCATGGGGTCAGGTGGTGATATTGGGAAAGTGCTTCCTGACCTGCCAACTCTGCCTTTGGATTGTCTTTGACGACATACTTGATTACCTTGTCTGTAAATGATCTAGGCTTGGAGAACAGCAGTAAAAAAGATGTTAAGCCAGTAGTGCAAGCATATTCAGAAGGTACATCTACAGTTCTTCCGCTTTCAATCTAGCCAAGGTACGTGGGGTGGAAAATGATGTCATATAAAATTAAAAGCCACAGAAATCTCTCTCGACCTCTTTTATGAGGGCTTGATTCAGGCAGTCAGGATAATGAGAATGTTTGGGGCAATCAACAGCCAGGACTGCTGGTACCTATGTTCTTCAAAGTAAGTTATACAAAAATGGGGATAAGTTGAGCCATGAGCAGCCACAGGGCTTTTTATCGGATATTTACCTACATCTTAACCACGAGGAGAATTGGCAGTTGTAAGGTACAAACAACGTCTTTCCGGCGTAAACAAAAATGTATAAACACACTGACTATTGTTCCAAACTACTAAATCAGTACATGGACAGTAACGGTTATCAGTGGTTACATGACAACAAGGAGCTAAATATTTGCAGTTGGTGCTGGCTGCATGCACAAAAAGCTGGATTCTGGCTCAGCAAGAAACTGGATGTGGTAAAGTTGGCTGTACTCTATGGCCACCATTAAAGCTCGTTTGCAGAAGTGTACATAATCTGACCATGCAGATCATAGACAGCTAGTGCTCGTTTTGGCTTCCAAATTCTGATCCAGGAAGCCCTTCAGGGCAGCCTTAATATTGCTAGTCTTACATTGGAGCCCAAAGCAACTGCGGCGAGACGTCTACAGTGTAAAGGCCTATAGAGACCCGGCCGAGACGGGCCATTGAGCGCGCCAGGCAAAAGCCCAGAGGGCTAGTGCACACAAGTGCCTCCCACTCATTATTATCTCTACTTGGCCGGCCAATCGGATCCTTTAACTTGCAAAAGTATATATGAGGCTGATATAGGAGTATAGTGCCTGGCCACATGTGTTCAGCCCGTGGCCGCACGATTAATTGGGTGCTGGCCATAACGTGCCAGTTTGTGTTTCTTAAAATTATCAATTTATTGTTTAACCCAATATCAATTACTATAATTGTATATATTATATGTTGTGTGTGTGTGTGTATCTATATATATATATATATATATGTATATATATATAGATAGATAGATAGATAGATAGATAGATACACACACATATATATATATATATATATATATTGTTGTTTGTGTGTTTTTCTATCGCACTGCTCCAAAACTACAAAAGAAATATTTGTTTGAGAAAATTACCAGAAGGTCGCATCTTTATTAAAGAAACATTCTGTGTGGCCATGGCTGTTGTTATAAGTGCAATTTAAAAATAATTTCTGCAGGACACTTTCTTTGTTGCTAAGCAACAAGGCCTTTTGCATTCGAAACAAAAGGCTGGGGTATTTTCATGTGCTATACGCAGCTTGCTGGATGGAGAAGCCAAGATATTTTCAGCCCTTGTGAAGATTTAACCCTTTATTAGCCAGGTAGCCCAGAGAAAAAATATGTTTCTATCAAATGTATTATATATATACATATATATATAAATATTGACTGCAGGTCTTGGTCATTCTTGGATTTTTATATATGTGTATATATTAATATGTGCAAAAGCACAAGGATAATATGTATCTACGAATTTCGTGCTTACTCACACTCACGCACTCACTCTCTCATTCACACTTTTTGTCCGCTTTTCGGCATATTATTTTTCTTTGTCCGCTTCTCCGTGAAATAGGTCTCTTGGTGCACTTCTGCAAAAGGCCGGAGCCTCCAAGCACATCCTCTCCCCCCAGTTGGGGAGGGAATAATGCAAATAGATTTGCAGAGAAAGAAAGGTGCAGAAATACCTCTCAGTGCACTTCAACAAAAGGGGCGGAGCCACTGCAACAGTCTCTCCCCGTTCCTCCAATCAGGCAGAGAGGGTGTGTCTGCCTTCTGTGGTAGTGCATTGGAAGGCCAGGTTCATCGAGAAGTGGATGAAGAAAGAAGACATGGGGAGAAGCAGACGAGGAAAGAAGACAAAATAACAAGATGAATATTCCTACAGCTAAACATGTAAATAAACATGTAAATGTAAATAAAACTGTGCTAGTTGATGAATATACATGTGACGGGAAGCCACTGGAGACTAAATTTAAGAGACTTGCACAAAATACACCAGAAGCTATACATTTCAGGTTGTTTGGAAGAAATAAAAACATAAAAGCATTCCTTATTTAGCTCCAAGAAAATGTTTGGGCTGATCGTGAAGGTCCTAACGGCAGGGTTAATAAGAAAGTGACCTAGGAAATTGGAAATTTGACAACAGAGGCTGTTAAAGCAGAACAAGTGTTTGAGAATTGATGGGCAACTCAACAAACATTGGCAGAGGTTGATAAGGGAGTGACCTTTGGACACATGATCGTATTTCTGTAATTGACTAGTTCCTTCATGCAGTAAGAGAGACTGAAATGTTGGCAATTTTCCTTTCAATACCGGACATGAATTATATATATTAAAAAAATAGATTTCCTTGTTCATTTTATTTAGGACTGCACTGGATAGATTCTTTAAAGAATATGGAAATGAATCAATAGACCATTATGACTGCAAGTTTGGTTATCATTTTGAACATGTCTTGCAACAGTGCAGTGTCATAGATTTCAGTCCAAATGCTCTTTTGGGCACACAAATTCCCACCTCTTATTTCTGTTCCATTCCGTTCTGTGTCATTGTGACATACGCAGACAGTCGTCAGTAGGTTGTGTGTTGGGATCGTCTTGAAGAAAGATTTTCTGGCATTTTCTCAAATTTTATATTTTACAGCTTATTACACTTAATAAACCCATATAATGACTTGGAACGGCTTTGATGTCATCTAGTTCTAGTAGTCTTAATGACTCAGCTGAGGTCCCCCGGTACCTCATTTGCAAACACTGTGCTGTTACACCAAACCCCTGCCTTTTGCTTATGTCGGCACCATCCACTCTTCATGGGATAAGAGGAAGATGGAGAACTTAAGGTGATTGATCCACCTTGGTCCACCCTTCCAATGCGAGTAGATGGGTTTGCCGAACTATGTAATGACGTGCCATAATCCAAAGCATACCTGCTAGTGCACTGGGCACAGATCCTGGAGCAGAAAAGTTAACACATGGAGAGCTGTGGCAATACGTATTGGCTTTTAAACAAACAACAACAAAAGAAACAACAAATTCTGTCCAATTTTAGCATGGGATGAGTATTCTGAAGTCATATTTATTCTAAAATTAAATGAAGACTAAACTCATATTATGTGCCCAGTGTACATTAGAATGCTAGGTCTGGGGAAGTCCGTGGCCATGGTTCCATGGCTGCAAGTAATGTCAACTTACCTCTTATAAAAATCCCCCTCTTTTCCATCCAAATAGTATTGCTTAAAAATATTATTCATAGCAGATGGGTTGCTGTCATCATTATAGATTAGTTGTTCAGTGTGTTCAAGCCTGAGAATGTGTAACACCATGTGTGCTGGTGTCATGATGTCAAATCATGCTCCATCCGCATTACATGAATATAGTGATGAAGCCCTAGGAGTCCCTTTATCCTTACTTTTTCCTGCAAGGATGGTGTCTGATTTGGGAACTGTCTGCGCTAAACTGCAGGTAGTCCCAGTCAATGAAACTGGGACAGCCAACAGCCAGAACATAAATCCAGTTGTCTGCAAATTCAGGACAGCTGGCAGCTATCCAACTC
Organism: Spea bombifrons; assembly: GCF_027358695.1. Classification (NCBI taxonomy): domain Eukaryota; kingdom Metazoa; phylum Chordata; class Amphibia; order Anura; family Pelobatidae; genus Spea; species Spea bombifrons. The sequence goes on from NC_071089.1 coordinate 110,848,034, forward strand.
TTATTTTCTCCTCTCGGCAATATAGGAAGATCAAGTTCTTCACTCAATTTCTCTGCCTCATCCATCTGTGATAGTAAAAGAGCATCTGGGGTATTTGTGGAAATGCCCTAAAAACTTGCACTCTTGGAGGGCGCATTGCAAACAGAAATCTGGAGGCCCAGACAAAAAAAAAATAATCCTAATTGAAAGAAAATGCTTTTATTTTTTTTATCCTTCCAGCGTAAGCACTCTGCCTTCCTGTTTATCTTAAACTGTGATTCCAAAGACCTCTCTCTCTGTCTTTTGTGCTATTGTAATAAAACAGAAAATTGTTTTTATAAGCTGTTCCTCTCTTTGTCACCCCCGCTGATACCGGCTACACGCCGACCGTCCTGCCATCGCTTACCAACCGTACGCGGTGATTGCTCATGACAAGCGGTTTGTGTTTGGAGCTTTCAAACTGTGATACATTTTTCCGCTTCTGTCTGTAAGGGTACATTTTGCAAATGATGGATCTGCTGTGCAATGAATGTCAAATCCACTCTTTACAGTCTGCGTGAAAGACTAAAATGTGGCTTCTATTTATAGCAACAGAATAATACCCAATGCTGAGAGCCATTATCGATCAGATCCGGTAAGTCTATAATTTCTCTTGGCGAGGCCAAGACACTCGCCCACTTCCCATAATTTTCTGAGTCAATTGAAGAGTAGCTCAAGGATTGCTATTAAGATCCCGAACAAAAGAAATAGCCTTAAAATGCAGCTTTTAACCTTCTTTTATTCTAGAAGATTGTGGACCTTGGGACGCGTCCCATTGACGTCACTTAGTGAAAGCTTTGTGACTGTTGTCCTTCTTAATCCTGCCCTCAGGAATCATAACATAAAGTATAATAACATCAGTGTTCCGCCGCATTGTTTTTCCAAGGCGCACGTACGCTTATTCACGTGGTTCAGAGTCTCTTGATGCTTTCTCCGTGTGTACAGTAATTATAAAAGACATAATCTGCTGTCAGGTAGCGCTTGCCTTGGTATTTTTAGTATAGCCCCCGTTTAATTGCTGGGTAAAAAGAAATTGGGACATCTCCTGTCTCCTATGCCTGTCGACAAAGGCTTTTTTGTGTCTATTCTGAAAAGATTTTCAGAAGTACATCCCCACTTAAAAACGTAAAAGACAAAGAGATGAACTTGGTTATAGGCGGTATTGGCTCACATGCATATCCCAACTTAAAGGTGCTGTTCCACGTGCGCGTTTTTTCCTAACTTTCCTAGATTCTTAAATGATTATATACTACTATGGTATACATCTTAAATTACCATATTCCTTTTTTAAAAAATAAAAAGTTTTGCTTTATTTCTTTCTTGAAATCCTTTATCCTGTCTGCCTGCTCTGACATCACAAAAGGGGCATTACCTTTACAAGTTTAAAGGGACCTCATTCCCTAACACCTATCACACAAAACACCTCACACCTATCATACATCACTCCTTTACACCGATCACACAAAACACCTCACTCCCTCACACCTATCATACATCACTCCTTTACACCGATCACACAAAACACCTCGCTCCCTCACACCTATCATACATCACTCCTTTACACCTATCACACAAAACACCTCGCTCCCTCACATCTATCATACATCACTCCTTTAAACCTATCACAAACACCTCACACCTATCATACATCACTCCTTTACACCTATCACACAAAACACCTCGCTCCCTCACACCTATCATACATCACTCCTTTACACCTATCACACAAACACCTCACACCTATCATACATCACTCCTTTACACCTATCACACAAAACACCTCACTCCCTCACACCTATCATACATCACTCCTTTACACCTATCACACAAAACACCTCGCTCCCTCACATCTATCATACATCACTCCTTTAAACCTATCACACAAACACCTCACACCTATCATACATCACTCCTTTACACCTATCACACAAAACACCTCGCTCCCTCACACCTATCATACATCACTCCTTTTACCTATCACACAAAACACCTCACTCCCTCACACCTATGATACATCACTCCTTTACACCTATCACACAAAACACGTCACCCTCTCACACCTATCACTCCCATCACACCTGTCACACATCATTACTCACTCCCCATCGATAGCCATCACTGTGTATTAGGTTCTGCTTTCTATTTCACATGCATTAGCATGAAATGGCAGGTGAGAGTGGCAGTAAGCGGTCAGATTGCTGTAATGTTATATATAGGGAGGGCTTTGGAGGTCTCTGTTTCTAGGCAACTATAGTATTTCAATAAACTTGACAGGGACATTAAGGAGAAAGACAAAGTTATATTGTCTATAACGTCTCTCTATATGGTGCATCACTTATCTGGAGATATTTTAAGAGGCCCCTAGGTGGAACAGTGTCTTGCCTTTAATATATCAAGACAAAAGACTTTTTAGGTGTTTACACATGGTAGATTATATATTCATTATATACCGTATTGGCCCGAATATAGGCCGCACTTTTTTCCCCCACTTTAAGTCTTTAAAGTGGGGGTGCGGCCTATATTCGGGGTCTAGCGCCCGACGCCCAGGACATGCAGTCCCGGGCGCCGGGCAGGCAGCGGGGTTAGGATACAGATCCCCCGCAGCGGTGCAGGGGACCTGCATCCTACTGTCTGATACGCTCAGACAGCCTCCCGTGCCAGCACTTTCCACGGGGGGAGTACCGGCACGGGAGGTTGTCTAAGCGCATCGCACGGACGTTCACCGGCAGCGGCGATGCGCCGTTGCCGGTGAACATCAGCACGATGCATTTTAACCCCCCCGACTTACCAGAGCAGACTCCCGGGTGTCTTGCAGGGCCGGCGGAAGACATCTATGCAATACGCGTATACGACTTCCGGTGCCGGCACTTCCGCTGAGTGCCGGCACCGGGAGTTGTATACACGATGTGCATAGATGTCCCCCTCTGGCCCCGTAAGACACCCGGGAGTCTACTCTGGTAAGTCGGGGGGGGGAGGACAGAGTGGCAGCATATCGAGGGGGAGGACAGAGTGGCAGCATATCTCGGGGGGGGGAGAGGACAGAGTGGCAGCATATCTCGGGGGGGGGACAGAGTGGCAGCATATCTCGGGGGGGGAGGACAGAGTGGCAGCATATCTCGGGGGGGGAGAGGACAGAGTGGCAGCATGTTTTTGGTGCTTTTTTAAAGAAAAAAACTTTTTCTTTAAAAAAGCACCAAACTTTTAGGGTGCGGCCTATATACGGGGGCGGCCTATATCCGAGCCAATACGGTATAATTAACCAATTAGTGTCAGGAAACACACTTGGGTATATAGAATGGACTAAAATTTTATATGGTTTACAGGATAAGAGTTATCAAGGAAGACTCTGAGATTATAAAATGTATAGCTTGGAGAAAAGATGAGAGGGAGGGGAGATGTGATAGAAACATTTACATTGAAAGGGAAACTCCGGCCATTCATATGATATGTGCGTGGTCTCTTTTATGGCACTTTTATGCCACTGATTGGCCACTTAAGCTGTCAATCAGTGACAGGAAATTGCTTCCATTGATCTCATGGAAGTGTTTCCTTACCACTAATTGACAGTTTGAAGCAGCCAATCAGTGGCAAGGAATGTCGGATCAAGGAAGATTTTGCAAATTCTGTGTCAGCTACGTGCTTTATTTTTACTTTATTTTTTCATATTATAGTACTGAAATAATGTTTAGGGTTACTCACTGAGAACCTAAATATACATTAAAGGTAAAGGTGTCAGGGACCCTTTAACGAGGAGGGAGGTCTATTTTAAAGAGAAATGTTAAAACAAGAGGCCATAATCTAAAACTAGAGGGTCAGAGGCTTCAATGTAAAGTAAGGATGTTTTAATTTACTGACAGGCTAGTAGATAAATAGAACAGTCTCCCAGCAGAAGTAGTAGAGGTTAATACAGTAAGGGAATTTAAACATGCATGGAATAGGCAAAGGACCGATTAAAGCCTAAATCTCTACATCAGGAAAAAAATGGGCAGACTAGAGGGTTAAATTGTCCATCAGCTCCTATGTCTTTGAGGGAATGGGCAGCTTCTCATGAATTGGAACTGACACCCTAATATTCTAATGTGATTTATTGGTATCTGGGCTTCCCATTTATGGTTTGCAGCTTAAATAGTATTATATAAAACAATAAAATAGTGAAAAAATGTTTTACTTGAATATGGGTTACTTCATATGATTACTAAATGGTATATATTTACCACAGTTAGTGAATCTTTGCAAAAGAATGTTCACGATGGGTTGTTGAAGGGTTATTATTCTTATTAGTTATTATTAGTGTTTATTATTATTAGTCTTTACGGACAGCTCATTTATAGAGTTCGTAGGTATGTTCATCACCTACAATATGGCTAGTGTAATAATAAGGGGTAGACACTTAGTGCCTGGTTAACCTATTAATTGCTGAAAGCGTTAAATACAAGTGATACTCATCTTGTAGCTTTTTGTTTGACTAAATGGGGCAAAATGTGCAGACACAAAAAAAATTGTCGAGACATAAAATTAGGTTTTTATGATCATGCAATGAATGTTTGTTTATAGGAATGTGAAAATACTTTCTACGTTACAAAGAATGTGAACATATTGTATCAGCCGCTATAGAATCCCTGCGTTTCTTTGCCGTTTGGAGTTTATACAGAGCCATTATCAGATTTGCACAAGAAACGGGGATTACATGTCATGGAATTGCCATTATAGAGTTGTGTTGTTAATTGAGAGGTGCCGATAAATGGGTTAAGTTGCATTCCACGTCACTTGTGTTGGATCTGACCTTGTGCAGTCCCAGCGCCTCGGGGAGGCAGCTTTGGAAGACGCAGCTCAAAAATTGTTCCATTGTAATTCTGTCGACTTTTACATCTAAATATATAACGCATCAGCTTTATTGCAAAGTACAAGCAAACTGCAGATAGTAGAAAAAAATAACAAACCAAAAAAAAAACAGTGGGCTGTATTTCTAAAAGTATTTTAAACAATTTCTTAAAATGGAATTTCAAGAATTTGTCATTTTAAAACATTGAGACATGTTTCTGTGAAATGTGTTTATACTATTTTTCCACAGCTGGGAGAAATGTCCCGTGTCAGGAATATATATATATATATATATATATATATATATATATATATATATATATATATATATATATATATATAATCTCCAGTGGCTTATATCTGCCCCCCCCGCCATTTACTTCCGCTTCGACCTTCCTCTGTCCCAACATGCTCTATGATGTCATATCAGGATGCATTGTGAGTAAGTTTCCTATGGGGGTTTGCTGGTTTGGCAATGAAGGAGTCCTTCATTGTGATACAAAGGAGATGTATTCAACCGGCCCATGGACTACTGTGGCCAATATGTACCTGTAAGACAATCTGCCCTAGGTCATGTTGCAGAGGTACCTCCTGCCCCCCCATGCCAGAATACACCACTGCATACAGACAAACCTTAATGGCAACTAGTGAGACAGGACCGCGCATGAGCTAGTTAGGCCTGGGCTAGTCCAGAATATTCATATATATTTGGTTGCCCATACTCTTCTCCCATTCTGTTTGTTGTGTGTACTCAGTAAATGGCAAAAGCGTTTATTTTTTTATGTGCACAATGTTATAATTTCCATGGACAATAAGCAAGCAGAAGATTTTTTGGCGATGGTCCTTTCTCAAAAACGATACAATAACATGAATGAACCCTTTAACAGGATGGGAATATTCAGTGAACGAGCTGCGATTGACTTGGAAACTGAATTTACAACAGGCTGCCTGTCTCAGTACATGCTACACGGCCAGATCTACCGCATATGCACAGTTGGTGCTGCCCACCCAAAGCATTACCCCCCCCCAGCCGCAGGTTTCAGGATTGACCCCTCTGCAGTCTGTCAGTGCCAATGGTGATTGGAAGAGGAACGAAAAGGCATATAGTAATTGTGATTGAATGCCATTGTCATTTCTCACAAACATTTGGCAGCCGACGATTCAATCAGGTGTCCTTCACCTGCTCCCTGGTAGGAATTCTCCCGCTAAATGTCAGGCAGGCAGCTGGATCAACATTCATCACTTGGTTACTCGACACCTAATTATTCACCAAATTAACAGCACTTCATATAAATAAATCATGCCTAGGTGATGAAAACGCACTCTAGATATTTGTACTGAGAACTGCACAGGTAACGCGGGGTGAAATGGAGAAGAAACGCTATTGTGCAGACGCATATTTGATTCAAAATCATTGGTATAACTAAAACAGATAGAAATAGTAATATTAAGTCATAAAAAAACATTGGCAATTAAATCAATACATGTAAAACAGTACTTTGTGAATACTTTCATAGGCATTGCTCAAAGAATAAAAATTACTCAATGATGGGTGAAGCTGCAGCTTGCCTTCCTCCTCTTCACCTTGAAGCAGCCAATCAGTGGCAGGAAAGCGATTCTTTAAAAACAATGGGATCACTTCCAACACATTTGCACTGGGGGTCTCATTAGACCCCCGCTCAGAGTGTTCACTTAGCCAGCGCCAGGAGATGTGGGTGATTGAACCCATCTCCTGGACCAAAAAAAATATATGGGGGATGGGCAAAGGGGCACATGCGGAATCCTCACCTCCATTTGCAAGGAGGACAACACTTACATCAAAAGGGATCTCTCAACTGCCATATGCATTAAATGGTTATGATGGATAGAGTGTCTAAAACCTTTTAGGCTCATCGCTTGACACAATTCACAATCAGTGAAAAAAGGAGAAAATTATTCCAGTAGGTTTATTTTTTCCTTCCATTATACAGTATTCTTACCCCATCTCTTTATCCTGGAAATACTTTCCCATAATCCAGCAGAATGATTATTTATAGCATACTCCAAAGAGTTATGTTAAATTGGCACATTAATTAAATTGGAGTGATCAATACGTTTTATTTTTTTTTTTTTCATTTTAATCGGCTGGTGTGACCTACAGCTGCGCCGAAAAAAAAATAAAAAAATAATATCTGCTTAGTTATTTTTATTCAAACCACTTTCCAATGTGCTACATGTTACAATTATTACACCCTTACAAATGTTTCAGATAAATGAAGTTGCCAGCAGATTACACTTGGATGGAAGGATTTAGAAGCCAGCCTGTGGGGGGAAGAACAAAAAAAGGCAATTTTAGGCTATTCAGAAGCAGTGACGGCTCAATATGCAACAATCACAATAACCTAACCTTCAATTTGCAATCTTAGCTGAGAATTTATTAAACATGTCTCTGTTTAAACTGACTGAGTTCTTTCCTTTTATCCGTTGCTTTTACAACTCTAGTCGTGTTGACTTTTATTTTTTAATTTAAAAAAAAGAGGAAAATGACTAGTAGGAACGGTTATAGAGATAGCTGAATATACATCGGAGACATTACGTTCCTACTGATGGAATGTCCCAAAATTCGGCACGTTGCTCAATATTTAAAACAGCGGTTAGTATTTACATCAAAAGTGGCCCAATTTGGATATCACTACATTTAACACCAAAAAGGAACCCAAGAGGTCTGTGTGTAGGAATGTCTTATTGTAATAGCACAGCATTCAGGGGCAACCCTGCTATAGGTGACTTCGCTGGTTGATTATGGAGCCAATATTGTAGAGAAGGCATATATGCCAATGAGCAAGTGCATGGCGGAGACCAAATGTTGGAACTGCATATCCTTAAATCCTTAATAACAACCAAACCCAGATAATATCAAATAATTTCAACTAATAATTGAATTTGCCGCTCCAGCCTCACCGTGTCCTGCTCCTTAGCTCCATAGCTTTTCATGATCTAAGATGTTGGCTTGTCTTGACGCAGTCTGATTTACTGTTCCCTGAAAAATATGGCTTCCCCTTTAAATAAGTGCCTTGTTTTAGTTAAATATTGAATATAAAGACCTTTGGTGATTAGTAATTAAACTTTTAACAAATAACTAGGTGTCTACATGAGCAGAACAGACAAAACTAGATTTTGGGGTCATTTTGTCAGACACGGGGTCAAAATAGGTAAGCTGATAATTGAACACATTTGGCAGCTGGAAAAGAGCAAACAGTTACTTCTAATCAGCTAAATGATTGGGATAATTATGATGATTTCTTCTTTGGATGTCTGTCAAGGTCTCATAAATCTTGCTACCGAAGAAGCAGTTGACAATTCAAGCTTTGACAATTAAAGGGAATATACCGTCTCATTTACAAATGGCTCTTGTTATAACAGTGTCATGTAGTTTAAAGTTTTGAACCCTCTTTTAAAAGAGGGCAAGGAACTAGACCTTCCATCTTGGGCCTGTAAACGCTTTGATTTGCTGGGTAGTGTACTTCGAGGCAGTAGAAAAGTGAGTCCTGTTCTTTAGGTTGAGAGGAACGAGACAGAAGGTGAGGGACTTCTTGGGCGAGGATGATGTCAGGGGTGGGGAAGAATATATGGTTTCTTTCAGAATGCAGGTTTTTAGATTGTATACTGCTGACCAGGTGGGTTTTTAGTGAATGTTTAGGGTTAGAATAGGTAGGGAATGCCAGAGAATAGGTACAGCATGGATAAAATCTTTATGATGCACGTGAAAAGAAGCAGCGATGATTGAAGAGCAACTCAAGTCTTGGACAGAAGAAAGAAGTTGGTCAGCAGAGCTTATGGAGATAAAGGCAGGAGCGTGACATAGTGTTCAGTGTTTAAATGTTATTCTGAAGGGTATAGGGAGAGAATTGAAGGATTGACACAGTGAGGCAGCCGATGAAGAGCAATGGGATGAATATTAGTATGGAAAGGTGTTCAGAATGGATGGGTGAAAAGTGATAGAAGGGCAGGCCAGTCAGTACAGAGTTTCAATAGACCAGACACAATATCACAAGGGTTTTAATTGGTATTTCGTAGTGTATTCACTACTAAAGCGCTTCAAAATTTCGTTAGTGACTAGATGTGAGGCATGAGTGAGCTCGTAGAGTCTAGTGTAACAACAAGTGTATGAACTTGGGTTGTTACGTGGATGGGAATTTTCAATAGTGATGGAACCAGGGACTGAGGAGACAGGGGAATAATCTCAGTCATAGAGATGTTGAGCATCAGATAGGGAGATTGCATCCATGATGTAATTTCAGAACGAGGCGAGGAGAAAATCATCATGGTCGGCACTTGATAATGAATAATTAAGTTGATCTGATTAAAACTTTTATTTTATGTCAAATCAACTAGAGCTATGTGTTTAGTAGATAAGTCCATAATCACACTAAAGGAGGCCAATTGTTTTCCCAAGCAATTAGAAAAAATACACCAGTACATTTACGTTGGTGGTGCCATTGGACAACAGCAACAGTTTGGGCCTGCTGAAGCTACCCATGTTTCCTGGTTACCATGGTTGCCATGGAAACATTACAGCAGTTCCAAGCAGATGCCTAATAATGATACCTAGGTCAATGGGATTCACAATGCGATTCAAACAGCAAGACCTCCACAAATGTGTCTGCTTAATGGAAACTCTTTGATGAGGCATGTAATCTGATTGTAACGGGGCTACAGAATCTGATGGTGCTATATAACTAAATGTAATCCCTTAACTCCCACATAGATTCTTCACGTCTCTAACATGCATTTTTTTTTTTTTTGCCGATCCATAGTCAATGTAAACATTTTTTTCACATGCAAATTTAGATCTAACATTGGATTTAATTAAACTCACTAACCATTTAATCGTGTAACGTTTGGGTGATATACTTCCATTAAGTAGCTCAAGCCTTTTGAGAACATTTAAAAAGCCACTAATGAAATAACGCAATTAGGTAAATGTCTTTTTTTTTTCACAGGAATTTTGCGGTTTTTTCGGTGGCTGAGTACATTAGAACTGAAAATCCCTCGGTGACAGAGCTTTAAAGATCTTTTGATTTATTTGCTTTTAGTCCTGTCTCTGAAAGTATGGGATTCATCCTGCTTAACAAGATGCCTTCTTACACGTGTGAACCTGATTTGACATAAATGTGTCTTTACCAATATGGAGTTTACTGGAACTGAACCAAGGTTTTCCAAACAAATATGTTGTAAACTCCAGGATAAATCTAAGCGAAAGTGAACACCTTCTGTTTGTGGCCGCCTGCCATACATAATGGATAACTCTGCCAATGACAAACCGAACCATTAACTATACAGAGAGACTAATTACGGAGGTGTTATCATCAGAGTGTTTTATCTGTATAATTGATGACTTTTTCCCATGTTCTGCGTGTAGTAAAGGCATCTACGCTGTTTGGTTGCTGGGATTTGGAGTGACCTTTCATGCGCCTGATGATCCTGTAGATTCTATAAGTGAAATAGCCACATATTGTATAAATTCATACATTTCAAATGATGATACATTAAGTTATATGCAACCCAACTAATAGTATGTGATTGTACAAGTAAAAAAAACCACAACATATTATTATATAGATTTTGTCTACATTGGAAGTCTAATTTTAAAACATATATTCATAGAATTTGACGGCAGGTAAGAACCATTCGGCCCGTCTGGTCTGGCCATTTTTCCTGATGTAGACTCAGACCTTAATCAGTCCTTGGTCAAAGGCTGATACGTTGTTGAAATCTAACAGTAAACTACATGGTATTTGTAACCACTTGGGGAGAAATATAAAAGAAAGACCTATCAACAGATCATCTGATATCACAGTTAATATACCAACCCTATAATAATGTGCTACAATAATCAACCCACCGTAACGTATTACACCCCCACTTGTCATGAAGAGCCAATGCGTTTGTAGACCTGGTTCAAATCTGGAGACTCATAGCAAATTGCTGTGTTGGAACCCAATATTGGATCATATTCTCTAAAAACTTGAATTATTTGGGATACAACCCTACTTTATTAGTTTCATCAATAGGATATGTGTAAGGATATCCTGAATGTAAGACAAGACCAAGGGCTGATTAAGGTTTGAGTCTTTACATCAGGAAAAACGGGCAGACTAGATGGGCCAAATGTTTCTTATTTGTCACGAAATTCTGTGTTTCTGTTAAAAGAGTGAAATTTGCAGAATTAAAAATTGCTGTAACAATTAAGATGCGCATAAGTTAACCAATTTTACCAAAAGATCAGAAAGCAGTTGCAATAAAACACTTTGTAAAACTCTTCAGTACTCACATTTTGTTCTGGGCGCTCCCACATTCGCGCTTATCATTTCTGCTGGAGCTCCAACCCAGGAGAGTAAATATATTAGGATGTCTTAGCCTTTAATAGGATATGTGCTAAAGTAATATGGCAGAGGTCGCTAGGCTAGTATAGGGACACTGCCTTTGGGCGTATAGATAATAAATTACATACATACAAAAAAACACTATTCTATCTGAATATAAGAAAACCATAGTCCTGATTTAATATATTTTTACTCTGTTGCCTATAAGGTAGCTTTTATAAAATTAGGACTACCCGTGACAATACCTTTTGGTGCTAGTTGGCTCTTATTGCTGTTCTTCCACAAGAATGTAACTACTTTCCCATGTTGCAATTTAGATGACGTCTGGTTAGACGAGCTGAGGATCTTCTCAGGGTCAATTTTGGGACATGAAGTTTGGGTTCTGATGCTTCTCACAGTGTTATTGGAAGTTGCTGTGTGTGGCATTTCCCGAAATCCTACCCAATGGTGTTGTTTTTACCAGTATAAAAAAGCATAGTAATATATCGGACGGTAAATATAACCCTCTCATCATTTAATTGTTTTTTTTTGGATGCGAGCCCAGAGCCAGAAGTGCAGTGATGATACTGAATATGGAAGAATAACATCGTAGACGCTGTAAGGTTCGTTAGAAGTCAGTCTGGTGAGATAGAGATCTTTATGGGCTACATGAAGTAGTGTGACCTGAATGAAGGATCCTGTTTCAAAAAAAATCCTTGAAAGCAGACATGTCCAGATTGGCAACGCTAATAATAGACTATAAAAGGGTAGAAATCGATTGCGGCACAGCTTATGTGTTTTATCTGGGCATCTTGACTGAGAACAGAGAAGAGGTATCTAAACAGAGGCAGATTACAAGCAAGTCTGATCCAGAAGCAGTTATTAAAACCTACTTGCTGGATTGCGAAAAAAGGTGAAGGTCAGGACACAGAAAAAATATAGTCCAGCCGTTCCGCTTTTTTCGGGTTTAGCATGCAGCGCACATCAAGAAGTTGTATGATGGGACCATTAAAGCCTTCAGAATAGCTACTGTCCCTCTTTGTGGGTTTGAAATGTTAGGAGGCTTGGAATCAGGGCTGTAAAACACTATCAATTGGGAAGCCTCTGATCAGATCTGCGATATCCAAAAATCATATCCCATATCCGGCCCTTGAGGACTGGAGTTGTACATCCCCAAATGATTTATTCTTCCACAAACACCTATATTTCCCTTTAATCTAGCACATTATTTTTTCATATAAAACCAGCTATTTGTCAATGATTTATGTACCCTCTGGCCCACAAAGAGTTTATTATTATTATACCCCTCTACAGACTCTTGAATTATTTCATCCTAATATTCAGAATACCAGGGAGGATGACCTGAGAAAAATATCCATTATCGTTTTTTAAAGGATTCTGTGTTCCCGCTTTCCCCAATACACGAGAAGTGAGACTGCTCAGCGCTTAGAGAATAACTTCAACTGAATGCAATGACAAGGTCGGGGCGGACAAAAACAAATCACCGGCAAAGGTCAAAGCAGGGCCAGAGTCACAATCTGGAAACTCTAATAAATGATACCGCTTGATTGGTTGCAGATAGTGGATCTAAAATTTTTCACAATTTGTATGATTATTAATGCCTATTAAGTTATTTCTCTCCTTTTGTTTCATTACCGTCTCTCTTTGGTGTCGGGTAAGAGTGACAGAGAAGAAAGAGAGTAGAGAGAACATGCTAGCTTGGCCACCATAACAGATTTTGACTTTGGTGAGGTAGTAGGGACACTAAAATGTCTCAGGTAGCCAGGAATGCACAATAATATAATATATTTTCTTTAATATCCACAGAATAAATACCGGTAAATAAAACCCTTAACTTTAGGGGAAGCTGCAGCAGAACGTCTTTAAATGCCGAAAGGATCATCCTGTAATAGGGTGTTAGATGTCGCCCAACAACTTTAGGACATCAGACTACGCAGTGAATTTCTACGCAGAGTAATTATATTTATTTTTAGATGCAATTGGAGGCAATTCATTCACAACAAGAGCTCTACCAGATATCTGAGAATTGGGTTTTTGAGGCAGTCTCTGGAATTCACTTCCAGGTCAATTCTATGGCAAACATGCAGGGGAAGAAATTACACTGATAGCTGAAATTTTATATTTGCCGAATATATCATTAGGCAACCTTTACAAAGACCACTAAAAAATGTTTATGGACACATGGCTACACTGATCAAAAGACACATTCTTGATAAAGATACTTAAATGTTTGATGGATATAGTAATTTTTCATTTTTTTGGTGTCCTGTAGCTTAACGCATAGATCTTAAGTGATCACACCTTAATCTAGACTTAGAAGTCATTATTATCCATTTAGCTTAATTATCTTTCATTTAATTTTAGTGAATTGAACCATAAGCAGACCATCAGACAACTTATCAAACGTGTCGGGAGCCTCTAACGCTTTTTTGCTTATAACTAGACTTGTGCATTCGTCTTCGGGCGAACATGAAAACGAGCACGAAGAGGCCGTTTTTTTGTTCGTTCCGAAGGAACGTAGAACAGAATACAGTGCCGGCAAACCGTAGGCGAAGACGAAGACTCACAATCACGAAGAATCGAAGATTCTTCGTGATCGTCTTCGTTTTTGCCGCGCAACCGCCAAAATTTCAAACAGGAGTGAGCTGATCCTCGTCTGTCCAATCAGCTCACTCTTGTGACGTAACGCTAAGGGTCTCGTCCAATGCCTGTGCTGCTGTTTTTTGAATTCTGAAGGCGCCTTTATAAGACCAGAGCTTGCCTGAGAGATCCATTCATTTTTCGCTGTGACTGCTTTGGCAACACTGCTGTGCTGCATCCGAGCGTTACAGAGAGAGATTGTTCTGTTCTGTGTGAGACTGGTAAGCCTTTCTCACAGTGTACTTCATCCTCACTTCAGTGCTACTTAATATAATTAATTTAATAATAATAATTTGATTAATTTAATTTTTTTAAAATTAATTTGTCATCAACTTTAGTGTAAGTGCTGTTGAGTTGACAGTGCACCCAGTGCCTCAGTGGCACTGGGGTGCCCTTGCCCTGGGCTGGCACTAGTGCCTATTGCCTGTCCTGCTTAAATAAATTAAATAGAATTTATAAATTACAATTTAATAGAATCTATAATTTAATAGTTCATTATAATATTATATATATATATATATTTGTCAGTCATATATATATATATACTATAGTATACTAGTGTAGAGTGTACTGTAGACATTCATCTACTAGTGTCTAATTTAAAATCAGTAATATTAATTAATATAATTAATAATTGAATTCATTATAAAATATATATATTTGTCAGTTATAGTTAGTAATAGTATACTAGTGTAGAGTGTACTGTAGACATTCAGAACATCTACTAGTGTCTAATCTAAAATCAGTAATATCAATAATTCTCTAATTCTTTCTTATCTTAATAGTTAATTAAATTAGCTATAAATAAAAGTAATAATATTAATTAATTACTACTAGCGTATAGTTCAGCTAATCTTATTAGTACTGGTGCTGCAGCTCTATAGTTTGTGCTTTGTTTTAGCAACAGTAAGAGACCAAGTCAATTTTTCTTAATTAATCTTTCATTTTATTTCATTTGTTTTGCTCACCTCAGTCCATCAGTGAAGTGAACTTGTTGGGCTAGTGAGTGCAGCCGCATAAGTGCTGTGTTTTTTTTTGATCAGCAAGCAGTGACGTTAACTGTTTTGCAAAGATTTTCTCATTTATTTTACATTTTATTTCAATTTTATTAAAAGTACCCTTAGTGTTTTGCTCACCTCAGTCCATCAGTGAAGTGAACTTGTTGGGCTAGTGAGTGCAGCAAGCAGTGAAGATAACTGTTTTGCTGTGACATTTTATTTTATTTCTAATTCTTTTCAAGAAAAATTGACTGTGACGAGCTGTACTAAGCAAAGCTTCAAGCTACTAGCTGTAGTACTAAAATAATTCTAATCTTCTTTAATCTTAATCTATAATATATTATAAATAATAATATTCTAATTCATAATCTATAATATAAGTAATTCTAATTCTAAATTCTAATTCATAATCTATATTCTTCTATCTATAATACATAATATATAAGTAAATTAGTTCTAATCTATTAATATTATATAACTTAATATTAATTAATAAATCATATACTGAATCTGATTTAACCTCACTTTAGCTTAGTGGGTTTGAGAGCGTCTGCCTAGAGGTAGACTTATAGTAAGGAAATATAGCTTTAGGCTAGCATAGTAGTAGGCTAAGCTCTTAGGCCCGTGTAAATTCAAATTAAAAATAAAATACTGCTAGTTATTAAATAGTTAATCTTGAGTTAATAATTTAAATAACTTTAGGATTTTGGCAGATTGCACACAGCACAGTGCAGTAGTGCATAGTTTTACTTTTTAAGCAGTAGCACTGAAGAGAACTTCCTCTAATTTTTTTGTCTTTAATTCGTTTTTCCTTTTTTTTATTTTTATTTTTTTATTTTTTTTTTATAGTTTTTTAAACACTACACTACACTACACTACACTACACTACACACACAACACAAAATTTGAAATGGATCCTCCTTTTGGGACTAAGGAGGGACAAGCTCCATCTACCACCACCACCACCACCACCACCACCACCAGCACCACCACCAGCACCACCACCAGCTCTAAGATGCAGCCTTTGCGTCAGTCTAGTCGGCCAAGTAGGCCAAGCTCTCGCTTATCATTTGGGGAAGCATTGCTTGAAGGATCATCAAGTAAAGGAAAGGCACCAAAAGCAGGCAGTAGTAGTGCGGCTAGGCCCACAAGCTCTATGGTTTTTTACGGAAAGCCTAAAGCACCAGAAGCACGTTCAAAGTTAAAGGGTAGCACAAGTAGTACCAGCCCAGTGACTAAAAAGAAGTGCCTTTTGCCCCAAGCAGCATCTTCCCCATCCACCAGCAGCATGCAAGGTACCAAGCAGAGCCAAATTAGCAGCAAGACTCAGAGGGGTCCCAAACCAAAGCGATCTCATTCCTTTGTAGGGAAAACCACCACCACCACCACCCCCGCCTCTACCACCACTAGTGCTGCGCCTACTGTTCCCACTGGTACCGCCACGCCATGTCCTCCTAGTACCTCTAGCAAGCCACCAAGTCCTTACAAAATTTTTGTAAAGACAGTTAGAGAGAGGGCTACACATAGTGGAACTCCACCTAGCGAGGTAGCAGAGGAGCCTGAGACTGAGAGGCCAAGTGCAGAGTCTATTCTTCCTGCTCGCACTACTACTAGTCACGAGTCTCACGACGATATCAGTCTTAGCTCCAGCCTAGCAGGAATTCCATTCGATCTGGCTAATGAAGAGCTAGACTATGAGCCAGAGGAAGTAGAGGAGATGAGTGGTCAGGAATCAGATTCCTCAGGGAGCAGTGTCCAAATGACTAGTGCACAATTTTCCCCTGAGCCTCCACCTTCTCCGCTACGATCATCACCATCACCACCACCAGCAGCAGCAGCAAAACCTAGCAAATCTAAAGCAATTAGCAGTCCCACTATGGCCAGTACTGTTACCACCAGTCCCACCACCACTAGTTCTGCCTCTGTTGATCCACCCCGAGCAGTAAGAGCAGCACCCAAGGCACACTCCAAGGCTATGCGCGCCCCAATTTGGGAGCACTTTGAAAATGTTGAAGAAGGGCGCTATGGAAAGTGCAAACATTGTGGGAAGCTAATAAGCAGAGGGAAAGTGTCTGGCCATTTTACCAGTGCTAGCATGAAGCATCACCTCAGCACTCAACACAACGCTGTGCTATTGGGGAAAGATGCAGAGGTAAAACTTAGTGCAGGCAGCATAGCTGGTGGCCGTGGAAAAACCCCAACAGCTTCTTCTTCTGAGCCAATAGCAGCAGCAGCAGCAGCAGCAACTAGTGCTGGCAGCCAGAGACCAAGGCAGGTTGGAGCACTGCATGTCCAGCCCACCCTGGAACAATTTGTGGCATTCCAATCCAAAAGGTCAATGCCCAAACAGCAGGCCAATAAAGTAACGCGACTGATTGGTCAGTTCATTGCTGTTGGAGGGGCATCCTTCTCTATGATCGAAGGGGAGCCTTTCAAACAATTGATGGCGGCTGTGGCTCCACAATATACAGTTCCGTCACGTTCCACTTTCAGCAGGAACATTGTCCCCTCATTGTATCGGTCCTGTGTTGCAGCAGTGAAAGAGGAGCTTTCCAAGGCTGCTGGTCAGTCTGTTCATTTCACTACAGATTTGTGGAGTGCACCTAGCGGCCAGCATGCCTTTCTTTCTTTGACAGCACACTGGTGGCAGCCCGGTGTGTCTAAGGAAGCTGCTGCAGCAGGCTACCGATCTTTCCTTCTCCATGCAGAAGTGATGGATGAAAAGCACACTTCCCAAAACATTCTGCATGCGATGAGGAAAATGTTTAGCCTTTGGGTGGGAGCAGAGGCGGGCACCAATGTTGAAGTTGGTTTTGTGGTAACTGACGGAGGTGCCAATATGGTGAAAGCGCTGCGAGATGGTCATATTGTTGGTGTGCGCTGTGCAGCCCACATCATCCATCTTGTAGTGAAGGCAGCAATG
The DNA here is from genome assembly GCF_027358695.1 of Spea bombifrons. NCBI lineage: Eukaryota > Metazoa > Chordata > Amphibia > Anura > Pelobatidae > Spea > Spea bombifrons. The sequence goes on from NC_071089.1 coordinate 110,865,799, forward strand.
TCAGAAGGAACTAATGTGGCAGCAGTAGTTCTGTCCCGCTGCAGAAAGATCGCTGGGCACTTTCACCATAGTGTTAAGGCTAGCCAACTTTTGAGGGAAGAGCAAGAGAGGTCAGGTCTTCCCGTACACTGCCTACGTCAGGATGTCAGTACACGGTGGAACTCCACGTTAGACATGCTAGAGAGGATTTTGGAGCAGCAGAGGGCAATCCATAATCTTGCCTCAGAGCACAATATTGGGATTACCTCTCCATTGAATAGGGAGGATTGGACAGTGATCGCCCAGCTAGTGGCAGTCCTTAAACCATTCAGGGATGCCACAGAAAATTTAAGCTCAAACACTGCCAGTCTGGCCCAGGTAATCCCAGTGTTCTCCCATCTAGGCAGCAAGATGGATGTGTTCCTTGGAAACCGTGAGGCTGTTCAAGGTGGCACTCTACATCCTGACGTAGCAGCCATAGTCAGGAAGCTGAAGGATCTGCTAAAAGTACACCTTCGCAAGCGAATGGAAGAGAGTCCCGAAATGATGCTAGCGTGCCTTTGTGATCCAAGAATTAAGGGAAAGCTAGCTTTGAAATTCAATGTTCTCAGTAGCTACCGGGAGCAATTGGTCAACAAGGTGCGTGACTGGCAGCGTAAAATGGGAATGCTGTCCGAGGAGGGTGAGGTGCAGGAGGAGGAAGAGATGATGTGGTCTGCTACCCCTAGCAGCAGCATCAGCAGCAGTGCCACAAGCAGCACAACACAGCTGAGTGGAGCAGCTGCGTTTTGGGAAGAGGCACTTGGCAGTATAGTTGGACCATCTGACAGAGCTAGCAGCAGAAAGGAGAGTAGTGCTGCTGAAATGGTCAAACTTTACCTCTGTGAAGTTCCTTCTGCTCCTAATGTTGATCCTCTTAGCTACTGGGATGAAAAGAAGAGTGTGTGGCCTGCACTCTCATGGGTTGCGCAGCAGCTTCTATCATGTCCGCCAACCACTGTTCAAAGTGAGCGCGTGTTTTCTATGACTGGAAACATACTGAGTCCACAGCGCTCACGCATGGCACCTCATCTGATGGAGCAGATTGCCTTTCTTAAATTCAATCTGCCCAAATTGGGTTACCCAGCTCTTAGCTTGGAAAGTTAAATTTTTTCTCTCTAATGTTTAAGGTAGTTTCTCCCCCTGGTTGCACTTGCTGCGGTGTGGCAATGCCTGCTACCTCCGCTGGTGTAGCCAATTTACGCTAGGGCCTAGTGTCTGAGCTCTGTAAGTCCGCTCCCAAACGCCTAGGACTGACAGTCTTTGGATGCTTTGCCCTGGGGTGAAACAGGTGAGTGGGTCGTCAATTGCCCACTCATTCACCTTTTTCCGTTTCCAACGCTGCTGCTGGTGGTGGTGCCAGTATCTTTTGCCAGTTCGCTTCCTGGCTGAAATCATGCCTCAGATGTCCCTAATGGAAAGGGTAGTTTCTCCCCCCTGGTTGCACTTGCTGCGGTGTGGCAACGCCTGCTACCTCCGCCGGTGTAGCTAGCTTATGCTAGGGCCTTGTGTCTGAGTTCTGTAGGTCTGCTCCCAAACGCCAAGGACTGACAGTGCTTGGATGCTTTGCCCTGGGGTGAAACAGGTGAGCGGGTCGTCAATTGCCCACTCATTCGCCTTTCCCAATTCTGCTGCTGCTGGTGGTGGTGCCAGTGTCTCTCTTCAATGCCAGTTCGCTTCCTGGCTAGTGTCATGCCTCGAATGTCCCTGATGGTAAGGGTAGTTTCTCCCCCCTGGTTGCACTTGCTGCGGTGTGGCAACGCCTGCTACCTCCGCCGGTGTAGCCAGCTTACGCTAGGGCCTTGTGTCTGAGTTCTGTAGGTCTGCTCCCAAACGCCAAGGACTGACAGTGCTTGGATGCTTTGCCCTGGGGTGAAACAGGTGAGCGGGTCGTCAATTGCCCACTCATTTGCCTTTCCCAATTCTGCTGCTGCTGGTGGTGGTGCCAGTGTCTCTCTTCAATGCCAGTTCGCTTCCTGGCTAGTGTCATGCCTCGAATGTCCCTGATGGTAAGGGTAGTTTCTCCCCCCTGGTTGCACTTGCTGCGGTGTGGCAACGCCTGCTACCTCCGCCGGTGTAGCCAGCTTACGCTAGGGCCTTGTGTCTGAGTTCTGGAAGTCCGCTCCCAAACGCCAAGGACTGACAGTTTTTGGATGCTTTGCCCTGGGGTGAAACAGGTGAGCGGGTCGTCAATTGCCCACTCATTCGCCTTTCCCAATTCTGCTGCTGCTGGTGGTGGTGCCAGTGTCTCTCTTCAATGCCAGTTCGCTTCCTGGCTAGTGTCATGCCTCGAATGTCCCTGATGGTGAGGGTAGTTTCTCCCCCCTGGTTGCACTTGCTGCGGTGTGGCAACGCCTGCTACCTCCGCCGGTGTAGCCAGCTTACGCTAGGGCCTTGTGTCTGAGTTCTGGAAGTCCGCTCCCAAACGCCAAGGACTGACAGTTTTTGGATGCTTTGCCCTGGGGTGAAACAGGTGAGCGGGTCGTCAATTGCCCACTCATTTGCCTTTCCCAATTCTGCTGCTGCTGGTGGTGGTGCCAGTGTCTCTCTTCAATGCCAGTTCGCTTCCTGGCTAGTGTCATGCCTCGAATGTCCCTGATGGTGAGGGTAGTTTCTCCCCCCTGGTTGCACTTGCTGCGGTGTGGCAACGCCTGCTACCTCCGCCGGTGTAGCCAGCTTACGCTAGGGCCTTGTGTCTGAGTTCTGGAAGTCCGCTCCCAAACGCCAAGGACTGACAGTTTTTGGATGCTTTGCCCTGGGGTGAAACAGGTGAGCGGGTCGTCAATTGCCCACTCATTTGCCTTTCCCAATTCTGCTGCTGCTGGTGGTGGTGCCAGTGTCTCTCTTCAATGCCAGTTCGCTTCCTGGCTAGTGTCATGCCTCGAATGTCCCTGATGGTGAGGGTAGTTTCTCCCCCCTGGTTGCACTTGCTGCGGTGTGGCAACGCCTGCTACCTCCGCCGGTGTAGCCAGCTTACGCTAGGGCCTTGTGTCTGAGTTCTGGAAGTCCGCTCCCAAACGCCAAGGACTGACAGTTTTTGGATGCTTTGCCCTGGGGTGAAACAGGTGAGCGGGTCGTCAATTGCCCACTCATTCGCCTTTCCCAATTCTGCTGCTGCTGGTGGTGGTGCCAGTGTCTCTCTTCAATGCCAGTTCGCTTCCTGGCTAGTGTCATGCCTCGAATGTCCCTGATGGTGAGGGTAGTTTCTCCCCCCTGGTTGCACTTGCTGCGGTGTGGCAACGCCTGCTACCTCCGCCAATGTAGCCAGCTTACGCTAGGGCCTTGTGTCTGAGCTCTGGAAGTCCGCTCCCAAACGCCAAGGACTGACAGTGTTTAGATGCTTTGCCCTGGGGTGAAACAGGTGAGCGGGTCGTCAATTGCCCACTCATTTGCCTTTTCCAATGCTGCTGCTGCTGCTGCTGCTGCTGCTGCTGCTGGTGGTGCCAGCATCTCTTCTCTGCCAGTTCGCTTCCTGGCTAGTGTCATGCCTTAATTGTCCCTTATGGTAAGGGCAGTTTCTCCCCCCTGGTTGCACTTGCTGCGGTGTGGCAACGCCTGCTACCTCCGCCAATGTAGCCAGCTTACGCTAGGGCCTTGTGTCTGAGCTCTGGAAGTCCGCTCCCAAACGCCAAGGACTGACAGTGTTTGGATGCTTTGCCCTGGGGTGAAACAGGTGAGCGGGTCGTCAATTGCCCACTCATTTGCCTTTTCCAATGCTGCTGCTGCTGCTGCTGCTGCTGCTGCTGCTGCTGCTGGTGGTGCCAGCATCTCTTCTCTGCCAGTTCGCTTCCTGGCTAGTGTCATGCCTTAATTGTCCCTTATGGTAAGGGCAGTTTCTCCCCCCTGGTTGCACTTGCTGCGGTGTGGCAACGCCTGCTACCTCCGCCAATGTAGCCAGCTTACGCTAGGGCCTTGTGTCTGAGCTCTGGAAGTCCGCTCCCAAACGCCAAGGACTGACAGTGTTTGGATGCTTTGCCCTGGGGTGAAACAGGTGAGCGGGTCGTCAATTGCCCACTCATTTGCCTTTTCCAATGCTGCTGCTGCTGCTGCTGCTGCTGCTGCTGCTGCTGCTGGTGGTGCCAGCATCTCTTCTCTGCCAGTTCGCTTCCTGGCTAGTGTCATGCCTTAATTGTCCCTTATGGTAAGGGCAGTTTCTCCCCCCTGGTTGCACTTGCTGCGGTGTGGCAACGCCTGCTACCTCCGCCAATGTAGCCAGCTTACGCTAGGGCCTTGTGTCTGAGCTCTGGAAGTCCGCTCCCAAACGCCAAGGACTGACAGTGTTTGGATGCTTTGCCCTGGGGTGAAACAGGTGAGCGGGTCGTCAATTGCCCACTCATTTGCCTTTTCCAATGCTGCTGCTGCTGCTGCTGCTGCTGCTGCTGCTGCTGCTGCTGCTGGTGGTGCCAGCATCTCTTCTCTGCCAGTTCGCTTCCTGGCTAGTGTCATGCCTTAATTGTCCCTTATGGTAAGGGCAGTTTCTCCCCCCTGGTTGCACTTGCTGCGGTGTGGCAACGCCTGCTACCTCCGCCAATGTAGCCAGCTTACGCTAGGGCCTTGTGTCTGAGCTCTGGAAGTCCGCTCCCAAACGCCAAGGACTGACAGTGTTTGGATGCTTTGCCCTGGGGTGAAACAGGTGAGCGGGTCGTCAATTGCCCACTCATTTGCCTTTTCCAATGCTGCTGCTGCTGCTGCTGCTGCTGCTGCTGCTGCTGGTGGTGCCAGCATCTCTTCTCTGCCAGTTCGCTTCCTGGCTAGTGTCATGCCTTAATTGTCCCTTATGGTAAGGGCAGTTTCTCCCCCCTGGTTGCACTTGCTGCGGTGTGGCAACGCCTGCTACCTCCGCCAATGTAGCCAGCTTACGCTAGGGCCTTGTGTCTGAGCTCTGGAAGTCCGCTCCCAAACGCCAAGGACTGACAGTGTTTGGATGCTTTGCCCTGGGGTGAAACAGGTGAGTGGGTCGCCAATTGCCCACTCATTTGCCTTTTCCAATGCTGCTGCTGCTGCTGCTGCTGCTGGTGGTGCCAGCATCTCTTCTCTGCCAGTTCGCTTCCTGGCTAGTGTCATGCCTTAATTGTCCCTTATGGTAAGGGCAGTTTCTCCCCCCTGGTTGCACTTGCTGCGGTGTGGCAACGCCTGCTACCTCCGCCAATGTAGCCAGCTTACGCTAGGGCCTTGTGTCTGAGCTCTGGAAGTCCGCTCCCAAACGCCAAGGACTGACAGTGTTTGGATGCTTTGCCCTGGGGTGAAACAGGTGAGTGGGTCGCCAATTGCCCACTCATTCGCCTTTTCAATGCTGCTGCTGGTGGTGGTGCCAGCATCTCTTCTCTGCCAGTTCGCTTCCTGGCTAGAGTCATGCCCAAAATGTCCCTAATTGTAAGGGCAGTTTCTCCCCCCTGGCTGCCTCTGTCTGCGGTGTGGCAACGCCTGCTACCTCCGCCGGAGTGGCCAGCTTACGCTAGGGCCTTGTGTCTGAGCTCTGGAAGTCTGCTGCCAAACGTCTAAGACTGACAGTGTTTGGGTGCTTTGCCCTGGGGTGAAACAGGTGAGTGGGTCGCCAATTGCCCACTCATTCGCCTTTCCCATTTTTCAATGCTGCTGCTGGTGGTGGTGGTGGTGCCAGCATCTCTTCTCTGCCAGTTCGCTTCCTGGCTAGAGTCATGCCCAAAATGTCCCTAGTGGTAAGGGCAGTTTCTCCCCTCTGGCTGCGTCTGTTTGCGGTGTGGCAACGCCTGCTACCTCCGCCGGAGTGGCCAGCTTACGCTAGGGCCTTGTGTCTGAGCTCTGGAAGTCTGCTGCCAAACGTCTAAGACTGACAGTGTTTGGGTGCTTTGCCCTGGGGTGAAACAGGTGAGTGGGTCGCCAATTGCCCACTCATTCGCCTTTCCCAATTCTGCTGCTGCTGCTGCTGCTGGTGGTGCCAGTGTCTCTTCGATGCCAGTTCGCTTCCTGGCTAGTGTCATGAATCAAATGTCCCTAATGGTAAGGGCAGTTTCTCCCCCCTGGCTGCCTCTGTCTGCGGTGTGGCAACGCCTGCTACCTCCGCCGGAGTGGCCAGCTTACGCTAGGGCCTAGTGTCTGAGCTCTGGAAGTCTGCTGCCAAACGTCTAAGACTGACAGTGTTTGGGTGCTTTGCCCTGGGGTGAAACAGGTGAGTGGGTCGCCAATTGCCCACTCATTCGCCTTTCCAATTTTTCAATGCTGCTGGTGGTGGTGGTGGTGGTGGTGGTGGTGCCAGCATCTCTTCTCTGCCAGTTCGCTTCCTGGCTAGAGTCATGCCCAAAATGTCCCTAATTGTAAGGGCAGTTTCTCCCCCCTGGCTGCCTCTGTCTGCGGTGTGGCAACGCCTGCTACCTCCGCCGGAGTGGCCAGCTTACGCTAGGGCCTTGTGTCTGAGCTCTGGAAGTCTGCTGCCAAACGTCTAAGACTGACAGTGTTTGGGTGCTTTGCCCTGGGGTGAAACAGGTGAGTGGGTCGCCAATTGCCCACTCATTCGCCTTTCCCAATTCTGCTGCTGGTGGTGGTGCCAGTGTCTCTTCTCTGCCAGTTCGCTTCCTGGCTAGTGTCATGAATCAAATGTCCCTAATGGTAAGGGCAGTTTCTCCCCCCTGGCTGCCTCTGTCTGCGGTGTGGCAACGCCTGCTACCTCCGCCGGAGTGGCCAGCTTACGCTAGGGCCTTGTGTCTGAGCTCTGGAAGTCTGCTGCCAAACGTTTAAGACTGACAGTGTTTGGGTGCTTTGCCCTGGGGTGAAACAGGTGAGTGGGTCGCCAATTGCCCACTCATTCGCCTTTCCCAATTCTGCTGCTGCTGCTGCTGCTGGTGGTGCCAGTGTCTCTTCGATGCCAGTTCGCTTCCTGGCTAGTGTCATGAATCAAATGTCCCTAATGGTAAGGGCAGTTTCTCCCCCCTGGCTGCCTCTGTCTGCGGTGTGGCAACGCCTGCTACCTCCGCCGGAGTGGCCAGCTTACGCTAGGGCCTTGTGTCTGAGCTCTGGAAGTCTGCTGCCAAACGTTTAAGACTGACAGTGTTTGGGTGCTTTGCCCTGGGGTGAAACAGGTGAGTGGGTCGCCAATTGCCCACTCATTCGCCTTTCCCAATTCTGCTGCTGCTGCTGCTGCTGGTGGTGCCAGTGTCTCTTCGATGCCAGTTCGCTTCCTGGCTAGTGTCATGAATCAAATGTCCCTAATGGTAAGGGCAGTTTCTCCCCCCTGGCTGCCTCTGTCTGCGGTGTGGCAACGCCTGCTACCTCCGCCGGAGTGGCCAGCTTACGCTAGGGCCTTGTGTCTGAGCTCTGGAAGTCTGCTGCCAAACGTCTAAGACTGACAGTGTTTGGGTGCTTTGCCCTGGGGTGAAACAGGTGAGTGGGTCGCCAATTGCCCACTCATTCGCCTTTCCCAATTCTGCTGCTGGTGGTGGTGCCAGTGTCTCTTCGATGCCAGTTCGCTTCCTGGCTAGTGTCATGAATCAAATGTCCCTAATGGTAAGGGCAGTTTCTCCCCCCTGGCTGCCTCTGTCTGCGGTGTGGCAACGCCTGCTACCTCCGCCGGAGTGGCCAGCTTACGCTAGGGCCTTGTGTCTGAGCTCTGGAAGTCTGCTGCCAAACGTCTAAGACTGACAGTGTTTGGGTGCTTTGCCCTGGGGTGAAACAGGTGAGTGGGTCGCCAATTGCCCACTCATTCGCCTTTTCAATGCTGCTGCTGGTGGTGGTGCCAGCATCTCTTCTCTGCCAGTTCGCTTCCTGGCTAGAGTCATGCCCAAAATGTCCCTAATGGTAAGGGCAGTTTCTCCCCCCTGGCTGCCTCTGTTTGCGGTGTGGCAACGCCTGCTACCTCCGCCGGAGTGGCCAGCTTACGCTAGGGCCTTGTGTCTGAGCTCTGGAAGTCTGCTGCCAAACGTCTAAGACTGACAGTGTTTGGGTGCTTTGCCCTGGGGTGAAACAGGTGAGCGGGTCGCCAATTGCCCACTCATTTGCCTTTCCCATTTCCTTTTCCATTTCATTATTTTCCTTCTGATACACAACCAACCAAACATAACACACACAATAACACATATAACACATATAACACACAGTGACATCACACATAACACACATACACACACACTTACAATGCACAAAACACAAGGACCTTTTCCTTGTTATTTGCCCTGGCCTTCACTCACTAATAGCATTACATTAACACTATAACTCACACTTCACCCTATAACATTTTTCCATCCACATACCTGCCAACAGACCCAACTTTTTCAGGGACAGTCCTGCTTTTTTCCAGTCCTGTCCCATCTAATTTAGCTAAACTAGGTATGCAAAATGCAAATACACATAGGTAGGTATAGCTCGGTAGGTAACGCTACTATAAACATTTAATAAATATAATCAAGTACTAAATAATAAATCTAACTTTAAAATACATTTAAATAAACCCCTATTTTTTTTTAAAAAAAAACATTAAAATTAAATTATTATTATTTAGACATAATCCATCTTTAACCAAACCAGTGCACTGCTACTAATCTTAAACATAACCGTACATTAACCCTAAGCTATTTTTTAGTTCTTGTCCAACATTTTTCCATCAGCATACCTGCCAACACACCCAAGATTTTGGTGGACAGTCCTGCTATTTTCCAGTCCTGTCCAATAAGTAAGTTGGGTTGTTGCAAAGTATGCCATTGTAAATAGGTAGCAAATGTTAGGCATGTAAAGTGGTCCAAAATCAATTTAAAAATGTAAAATATTCCCTATTCTTTTATTAAACATCTATGGACAGTACACCTCGGTATGTGTGTGCAACTCTATTGGTCGTTTCGGCAGGGGGCTCGCCTGCCATCAACGAATGAAGTGCATTCTGCAGTTCTGCAATTCACTCGTTGATGCCAGACCAGCCCCCTGCCGAAACGACCAATAGAGCTGCACACACGTACCTTCACGGCAGCTGCTGCTGCTGTGATGTGTTATTAACCCCGTATTAACCCCTGCTAGGCAACCAGGAGGAAAACGAAGATTAAACGAGCACGAAGAATGTCCGCGAATATTCGCCCGAAGAGAAGACAGGAACGGGCGAATATTCGCGGAATACGAAGATTTTTTTTCCCCCGAAGACGAGCACGAAGACGAACACGAAGAGCCCCCTGGTGCCCAAGTCTACTTATAACCCAAGTTCTAAAAGTGAATAATACAAGTAAATATGTAATAATTATGGATCCACATTTATTCAGCATTAAGAATTACAGGGCTGAAAGGACCCAGCCGTGTACCACGTTAAATCCGTAGCTTTCCTGTGACTTTAATTTCAAATGATGCTTAATTATTTATGTGCCGGTCTTGAGTTTACCTCGTACCTTCTCACTGAACTTTCTAAGTTGCCAACACATTCCAGCTTCCATCATCGAGGTGGAGTCATTAAAACATAAAAGCAGATCCAGGAGGATGCCCCAAAGATGAGGACCTCGGCTCAGGGGTGACCTATACACTTCTTGCGTGTCTATATATTTTTCCACCTTGTTCCTTATTTCTTGAACCCTTTCTAATCCTTAAAGCTTTTATTTTCTATTCCAATCTATGTTTGTATCAGTTATAAAAAAAAAAAACCATGTAGCTAAACCATCAAAGACTCTTCAATTAAAAGTATGAAGTCTTGATGACTTTGGCCCAGTCATCTGTGCCAAAGTTAGTAGTATCAGAAACCAGTGTTTGCTAGAATCCAAACATAACATTTTTATTGTAGTTAGGAGATCAGATGTTTTGAATTCTAGATTTCTTGGGTAATAATAATAACTAAAAGTGTGTGTGTTTTTTTCTTCTTTAGAATCAAAATGGGCAAACAAAACAGCAAGCTGGCTCCAGAGGTGATGGAAGATCTGGTCAAGAGCACGGAGTTTAATGAGCATGAGTTGAAACAGTGGTACAAAGGCTTCCTGAAGGACTGCCCAAGTGGACGGTTGAACCTTGACGAGTTCCAACAGCTGTATGTAAAGGTAGGTCAGGTAGTCAATGCATAACGAGACATAGAATTTCCCCCTCAATGCTACAAACCTGTTATGTAATAGTCACGAACCGAAGGGTTTCTGTTTGGTTTTCATGGAAAGTGATACTAATTGGTTTTGGTTCTATTTATGGAACGCTGCAAAAAAATTAAACAAAAGCTGCCTGATAGATCTAGAGCTTCTCTCCCTTATGTAATCTTGAACATTCATTTATTCTCATTTGTTAAAAAGCTCATTTTTGTATGCCTATTAAGTTTTTCGTTTTGTTTCATGCTGCTTCAACCATTCCAAGATTTCAAATTGTTTGATTTTTCCATACAATTTTCAGTTGTTTCCTTATATTTAGTCAATAAGGCAAATGTGTAACTATAGTTCAGCTGCTAATTAATGCGGTAAAGGTGGGAAAAAAATCATGAATGGTCCACTTACAAAATGAAATCCACAGTTTCTGTCCTGCTGAGAGTCAAATGAACAAAAGCTGGAATGCATGGGGCTTAATTATTCCATGTTAACTCTTACCGTCCATATAACATGAAATATACAAAATGAATTCCTTCTTTGCTAAAGGTACATATGGACACCCCGGCTTCTTTATGACATCATATCCCAGTTTTCTGCTTCAATAAATTGCGAGGTGGGTGGATGGATAAGATATGGGTTCTGGCCCCACTTATAACCACAATCCCCCCATTGAAGGTGTCTTACTTTGGGTACCTGAATTGTTAGGGGGTACATAGATGCAATAGGCATGGCTCTATAGGAGTTTGCAACATACTATTCTTTATAGGCCCTTATGACGGGTGTGATTAAGTGGAGATAGGTGATGAGATAGTTGAAGGTGGAGAGAATGACTAGGTGAATATGTAGGATGATATGGCATAAAAAGGGGATATAAAAAGTGGAAATTGGGTGTACAGTAGAGAATGGGCAAAATTCTGGGAGAGGTCAGGAAGGAAATTGAGAGAGAGGAGGTGAAATAAAATCTAAGATGTGTATATATATATATATACATTTGGAATGTAGGTGAAGTAGTTTCTCTCCTTATTCTTCAAACACACATTAAGGGCCAACCCTAATTAGCTTGAGTACAAGGACCATGCTTTGTCTTCATTTTAAATAACGTTATGGGATTTAGATTACAGATTATCCAGAACTTTATCTTGCCTATTACAGAAATGCTGAGCTCAGCTCTTTTTAAAGTGGATATAATACGATGCCATTAAGAAAACCCGCTGGAAATTTGCAGATTTGAAAATGTTTTTAAAAATACAAAACACATGTTAAAAAGACATCTGTCAATAGGCACCAATTTCCGAGAAATAACTAACGGTAGATGATCAAAACGATTAATGATTATTCTACATTGAATCACTATCAATTATTTTTACTTTCTTGTAACGATGGGGTTATTTCACTGTATTTACTGTATTTTTTGTAGAAATCCTTTCAGTGATGTATATTTTCCATATGTTTATATACTGTGTATTTCATGGAAGACGTCATGTCAGGGTCATGTCGAATTTCTGCTGGCATAACTTCAATAGTCTGGTTCCTAACTGGCCACCATGGAGTAAGATAAAGCTTCAAGTTGAAGGACAATATCTGTTGCAGACTGATACATCGTTATGAGACATTTAAATTAGCTAGACCGCACTCCGAATGTCATTTTAAGGCGGTCTACGCTCCCCTTATCCAACAAAAAACATACCTAGTTTAATATAAACAGAAGTTACAATGTACTTTGACTCATCACAAGATCTGGAGCCCATCTTGGCCAAGTTCATGTCGGCTATAAACCTATTCTGGATGAATTTCAAGAGATCTTGAGTACACACAGTAAATTCTGCTTGGTAAACTTTGTTCAACATCCCATTTTATATATAAATTAAGATTTACCTTAGTGACACCAGTACAAGCCACCAACTACTCATTTTGTCTTTTACAGTCTTAAGCTGCGGACAACGAAATTTACGTTGTTAAGGAATATAAAAAATCTACAGAGTTCACCAAACTGTTCTCGGTATATTTCTGTATCATTCTCTAAGGGAACAATTAATGCGTTGCAATCAGTTTGGGAAATGTTCGAGAGTTTCCATGAGCATTTCATTAGCGCGGAGACTTTCAAAGCCCAAATCGCATTTGGATATGGTTTACTGCAATGAAGAAGAAAATGAGCAGAATTAAATTCTTCTCACAGTGCATATGTCTGGGGGGAAAAAAAAGAAAAGTCTGTGTTTGACACTGCGCATTACAGAGATTATGCTGAAGAATGTGCAGCTGGATCTGATATACATACCTGTCAGTTTAATAGCAACAAGATCTGTTTTTACCACTTAGAACTGACCCCACAAGAGATACAAAGATTAGAGTTTGATGGGGAGCGGTTTTGCCAACCTGTCAAACAGTTACAAATAATAAACAGTAATACCAGGGATTTACTTTATAAAAATAATAATAATCCTCTGGGCGACCGTGATTGGGTAGCACGAGTCCGATGAAGTGTTGGTCTCATAGGAGATGGATTAACGTGTGGACTTCTGGTGGGTGGCCGCACATTGGCGTACTAAACTTGCCTCTACTGTAAACAGAGTAATTTATGTTTGATATGTAATATTTAATATCTTATTGTATCTTGTGATACAATATATTCTCTTGCCATGTAACAAGCACACAACGTTTGCAAGCTCGTTGAGAATATTCACAGCTATGGAGTTATGTCTGTCTACCAACTATATATCATCTCTCCAAGATTTGTCAAAATATTATATGAATGATTTCGTTTAGTTCTACTCCTCTAGCCATACCTGTTTTTGATCTGCTGACTCAAAGTTTGTGCCTCAAACGGAATGACAATTTGTACCACCTCCATGTGAATATTGAGATTGAGTTTAATAAAATTCCATTTGGAAAAAGAATGAATACCTTTTTTTAAGTCCTTTTCTAAGGGTATTTATAGGGTTAAAGTATCGTTGCCAGCTTATTGATTTAGAAAGGTTATTACTAAGTAGTGTCCTATTACACTTGAGTTATGAAATACTTAATTGTATTCCAAGGAATAGTCATGAAAAACCATAGCCGGCCCTGCTTTCTAGATTTTGGCTCGAGGAAAGACCCTTTACTCAAGTGAAGAGTTCTAGCTATGGAACTCTAGGTACTGCAAGTATAATATTATGGGATGGTGGGTTCTGGATTGTTTATGTTGCAGTGAAGAGGTTTACATGTTACAAAACCATCTCATCATTCTATCACAACCCTAGAATATTTCTATGAGATACACTGGAGTTGCTTATGCCTAAGAAGTGACCCTAATGTTCAATGGTCTTTTACTATACTTACCGGTTTAATAGTAAAATCAGCACAAATATTCCCTTAGTTGCTCTATCCATGTTTTAAAATCACTTTTTTTTTTTAATACATAACCCTCTCTGTGCTTTGGGTCTAAGCCCCATGTTGGTCCTGATGTCCTAGCCTGACCAACAGTGGCTCCAAAGGAAAAACACTGAGACAGAATCTCCCCCAACACTGGAAATGGCCAAAGAGGGACATTTATATTCGGGTGTATGTTTTTAGGGTGTTTTACCCTCAACTCTTCTGTTTACACACACATTATAATGACTCATATTCGTGGGTCCACGAAAAAGGAACACAAGAAAAGAGTAAAGGTCGGATCCCCATCTCGAAAAATAAAACTTTGGGGCATTGCTGCCTTTTTAACCTCTCCTTTCTAAATTTGTGTGTGGTCAAGTACAACCGACTCCCCCCCCCCCCCGCCGCCTATAAAAACGTTACACTGACCAGGAGATACACTTCATCCCGAGACTCCGAGTCGACCTGGAATGTGGAAAGATGACACAGATCCACACAGTCCTGAGTTATAGAGGTTAGGCCTGGTATCCTTTTCTCAGTGGGGTAGGTTGTGTATAAAATGCCACCACTGTCTCCAACCTTACATTTAAAGGAACAGTCCAGACATCATTTGCACTTTAAAGCTCTGTTGGACCCGTTGGACACCCATGTGGCACACTAGCTTATTTTCTGAAGTTATATTCTTTACATGTACACGCCATGAATGCAGCTCCTAGATGGGAGTACTAGTAAGACGATTCCTAATAATTTACTCTTAACATGTATACAGTACAGACTTTGATGACGCTCATTTTGTATTTCTGTATAATGAAATTCATCACACGAACAAGTTAATAAGTGTTCGGGTTCAGACTATGAACCGCAGTAGGTTCCGTAACGCATGTTATCGTCTTTTACATATTGCACACCTTCTCGGTTCTCATGTGGCATCGTCATGCTGCGTGGTGCCTCAGCAGGTGTGAATGTCAAGCGCTAAAAATGAAAGTGTTACGCCTTGGCTGTGGCTCATGCAGTGAAAATCGCAGAAGTTGTACCTAAAACATTTTTCCCATCTTTTTTCACCATCGACATTTAGTTTGGGCAATTTTACTGGTTTAGGAATAAATGTCATCAGCAATTAAACAAACCTACTGATACATATACTACCCATGCAGTTTAAAGCTATAGTAATGTTTTTCCCATATGTAGTCATTTTATATTTAATGAAGGTTTTTGACACGTAGAACCTATATTGTGCTTCTATTTCCAGCATTGTTGTGGCTGGAGGGTTTGCTTTCAACGTTAGGCGAAGCTCGTTTCTGGCAGAAAACACCATATAAAGATGCACTATGCCTCATTGGAGCTGAAAGGTCATGTCTGTGTGTTTTCGTTGGTTTATTTCCTACCTGAAGTTACAAAATAGAACAAGTTTAACTTTCTGGACTCCATGAAACAAGATATAGAACCACAAAAGTTCTTAAAGATGCTAATCTACACTGGTAAAAACTATAGGAGAAGGTAAGATTAAATTTAGAGGGAAGAAAAGTATAATTGCCTTATTAAAGAACTATTCATGTTTCATATTTTAGAGGTTTGTTTTTTTTTAGTTTAAACAAAATACCAGAAACATGTAAAAGAGCCAAAGCTACTATTTATCCAGTAGCTTTGAAAATGTACTACTATTTGTTTAATTCACAGGACAAAAAGGGCCCATTGCGGCTATTACATGAGGAGTATAAAGTAAGTGTAGTAGAAGACTAAAGGGTTAATGGGGATACCTGTGTTGCTGATCTTCACTCTCCCAGCACATATTCTTCTAAGTCATTGGTTTTCATTGTTTCTAAAGTCCATGAAACATCTGAGGCTATGAACTAGCTAGAACTTAGCGTTAATGGATTTATTCATTAATTACTAAGTTTTCAAATAAGTTAATAGGTAAATCTGTGTTGATGTGAATTATTTACCTGGAGGTTCTGTACTGAGGCCGAATGCAGGGGAAACCCTTTGGAAAAATCAGTTATGGCCAAGCAGACTCCATCCGTATTGTGTTATCATGACGTCTGTTGGCTTCTTTTAAACGTCTTCAGAGTTTGGCCTGTACATGAGTGACTTGTATGACAGCGTTATGATACTCTGAACTTGAATATGGGCTAAAGTCATGTTGTATTATCACTTCTGGTTAATCAGTCTACTTACTAGTCATTCAGACCCCTTTATGAAATAAGATAACATCTGCAGGTTTATGTACACCTCCATACATAGAAATCTCCACTAATGAGCACAGCTGAGAGCTTTGTGGGTTTCTCTCGGTTTGTGATGATGTCCACTCCTTGCTCACTTCTTACCCTTTGGCAATCTAGCTCTGCCACACACCTGAGGAGATGGGAAGCTCTGGGCAGCCAACCCTGGTAGTTTCTCAGGTTTATGTAAATTAATATTTACCCCCACAAAAAAAAAAAGACTATCCCAGAGATTGTTACCGGGAAATTGCACACACCAGATATTGCCACTAAAAAGCCTTCGGTTCCCTCAAATCAGAAAGGCGGCATGGTGAAGACACGATATTGATGGTATCAAAGAATTGGTTCTCTTGGTAAAACACAACCTAATAGACCACATTAACAGTCGACTAAGAGACCTAAAATGGGACATAGCCAATGGTAACATCTTGGAATGAGCACAATCGGCCTCCCAGAAAGAAGAATGCAAGATGGCAGCCAACATTCAGGCCCTAAAAAAGGGAACTGATCACGCTTCAAGATGCCCAGGAGGACCTGGAGAACAGATAGTGCCGAGCCAACTTGATATTTCGAGAGATCCCGGGATCCTACAACGATGTACTGGGTCTCATCATCACTATATATTCTGGCTCATATCTTAACTTCCAGCTAATTTGCCTAGGGCATAGGGCACTTGACATTATGGTATCTCAATACACTACCCTAGGCCCCATTTTTCCTACTTAAGCTGTGAGCTCTTCTGGTATGAATTCAATGCATGTACAGCGTAAGATGCCTACTTTGGTATTCTGTACTATGGAATATTAGTCTGACGCATTATACATTCTTCATACAATGTTTTCTAGATGCTAAATCTTTTTTTTATTGAGGTGTTATCTAACATCTATTATCCACTGCAGCTTGAGAAACAAATACAATATGAGTGACATGTGCACTTTCCTCATTAAATACAGCGGCTTTAATAAGAAATCCGGCATTTCTTACAGAATCTAACTCAGATTAATTCATGCTTGGATGGCAGCAAGCATTCACTGCTCTGCCTCCGTCAACACATAACTCCATCATGAAAATTCAATGACGTCTTTTAAAGCATGCCTCAACTCCTACGTACGTTAATTTAATTTTGGAATTGTAATGAGGGGCTGAGCCTGTAGTCGTGTGGCTATATTTTTCTTAATATTTATTCTTCACGTACTTACCCTAATATTTTGAGTTTAAACATTCAGATACGATGACTCACAGAACTTTGGGCAAGGAAATATGTTATTCCCTGATGGTATCATAATGCCGTTGGATACTGATTTTTTGGGGTTTTTTATAGTTTTTCGAGACGAAAAAATAACCAGGTGAGGATTTTAGGATCAAGGTATTTTTGTGTGTTTATGTATATACATATAGTTTATATTATTTAGAGGGCTTACATGAGATGTTTACAGGAAACGACCAAGTAGGGAGCTTGTCTGAGAAGTGCACCTGTTTTAAGAAGTTTTGCAGGTGTCTTCAAATTGGAAATGAATAAAATGTCTCTAGTCAATTCAAGACTAAAAATAACATTTATAACTTCCTAGGGTAAGTTACCCGGAGCTCTGCTTCTTCTGGGGCGAGCATTACATGTGGCCAACTGCTGCTCTCCTGCCCAGAGACCATTGTCAGGATGTCCACCTGTCAGCCATGAGCCAGATGAGGCTCCCCTGCTCTTTGCTCTGCTTTTTTTTTATGTCTTCATAAATGCAAAGTAACAGACAACACTGCCATGCATGTATGCATAGACCAGTTATGTAATGTTCCCTTTCTGCGACCCTTATGATTAAGTCTTCTTTTGGATATATAAAGGGGCTGGCAGGATGAATGGCCTTGGGGAAAGACCAGACTGGATGCAGGAAACTGCTGGTAATTTGCAAAGATGGATGATAATAATAATAATAATAATAATAATAATAAAAATATACTACCCTATCTTTAAAGAATTTAAATTCTAAGGGCAAAATCCCAGAGGTTCTAAGCTGTCTTCATCTTGACAATTATCATTGGTCAATAACCGCCAATTGTAATTAATTAATTAACCCATATCAAGAACTGTTGTTCTTATCAACAAAAAGCTCACCGAAGATGCTCACTGTAAGATAACACCATTCCTTTCGTGGGACTGTCAAGGGCAAACTCAACCAATTCTGGTTAACACTGCTAAATCTGGAAATATTCCAAAAAATCCAATGTGTTGTTTCTGTAGTTTGTGTAACAACATATGCTGAATTACATGCCTTGTGTTCATCAAACATAGCCCGAGTCTAGTGTGCTGTAACTAAGACGTAACTCCTACATGCTTGTACCAGTTGGTTTTGAATGGTTGAACTTATAATATTCATCATTAACTTTTTGCTGTAACTTGAAGTAGTCAAGAAAAGTTCTTATGTGTTGAACTATAACCTGAATATAATCACAGACTGTCAGCTCAGGAAAGACTATTCTTAATACACTTGGCATATTTACCTAATATCATGAAAGATGTTTGGAATTGTTTCCACCTACTGTCCCTACACAAGTTAATTCTCCTGCAAAAAAAATATACCCAGTCATCTCCAACAGATTATTGACCAATTGATGCAGCTATACTATACTTCTGAAACATCTGGTTATTCTAGACCCTTGCATTATTCCCCTAGGCATGTCTTTGCGACTGTGATGCTCATAAATATATATATGAGATGCTCAGGTCCTCTACAATTTTACAAATTTTTGGTAAATTAAATTAATATTTTTGTGTAGGTTTTACAGAGGAATCCTGCTTAAGAACCTTTCCATTCTGGAACCATTGAGTGGTGGACATAGTAGGAAATATGTGTTGTTAAGCTGACAGTGTTCCTTATCTTATATATTACATAAGCACATGATATTCCTACTATGATGTTTACACCACTGATTAAGATGACCCATCAGGTATGTTCACAGGTAATCAGTCTGTTTGCTGGTCCAGGATTATTATTGCTTCTCTATGGCTCATTTCTGCATTACAGCTTTCAACGTACCTGTGCAGTATCAAACGTTCGTGTATACTGAGCTGCTGAAATATAGTGAATTACGGATTCTGAGTTTCTTTGGCTCTTTTGTTTAGCTAACACTTAAACAAACTAGGCCTAATTGATAAGTAACGACATTGTATTGTGCGGTCATCATCACGGCAGTAAAGTTATGTTTGTCCACATGACTAACCAACCACTATGGCGGAGCTTTTGGCCTCTCGTTTTCAGTTGGAATTTATTGACACAGCTGTGCCACGAGCCAAAGTGTCGCAACATGCCTTGGCTCTCATGGCAACTAGCAAAAATACTTCCAAAGCATAGACAAAGTGTAGCCACCTGGAAGCTTACCAGGAGTTGTTGAACTTCAAGTCCTAGACATAGGATGGAGCTTTTGGTTCAGGTGTATTAGTAATAAGATATTTTTGGCATTCACTAAACATCTACATTGGGGTTCATTCGCTAAAAGGAGAACTGTGGTTTCCACTCCTTGACGTCACTATACATTATGAAGGCCCAGCCCGATTGAGCTTCTGCTGCAGGAAGAGCAGTAGAATGTCTTCAATCTCCTGAATTGTGCAATACAACTGTCCCTATAGTGAATAAACCCATTTAAGATGTTGGAGACCCCAATAGTAAATATCATCATGTGCTGGTCGATCCACATTGGCTAAGATGTCTTATGACATATACTTATGTACCATCCGGGCAATACCGCATGTCCTGTCTTTTTGTGCATGTGCTGTATCCAGTTTGGGCAAATATGGACAAAAAAGTTTCACTTTTGGGACTGCCCCAGACTTTTGATTAGTAACGGTATCTTCTCTCTTTAAAAATGTGAAAATAATAATCTAATCCTATAATGGTAATTCCGAATTTTTTAAAAGGGCAGGAACATTCGTCTTCTCTCATTGTAACAATTAGATGAATCTAGAATTGCAGATTTAATTGAACACGCTCCTGTTAACCTATCTAGTGGTTATTGAATTAAAAGATGAATGTGACTCTTTTGCCTGTTTGAGTTGAAGCCCATTAGTAGAGTGTCTTTAGGGCTTTACCTTATTTATATCAATTATTTTATTTATAGAATGCTAGCTTTCAGAACTTCTTTGTTGTCCTTATGTTTTATACAAATTATAAAAACTCACATTTCTCTATTGGATATACTAAAAAAATACATATTTTAATTTCTTAAAAAAAACCTTTTTTCTGTTCATGTTTTAGTAATAGAAATAAAGCTAGCTGAGAGTGCTTTAAGTTCCGCTTTATGTTAACTCAGTAACAAAGCACTACGTCCACTGACTTTTAATATGCGCATTGTTGCCCGGAGGCCCCTCATTCTCAATTGAGGAGCTGGAAAAGAAGCTATAGGGCAAGTCTATCCTTAAGTAGTCATGGAAAGACACGTGGAGAGAACTAAGGGTCTGCAGGGTCAAAGGTTTAAGGACGCCTTGGGAATGAGTTATTCTGTGATTTTTGGAGCCTCCAGGACACATAATTCGAAGTTATAACGCATTGTTACTGGAAAATTGTTGGGAAAATATATCTTTTTTTCCTTTAATTAAAAAAAATATATATATTTTTGTCTGTATGCAAATCTGAACCAATTGGCGTAGGTCTGTATGTCAGGACTGTCCCTCAAACGTTGGATTTATGGCAGCTATTACTGGGGCCCCATTATAATCTGGTAGAGCAGCATTCACACATGTGAAGAAATGGCCAAATATTGCCATTACCTAGCAGGAATTCTGATGGCCAATGAGGTACAATGGGACATGGTTAGATACTAAGGGGTTACGAAGAGGCATGCTAGAGAGTCATTCCATACATTAATGCTAGGATAACACATATGGTGCAGAGTATATTGATGCTTGGCAGCTAGCGTTACAATTGTTTTAAGAATGGCTCAAAAAAACATAAGTAATCCCAATAATTATACCTCTGAGGGCAGCGCTAGGGATGTAAAATATCTAGGGACAGCCGCTAGTGACTCTGAGTCACAGGACTGGCCCGGAATAAAGTGGATACGTGGCCGCACTATGAATAATGTAATTATGTCTAGCGGGTGCTATGTCCGCACCCGCTAGAGTGACTCTACCACGTTCTGTCTCTGCGAGGGGACAATTCAAGTGGTTTGAGGAGGGGGGCATTTGTCCTCCAGGTCAGTCTGTCCCTGGCTGTGTAGAATTTAAAAAAATGTTTACAAAATGCTTCTGTTTCTTAAATTTTCGTTCATACTAAATGATGGATTTTTATAAATGAATATTTGATTACACCTTTAACGTGGAATTAGCTCTATTTTCACCCAATCTACTAGACAAGCATGCCGACTCCTTATCATACTGCCTGTGGTAACTTTCTTTCTGGAGATTATAGAACACATAGCCTCGGGTTGTTGATGAACATTTTAAGTTTAAAACATGAACTTAAAAAGATGAAGCGCCACCAAAAATGTAAAAACTAAATATTATAGCATGACTTAAAATAGTTGTTTTTGTAAATTTTAGAAAATTAGTTTGTCTTTTCAACTCAAATGCTGTACTGTACTGAAATCGCTATTCTTAAAGTCAAGTAGAAACTCAATCTTTCCCCTTTGGTTAAGAATGTTTTTTGGTAAATGTATGGCGTTTCCATTTTTACTGCTTACCTGGTAGTCAATTTAGTGGATTCCCTTATTATTCTAAGTCTGCGTGTTGTTTTTCTCTTTGTAATTTGTGTGATGAATAGCACACCATAATAGGGTGTCCAGAGAGATGTTCCCTGTTTACCAATTGTTTTGCTTACTTTCTTACAGCCAGATGTACTCCGAATCCCGCCATATTAGGACAGCTGTTCGTGCTATTGTTACCGCTGATTAACGAGGGCTCTGTAGATTTCTTAATATATTTAACAGTAAACTTATGCTCCAAACATTGGCAAAAAAAGAATGTTTCCAGAAGGTGATGGCTGTGTTAAATATTTTCTTTTAATTTGCGCTGTAAGTAAATTGTTGACGTTCTTCTTACTAGCTTTTGAGAAGCTACTTTGGTCAAAATTTCATTTCAAGGAGCCCTGATGCCAAAACGATGGGAGCGCCCATACATAAGAAGCTTTCTTTAGCGGGAACTGAGCAGAGTTGGTGACAAAATAAAAAATGAAATGATGAAGGGGGCATTTTAGTACTGTATTGGTTTGATTCCTAAAAGGAATGATCAGAAAGTGTACTCTTTGATTGAATGAAACACAAATAATATCCATAATATGTGCATAAGCATACGTAACATTCAGTGATTTCAATGGGATTGCTTTCCTGCAAGTGATTGGCTGCTTCATGCAACCAATCTGTAGCAAGAATAGTTGGACCATGGAAGAAGGAGAGTAAATGCCGAAGCAGGGCTGCAGCTTCTGTGTCAGGCAAGTGCTTTATTTTTTTGTTTAACTCCAGAGCTGCAACTTTTCCTTAAGGTCACTGCTTTATTTTACTTTTTCTAACAGGAGGAAGAAAGCTTATTAAAGTCCTTACAATTACTTCATTATGTTGTTTTGGGGCTGCATGGGACACTCGAGTGCCCTCTCAAGTTGTCCAAAGAAGTTTGTGATACCTTCTTGTGGACCAGTGTTCACAGAGTTAAGATGTAAAGTCAGTTAAGCTTTCCACCACCTCAAAGGTCTCTTCTCCGCTGGTTAAGTTCCATATCTTTTGTATAGCTCCAGTGTGATGCAGGATCTTACGATCTCATATCACAACAAGGAATAAGGGACACCGTAATGTACAGTATATGTAAGAACTTCATGAAGTGGGTTAATAAAATCCTTGTGCGGTAGGCATGCAATGTCGCCGCGCACGCCACAGTGCACGGAGAGGATGCGCGAGCGGCACCTCGGGAGAGCCGCTTACCCGAGTCGGGACGATGCGGGATCCCGGCGGGACAGGTAGGCGTAACAGCGACCCAGTCTGTCTTTCGTAGTAAAATGAAATAGTACCGTATATTCCGGCGTATAAGACGACTGGGCGTATAAGACGACACCCAACTTTTACAGTCCAAATATAGAGTTTGGACTATACTCGCCGTATAAGACTACCCCTCTACCCAGCGTACAACAACCAGCCAATCACGGCAAGCGATGTACCTTACCGGTGATTTGCTGGTTGATTTGCTGACATATACATACATGCACTGCCCTTACACACACACACACACACATATAATATATATATCTATATATATATCTACACATATGCCTGTCCATACATACACATTTATACACTGCCCTCACCACACACCCCTGCCTTTACACACACATGTATATGTATATATGTATATATATATATATATACACACACACACGTATGTATGTATGTATGTATATATATATATATATATATATATATATACACACACCAGTATATATATATATATATATATATATATATATACACACCAGTGTGTGTGTGTGTGTGTGTATATATATATATATATATATATATATATATATTTCTCCCCCCTTTGTCCCTTTCTCCCCATCTCTTACCTTATCTTCTGTTGTCTTCTTTCTTCCATCCAGTTGTGGGAGCCCGATGTCTGGCACTTGAGACCTCGGCTTCCCTGCTCTCTAATCACTACGCGCCGGCTATTGATGCCGGGCGCCGGGACATGACGTCATCCCTGCGCTCGGCATCAATAGCCGGCGCCTAGTGATTAGAGAGCAGGGAAGCCGAGGTCTCAAGTGCCAGACCTCGGGCTTCCCTACTCACTCATCACTACGCGCCGGCAATTGATGCCGGGCGCCGGGACATGACGGCATCCCTGCGCTCGGGATCAATAGCCGGCGCGTAGTGATTAGAGAGATTGGTGGCTTCGTGGGAACCTCCGGCTTGGTAAGTACCCGGCGTATAAGACGACCCCCCACTTTTAAGAAGATTTTTTGGGGTTAAAAAGTCGTCTTATACGCCGGAATATACGGTATATGTCCCGGTGCCATCATTTCATAACAAGTTTAACGATCTACCAGCTAGGATTCATTTAATATGGAAAAATGAAACAAAAAATCCTAAACATCGAGAAATACATTTGTAAGGGTTCATGTTTTTATTAAATTGGTGTAAAAATGCTTAGCTATGGGCATGGTTCGGATTAGTGCTTTTGGTTTTGTTTTAGTACAAAGTCATATTTTGGTCAGTTCTTCATTTTCCATCAACAGTAGCGGCTTATTTAACTTGGCACCTGGTCCATGTAAACTAATACAAGAATGACGTTTTTTTGTGTTTTTCAGAACAGTAGATCATTTAATGTTTTTTGTAAAACAAAACAAAAAAACAAATATTTTTCTTTTTTCCACAGATAGTGAGTCAAATGTGAGGCCCTATTTGTCATGCCAAAACTAGGTCACTTGTGGAGACAATGGGCTTTGTTCTATTATTTAAGAATCCTTTGTAGAGAACCGTGGAATATTGAAGGATCGTTTTGACCCAGAAATGTCTCTGTTTTATCCTGATTAATAAGCCCTATAGAGAAATATTAGAAATGCGGTGGTAGCTACAAAACCTACATAAAAAGATACATACAAAGAGAACAGGCAAAAATGCCCTAAAGGGTCAGTCTAATGTCCCTCACACTCTTTAATGAAGAATACATGTTAAAGTACTATGAGCCAATCTGTGGCAGGAAAGCACTCTCATTGAAATCAAAGCACTCTCATTGAAATCAGTGTGAGGTTCCGCCGCGCATGCTCACAGGGGGTCTGAATAGACTCCGGCTCACAGCATTCAATAAGCCAGCTGTGGAGCTGACTACGGGTAAGTGGAGATGTGTTTGGCTGAAACCACCTCCTGCTCTACAGATAGCTAGGGGACGGGTAAGGGGCAAATGCGTATGGGGATGTTTTGCAGAAACACCCAAGCATTTGCAAAATGGACATTACGAAAGCCATTAAAGTGCATATGATGCCTAGCGTGCCCCTTTGTTACCGTATTTGCTCAATTATAATACGACCCCCCCCCCCAAATTTTAATATTAACTTAGAAAAAAAGAAAAAGCCTGAATATAAGACTACCCTATAAAAAAAATGTTTTACTAGTAAATACTAATTCACATGTAAACTATTTTTTAATATTTAATAAAAACTAAGATTGAGAAAAATGCATTTTTTGTTTTTATTTCCTTTTAGTTGCCAACCTGTCCCCCAGTTATGCACATCTGGCCCACGGCTTGCTACTGTGCCCCTCCAGAAATGCCTTATACCGCCTATATGCGCTCCAACCTCCGCTGCTGCCTGCCGGCACTTCCCCAGGGGCTTCTATGATGGAAGGTCATGTGAAGTGCCGACAGCAGCAAAGGTTGTCTGCGCACATCGCACAGACATCCACCGGCTGCCAGACAGGAGTATCCAGGTCACCTGCAGCGCTGCGGGGGATCTGGATCTTAGTCTTGTAGTCAGACCTCTATTTGCTCTGAAAAAAACCTTGTCTTATAATCGAACAAATACGGTAATTTGCATTGTTCATAAAGGACCAGCACTTGACTAAAAACAAGAAGAAACATTTGAAATCTGTATTTTATATTTTTTTCTTGGATTTTCTTTAACATGCAGTCAAAACTAGTTAAGTCATCTTATGAATTTTTACATCTCGCCATTGGCCCATTTCTCTTTAAAAATGAGCACCTTTGAGATACATGTTATGTTTTCAGCTATGATTTCCTATCTCTTTCACTACAAGCCTTGTTACTAGTGATCTTAGATTATATATTTTTTCCTTAAGTGGGAATCATGGGCGAAAAGCTGCCTGGTCATGATGGGAATTATTGCGCTCTGGAGTGATAAGAGCCTGCTGGTCTATGTTTATAACTAACTCTCTACGATCTGTTTTTCAAACCCTGCAGCTTTTCATCGTAACGGGAACAGGAGTCATTTTTCTGTTTCTATTTAAAGCTCTGTTCTTCTCTGGTGTAACTAAATATATAATTCAATAGAATTGGGATTTGAGTCCCAACTCTGATAAGCTGCTGAGCCACCGTTGCTTAGCACCAGGCCCCTCATGTGCCGGCTTAAAAGGAAATTAACACACGAGCTTGGAAAAAATGGAAACTTAAAGACTGCAAAACAAGCCAAGGTTTAGAAAATAAAATATGCTAAACTATATACATGCTGTTTTTCTTAACAGTATGTTTTCTAATGCTGTTTTGTACCAATAAACCATCAGGCACTCTAGTCCCGTTGCATTTTTTTTAAGTGGTTTATGACAAGGGTTGTTCTGTTATATGTTGGAAAGAAAGTAGTAGAAGTTGTGTTTGTTTAAAGTGACATGCCAGCCATCATTTGCGTACCTGGGAACTCTCCGTGTTTTACCTGGTGTCTCGGGGTGAAGTCCTGCTTTCCTGGGTCTCTTGGTCACTGTCCTCGTTCCTCAGGGGCAGGGACACGGCATTTTGTCATGCACACTCCCTGCCCAGTTCTCCTCACACTCCCACTACATGTAATAGTATGTGGCTCTGATCATCCACTTTAATTCAGATGATACCTGAGTGGTCTCTTTTTTTATCTCGCCCCCCCCCATCCCCATGGTATGCATGAGATGTATTTGGCCAAACATGTCTTCTGCTTACACTGTGCCCACGTGGCCCACTGCCATTCAGCTCCAGCCTGTGAGTTCTTGGGAGTCTAATGAGACCCCCACATGTATTTGTAGAAAGTACCCTCATTGATTTTAATGGTATTGCTTTCCTCTCACTAAGGAGGTAAATGGGACCATGGAGGGGGTGGTATGTTGTAGCTCCGGAGCTGAAACATCTCCTTGGCTTGGACGTCTCATGTTCACGACGAGTAGCACAAAGGAGTCTCTAGCTGGGTTGCAGACACAGATATTGATGTATGTAAAGTGCAACCCTTGCCAGGCTAGACCATTGGATTGTCTATGGATAGATTGCCAACCTGAAATAAATGCTAAATATCAGAAATGCTTATTTAGGCAAAACTGGAGCAGTCCTGGGGCAATTGGTAGAAAAATTATATTGATTTCAGTGTAATCTGACTCTAGTGTAATCTTTGCTCTACAATTACTACAATGTTTGCCTTTATTACATTTTTGCCTTACAATGTTGTTTTATTTTCTTTTTCTTTTTTTGGTTTCCATTGTATGGATTTTTATATATTAGGTATGTTTCTTATTCCTTGTTGTGATATGAGATCCTAAAATCAGACAGGAGTATACAAAATATATAGAAGTTAACCAGTAAAGAAGAGAGCGTTCTAAATTTTAAATAGACACAGGACCAATTTGTACAGCCCTGTGTATGATATAAAGTTAATTTTATTGTTCTATACCAATAAAATTGAGAATTGCCAACACCAACAAAAAAAAACCAATAATATTAAAATAACCACCAGGTTTCTATATGTTCACAATTTTATTTGTAGCTAAATAAAAGTTTTCAATTCATCGTTAAGGGGAATAATTCAGTACAAATTAGATTTTTTGGATTTACTGCAACAAAGAATAATAAACTACCCATTGATTTTGTTGGTATTGACAATTTATTGATGTGGATAAATTGAAGTCAAAAATTTCAATATATTGTAAAAGGAACTAATTCGGTAAAAACTGTAGAGAAGTATATCTGTGGTACAAAAGCTATCTGGATGTGTTTTTGATCTTTATATACATTTGTGGTAATAGGAGTTGATTACAGTATTAATGAGTTAATGAATGGGCAGACTAGATGGGCCGACCGGTTCTTATCTGCCGTTAGATTCTGTGTTTTTATTTTGCATGTTGTTTTGGGGAGGCTGCTGGGGAAGCGGCAGGAGTGCAATTCATTCCTCATTCCTTCCAACATCTCACTAATGGAAATATTTTAGTGCTTATGCAAGCAAGGTGACTCATATGAGATCAGGGTGACTCACACCCGGGCATGTGGTTCAGTTCCGTTTTCTCGCTATGTGTAATTTGTGTGTGTTCTGCAAAATTCCCAAGCCCGTGTTTAAATGTGGACAGTTTTATGTTTAAACGATGTGTGTGAATGAGGTCTTAAACACCCTACATATAGCATTCTTTGTAATATAAATGTATATAAATTGTATATTATGCCACATGTAGTTTTGATTAATAAACTAATAACAGGGGGTATGGGCTTCCAAAATAACCCCCCCCCCATAACTAAATATTTTTGTGTGCCTGGCATAGGCTGGAACTGCCGGGTGTTTGCACAAACCTGGGTGTAGAATGATAAATCCGGCAGATCCAGCTGAATGGAGCATGGAGGAAACGTGTTCATAAAAAATACATGATTCTTCCTCTAAATACATAAATAGCTACAAATAGGTTACAGAGTCACATGAAAAGTCCTGTTAAAGCTCTGTCCACGGACAACATCTCTTACAACACCCCCCCACCATCAAAAGTACCATCTAAGAAGCTTTGAGATGTTGGGGGATGTGCATCACCATGATTTGCTTGTACTGTAGAATGCTGCTTACCTTCGCTACTTGAACAGCACAAAGTGTCTACGCTGGATCATGACAACCACATCATTTGCAAAATGGAAAACACAGTCATTGTATTTGGCAACAGCACAGGGACCTGATTCACTTCATTTAATTAACATTTAGTTTTGTTTGGCAGGTCTTCCACTCAGCATTCATGCTTCAAGATCATTCTGTTTCATTCTAAGTTTGATATTTATGGTTCTTAGAAATGCATTTACACTTGGTAAATAATGTGGAAAACTAACGCTAGCCTCGAGGGCCATTAACCTGCCAGAATGTTAGGACTGAATTAACTAATTAACTTGGAGTATCACAAAGCAGTATGTAAAGTGTTACCTTGAGAACCTCGATCTCCAAAGAACGGTTCCTGATGGATACCAGGCCAGAAATGTCAATCATCAGCTTATTAACTGGCAGAGCGTAACCTGCCCCCCTTTGCTTTTAATTAATTCCATAATCTTGTTTTTTTTCCCTTTAGTTCTAGCAGAATTCTAAGCATTATTAATTTTGAGTTGCATTAAAATACAATACGAAATATATGCTGTGTAACATTATTTAGTATGGAAATTTATTTTTTTAATGAATTTGAATGCTGGTTTACATACACCTTGACGTGGCGGGTGAGCTTAATTATGCTTTGGCCAATTCATATAACCAAAACCTCTCATGTATATTATGTTTATATATTTGTTGCCAACTTTATTAGGGTAAGAAGCGCAGATAGTTTTTGTTTCTTGTTTACATACACCTGTCGGCAGGTTTCTCATCATATGTAGTGGTACAGAGAATCTTTATATGGAACTGGGAAGTGCTACCTCCACCTTCTCACGCTGACCCATGTGTAAATGCTGATCTACTGAGACTAGCTAGCTGGTTTGATGATAAAATGTCTGGCAGGTTGGTGAAGAAAAGCCTGCTACCATCCATGGATCAGGGATTACTATGCTGCTACTATGCTGCTACTATGCCGCCAGTGACCCCATTCCCATCTAATAAGAAATATGTATAATAAAAATGAAGATGATGCACCGGAGTTCTAAAAAGGTTGGCATACTTGTGAACATGTGTATTTCCATAATTTTAACATATGTGCCTATACTGTTATATTGTGTACTGTATCTTACACGGTCTACGTGTGCAATCTACATGTATGTACAACCACATCTGTTGGATGAGTTTGTTGCCGGTTAAGGGCCATGGAGCACTTCTACAAAAAGAGCCTCTCTTTCCTTGTGCCCAACTACTCTCCATGTCAACACAAGTAAAACATAATTAACCATTCATGATGTCACTGTTAGATATTTGTTTCGTGTAACTATCTAAACTTTTCCATGACCAAAGTACAATCAAGACCACAGCTTCTAAGTCTTCTTATTTATTATACAAACCATATATACATACAGTACCCATTGATGACAGGTGACCTTGATGATATACTTGAGTACTGTAGGTTCTTCTTCTTGGGAGGAGAGTGTGAGTAGTCAGAGAGGCTTTACCTTTACCTCATACCAGTCATCCATCAAGCCCCTTTAGTTCATGTAGGTTAAAACACATGTTCCTGTCACTCATGTTTCATTTATACCTAATGTGAATATATATATAGAATACAGAATTCAAGGCATTCTTGCAGTCACACCCCATGTTCACATCAAAGCGGCACACAAGCCATCATATGTACTTTAATGTATATGATAATATGCACAATCCCTCCATACGCATTTCTTCCTTTCCTCACCCCCCACGCGGTCTGAATAATTGTCAGACCAAAGAGATGGAGGGCAGCTGCAAGGCTGCAGCTTCTACCTCATGTGAGTGTTTTTTTTTGTACTTTAATATGCATTCTACTTTAGTAACTGTCCCTTTAAACAATGGCATCATAATGTGTCTCACCTAACCTAATGTCCGTGACATTGGCCAGGACTGTGGCATGCGGCACAATCATTAATATTTCTTACTCTTATTTCTATTTTATCTTATTATTTTAAGTCAGCCACCTTACAAAACTCAAATTTGATCTCTCAACAATCAATCACGATTGATAAATTTCCACAATTATCAGAAAATCAATAGAGCAGCTTCCGTTTAATCACTGCTGATTGCAAGAATTTGTGCACAATGTGTGAAAATGAACATTAACGACGGCACTATTGAATTAATTAAACTGGATTTGACTTAGAATCCATTTATATGAATATTCCACGCAGAAAGGGTATTAATTAGTTTTGCGCACAGTATATTGCAGTTGATTAACATTAATTTTTGTTGAATAATTAATAATTGAGCAATTTTTATTGAATATTGATCTTAATGATCTGACAACACTAATTTCCCGGCCGATTTATTCACTTTTTTTCATTTCTATTTCACATTTTAGGGAACATTTTTTGTAATATTTATTTAAACCCTAAGAGAGTCAAATATTATGATTGCACCGCTATTACGCAGAAACCTTTTATTTCTTTTGTAATAAGTCCCATTAAAATACCAATATTTGTTGGAGCCATGAATAGAAAATACATTTGATGTTGAAAATATTTTTTTATCAAAATAGTAACCTTTCATTTAATAACTTTAATGGGGAAAAAACAAATTATCCTTCCTAATTTCCAACTTGCAAGCTTTTTAAAGGCTTTTTACCTTCTCATTAGGAGAACTCAGAGAAGGTCACTGGCTCCGTGGGGGCTCTCAGCTGTAATCTGGACTATTAAAATACTCATTACTTTGTTATAATTTTACGTTTTTTTGCAGAAATTCATCTTTTAAAATGATCTTGGCTGTATGTTATGCCGGGGGGAAAACTAAAGCTAGAAAATTATACTTAAGTAGAATCGAAATGCCCTCGCCACAGTCTCTTAAGATGCCTATAAGGTATAAACTTGAAATTATATTTTATATCTTTTTGTATTCTCGGGGTACTAGTAACTAGATTCACACACCATTTTTGTTAAAAAAAAAAAAATTTAACTTATGGAACATGCCTATGAATATTTAGAAACTATTTACAGTGTTTGCGTTCATAAAAAATATACATTTAAATAAACATTAAAATAAAATATGTTAAAGTAACTAAAATCAAAAATAAATATTACATAAATAATTACCAGCAAATTTTGCATACAGACTTATATATCGAATAGATATTATAAAATATAGTTATTGTGCGCCAGCAGATTTCATAGCGCATAGTGAAAATTAACAAAAAATATTAACAATGACATTAAAAATGACAAAGAAATTAACACACATTCAGAAAAACTAACTAAGAGGGCACTGCTCTTGCAAGCTTACAATCTATTTGGGGGTTGAGGTTGCGGAAGCGCAATGGGAAGCCAAGTTAATGGAGCTGATACAGAGGACATAGAAGAAAGACAGAAGAAGAAGAGGAAAGAGAAGAAGCGTAGAGACAGGGATGGGGAAGAGGTTGGCGGAGAACGTAGGAAAACATTAAGAGAGAGCGAGGAGAGATATTAGGAGGATAGATTGTATGCTACTTTAATAGGTGGGTTTTCAGGGAGGGTTTAAAGTTAGAATAAGTAGGGAAATCGAGAAAAAGGCAGAGCAGGGATAAAATCCTGGATGGGAAGGAGAGATGCAGTTTGTTAGAAGAGTGATGTATAAGGGCAGAGAGCCGTTAAATCTCTGTAGGTAATGGTCAGGCGTTTACATTTTATTTTTTAGGGTATGATGTGTGGATGGAGAACTAGCACATTGGGGCAGCAGGCGAAGAATATAAAGATAAAAAAAATTAGCTCAGCAGAGGTGTTCGGAATGGATTGTGTTGGTGAAAGGTAGGAGAGGGGATGCCCAGTAAGCAGAGCGTTGCAGTAACCCAGATGGGAAATCACAGGGGAATAGGTTAGCATTTAGGAAGTCTCTTGTGTGAGGAAAGCCCAGATATGAGAGATATATAGGCCGACCCATTAATAAAATCTGTATAATATAATCTTGCATGATTAATTATTCCTGTGATTTGCACAGCCCATAATATCTTTTGCATTAAAAAGACATGGAAAAGATTTTGTGGCTTTCAAAGTCCATCGCATGGCAACTTTTCCCTTAAAAAACGAATGGATGATTGGGAATTACGGATTAAGTATACAATTTTTTTTCTACAGTTTGGTTTCAGGGATAGAATTATACATGCAACTGTCATCAACTATGTACTCAAATACTATTTTAAAAAAAAACAAACCATAAATCTGGTATTTTCCTTGCGTGTGAGACTTAGGTAAAAGCTTTGTCGTTATCTAAACCTAAACCTCTTTATTTCAGAAATTCTATTGTTAAAAAGCTTGCGAAGAACAGAAAAGAATGGATTCCGTTGAAGTGTTTTTCCAGACGTATATTGTGTTCACTGAAATGCATTATTCACATGATAAATATTTATGATGCTTACAAATTCTACTTTTTGTCATGAACCGTGTAACATGCCATTAGATCTGTAACAGAGAATTGATTTTACGGCTCTAGTTGCGTGCAATACACTTGGTGAGTTCAGCTTATATTAAGATCTCCTAAAGCGATATTAATGTTTAGAAGCTATAATGCTGAGTTGATGGGTTTCTGCGTTGAAAACCCCGCTTATGGCTTTCCCTTTGGCTACGGTGATTCTCTCTCCTTGACCACATGGAATTTCAGGAGTTTCTGGCTACTTTTAGAGTCTTGTAGTAAAGATGGGGCTGGCAAAGAATGAAAAAAAAAGAACATTGTACGGATTATATTGAAAGAATATAATCCGGCACCTCCATGTTCAAGATACCCTAGAGATGATTACTTTTGACTCAGCGGTAAATATGGAGACCATTTCAATGCCATTTACATGACCAGCAATCAAGGTTTCCTCAGGGGAGGCTCTTATCCCCCGAATGAAAACGGGCAGATCTTTTACAAATCTTTACAGAATACCAGAAAAGGGTTTGTTCCCTAAATCACAAGTTACAGAAGATCTTTTGGGTGAGGGCGGCTGAGCTGTCACAATGCGTATTAAGTCTGTGACATAAAATGATTGATCTGACCACGGCGTGACTTCATGGAGTGGAGACCCCAAGATGGCCAACATATATTAATTTATTATTTAATGGTGCTACATGGGCCATCTCTGCTCTTACTTAGCGAAGTTTCATGGACTCCACATGTACTAGGATTTACCTGACTACAGGTGCCCAGAGAATATCTGGGAGAGGGAAAGAACACGTAAAGTGCAAAAGGTGGAATAGATAGAAACAGGCCCGGACTGGCCATCGGGCACACCGGGCATTTGCCCGGTGGGCCGGGCCGGGACAGAGCCACGGCCGGGTCGGATTGATTTAGGGGCTAATGGAGCTGCAGCTCCAGGCCCCTACCTTAAAATAGGCCCAGTCAGGACCGGATTGACTGGGCCTATGCGGCCGTCCTTAACGCAGGGCAAAAGGGGCACCCGCCCCTTAAGCCCGCAGCAACCGCGACCAGGTCTGCTACTTACCTGGCAGACGCGCGCGAGCAGCGTCCCTTCCACTGCCAGGGGGACGCAGGAATCCAACGGAACGGAGCCATGTGACGTACGTACGTCACGTACGCCACATGACCCTGCTGTGCGTCTGCTTCCCCTGTACAGATCCGCGGAAGTCTGCGAGCGGCGCGTACATCATGAGTCCAGGTAAGGGGGTGAGGGAGGCTGTATGGAGTATGTGAGATTGAATGAAAGAGAGAATTAATGAGTATCTGTGAAGGAGTGAGTGAATGAATGTTTGTGAATGAGTATATGTAAATGAGTATCTGAATGAGGGAATTAATGAGTATCAATGTATGAATGAATATCTGAATGAGTGAATGATTATCTGTGAATTAGTGAATAAATATTTGTGAACGAGTGAATGAATATGTGTGTGTGATAGCATGGATGTGTAGGGGGGGCAAAGATGCCACAGGCAGGCTGTTTTGGTGGCAAAGATGCCACAGGCAGGCTGTTTTGGTGGCAAAGTTGCCACAGGCAGGCTGTTTTGGTGGCAAAGTTGCCACAGGCAGGTTGTTTTGGTGGCAAAGTTGCCACGGGCAGGCTGTTTTGGTGGCAAAGTTGCCACGGGCAGGCTGTTTTGGTGGCAAAGTTGCCACGGGCAGGCTGTTTTGGTGGCAAAGATGCCACAGGCAGGCTGTTTTGGTGGCAAAGTTCCCACAGGCAGGCTGTTATGGGGGCAAAGATGCCACAGGCAGGCTGAGTGAAACCGTCCGTGGAAACCCTCCGGATGAGGGTGTCAGTGTGGCATAGCCTGTCCTGGTGTGTGTGATTGGGTGTCAGTGTGGCAGAGCCTGTCCTGTTGTGTGTGTGTTTGGGTGTCGTGTGGCAGAGCCTGTCCTGGTGTGTGTGTGTGTGTGTGTCGGTGTGGCAGAGCCTGTCCTGGTGTGTGTGTGTGTATATGGGTGTTGGTGTGACAGAGCCTGTCCTGGTGTGTGTGTTTGGGTGTCGGTGCGACAGAGCCTGTCCTGGTGTGTGTGTCTGGGTGTCAGTGTAGCAGAGCCTGTCCTGATGTGTGTGTCTGGGTGTCAGTGTGGCAGAGCCTGTCCTGATGTGTGTGTTCGGGTGTCAGTGTGGTAGAGCCTGTCCTAGTGTGTGTGTGTGTGTGTGTGTGTTTGGGTGTTGGTGTGGCAGAGCCTGTCCTGGTGTGTGTACGAACACAGAAAAGAACCCCAGCACTCCAATCAGCTTCCAATCCTTAGGTTACTTTATTCAAAGAAAGCAAAACAAGAAAGCAACGTTTCGGCCAAACAGGGCCTTTGTCAAGCTCAAAAGGCCCTGTTTGGCCGAAACGTTGCTATTTTTGTTATGCTTCCTGTTTTTGTTTTGCCCTTTTTCCTGCTAGCTCCCAGCTTCCTGGGAGTTGAGTGCTGAACCATTTCTTCTTTCTTTAACTGTCCTGGTGTGTGTGTTTGGATGTCGGTGTGGCAGAGCCTGTCTTGGTATGTGTGTGTTTGGAAGTCAGTGTGGCAGAGCCTGTCCTGGTGTGTGTTTGGGTGTCGGTGTGGCAGAGCCTGTCCTGGTGTGTGTCTTGGTGTCGGTGTGGAAAAGCCTGTCCTGGTGTGTGTTTGCTTATCTGTGTCCTTAATTGACAGTAGGAACTATTTCATTTTTACTTATCCAGAGATAAAACACCCTCCTGAATTTGAAGTGACTTCAGGGAACAAAACATTCAAGGCCCTGAAATCATTTAGTGGAAAAGATAAGGTATTGTGTTATTTACTCTATAATATTTATTTCAAGGATTAGTCGCACTAAATTGTGGCTTCAGGCTTCCCATGTTGAATGACCAAGTATTATGTATGTGTATGTACATATATGTTTTTTCATAAAAAATGGGCTGCTCAGCCTGAAATGCCCGGGCCTATTTTTTGTCCCAGTCCGGGCCTGGATAGAAATACACATTTTAATGACACTATAAAAGCATATGATCGCGTGTTCTGACATCCAAGGTACAGCATCAATAATACATACGGTATTTTAAACAAGCAGTTCATTTCAAACAGTTAAAATTCTACCATTATAAAAAAAAACAGATTTTTTCTCCCCATTTTGTTAACTATTTATTCTGTGTATCTACCTGTAAAATACAGAGAAAGCTGCATAATCCCCGTTCCCATCGGCAGATAGTCTGTGTGAAGATACATGATACAAAGTAAACAAGATAAACAAGTAAAGCCTGTTGTAATTAAAGGGAGTCTTAGTGATTTACTTAATAGCAAATCAACATGGGAAAAAAAACCATTACAACATCAAAAGAATTAAACAAGAACAAATCAATATAACTTTCACTTTGATACAAAGAGTTTCATGCTAACCAGGACAATCTCATTGCAGATAAACAAGGCACTATAGAGAAGATCAGTTTTCATTACATTGATTTATTTTGAAAAGTAGTGATCAGACTATTTAAAATTGAACAAAATCCCACTACATGCCCTCATATGTATATATATATATATATATATATATATATATATATATATATATATATATATATATATATATATATAGTATATATATATATATATATATATATAGTATATATATATATATATATATATTGTGAGCTGGGATCATGTAACCACACAGTCTTAAGGTTTGAAATACCACATAAGGCTAAATTATTTTTAGAATTGTAGTCCTTTTTATTAAAAGGTCTGTAAACAAACATAAATAAAACAAACAAAAAGAAAAGCCTTGCTCTCTGAGCACTTACTGACAAACAGCAACTAACTATCGTTGGACAGCTTACCCGCTACCAACAAAAACATTTAGCACAGACCTTTTTCGTTTAGGAACCGTTCAGCAGATTTGTTAGGAGAAAATGCAGTCTCACTCACTGCTTGTATGTTTCTCACCTGAATAACTCACAGGGCTCCTTTTTGTAGCAGCCCCCTGCTGCTCATTGGTAACAGGTGAGTAACAATCTGAGAGAACCAGAACTCCTGGACTGGCTTCATCACCTGCTGCAAGTAAACTGTGGAGTGGAGCACTGGCCCTCCCTTCTCTCCAAATGCTCCACCCCAGGGACCCAAACACAACTACAACATTACCATTATTTTGTTGGTAACAAAACATTCTCCCTGGGGTTATCGAATACATTGCACTGCAGTATTTTGTGAGAAATGTACATGTTATCCACCACCATGCCCTGTTCCCTGTCACACATCCTCCCCCCCAGCTCAAACCTTGTGGGGTGAGCGACCACGGTCATAAGTGAATGTTTACGTGAAAGACCATCAGCATTACCCTGTTTAGAGCCTGCCCTGTGCTCTAACGAGAAATGATAGGGTTGTAAACTAAGGAACCAGCGTTTTCTCCTTGTTTTGACTCATCCAAGTTAGTGGTGCGTGATCGGTCACTAGCTTAAACCTTCTGCCCAACAAATAGTATTTCAGAGTTTCAACAGCCCATTTAATAGCTAAACATTCCTTCTCCACTATGGAATAATTCTTTTCTCTGGGTTGAAGTTTCCTACTTAGGTATAAGATTGGGTGCTCTTCATCTTGAGTTACCTGGGAAAGCACTGCTCCCAATCCTACATCAGATGCATCGGTTTGTAGGATGAATTCCTTTGAAAAATTCGGTGTGACCAGTACAGGTTGAATGCAAATAGCTTCCTTGAGACTTTGAAATGCTTGTTCAGCTTCAGGGGACCACTTTACCATGACAGGGGCTTTAGCTTTTGTGAGATCAGTTAAGGGACCAGCAATAGTTGCAAAGTTGGAAATAAATCTCCTGTAATAGCCAATAAGACCAAGGAATGTTCTGACCTGTTTCTTAGTCAATGGCCGTGGCCAATTCCGTATGGCTTCAATTTTAGCAAGTTGTGGCTTGACTAACCCTCGCCCAATGGAATACCCTAGATACTTAGCCTCCTCTAGGCCAATAGTACACTTACTAGGGTTTGCCGTCAGGCCAGCATTTCGTATGGAATTAAGGACGGCCTGCACTTTTGGTAAGTGAGACTCCCAATCTTCACTGTGTATAACCACATCATCCAAGTAAGCCGCTGCGTAAAGGGTATGTGGTTTTAGGATTCGGTCCATCATTCTTTGAAATGTTGCTGGAGCCCCATGTAAACCAAAAGGTAATACTTTATATTGAAAAAGTCCATCTGGAGTAGAAAAAGCAGTTATTTCCTTTGCCCGGTCTGTGAGGGGCACTTGCCAATAGCCTTTGGTTAGATCCAGTGTGGTGAGATACCGGGCTTTCCCAAGTCTTTCCACAAGTTCGTCAACCCTCGGCATGGGATATGCATCAAACTTGGATATTGTGTTAAGTTTCCGGTAATCATTGCAAAATCTGATTGTACCATCAGGCTTTGGTACAAGCACAATTGGGCTACACCAGTCACTTTGGGATTCTTCGATTACCCCAAGGTCCAACATTTTCTTCACCTCTTCTTTGATTGCTTCTCTACGAGCTTCTGGTATTCTATACGGCTTAAGATGAATCCTTTTCCCTGGTTCGGTGACAATATCATGTTTTATTACAGCAGTTCTCCCTGGAACTGTGGAGAAAACATCTTTATTTAATCTAATAAAGTCTTTTACCTCCCTCTTCTGATGTATAGTCAGGGTTTCGGATATAATGACAGCAGGGTCATTATCCTTTGGAGGGTGGTTTGATGCTTCTGTGGTCACAAGCACGTCTCTTTCTTTCCATGGCTTAAGTAGATTCACGTGGTAAATTTGTACCTCCTTTCGTCTTCCAGGCTGTCTTACTTTATAATTCACTACTCCCACTTTCTCAATGACTTCATAAGGTCCATGCCACGTTGCTAGGAATTTGTTCTCTACAGTAGGAACCAAAACTAGCACTCTATCTCCTGGTTTAAACGTGCGGACTCTGGCATTTTTATTGTAGCTAGTCTGCTGACGTTGTTGGGCATTCTTCATGTGTTCTCTAACAATGGGCATAATGGCTGTCATCCGTTCCTGCATCTGATTTACATGCTCTATGATGCTCTTGTGTGGTGTAGACTCATGTTCCCAAGTCTCTTTGGCTATATCTAGCAATCCTCTAGGGTGTCTACCATACAAGAGTTCAAAAGGAGAAAACCCAGTAGAGGCTTGAGGGACTTCTCTAATAGCAAACATTAAATAAGGCAAAAGGCAGTCCCAGTTTTTCCCATCTTTATCAATGGCCTTTCTAAGCATAGACTTTAGGGTTTTATTGAATCTTTCCACCAAACCATCCGTTTGTGGGTGATATACTGAAGTTTTCAATTGCTTTATACGAAGGAGATTACATAATTCTTTTGTAACTCGGGACATGAATGGAGTTCCCTGGTCTGTCAGTATTTCCTTGGGAATCCCAACTCGGCTGAACATGAACATTAGTTCCTTAGCAATAGCTTTTGCTGAAGTTGTACGCATAGGTATTGCTTCAGGGTAACGCGTAGCATAGTCTACTATTACCAATATGTACTGGTGTCCTCTGGCAGATTTTACAAGAGGGCCCACAAAGTCCATACCAATGCGTTCAAATGGAACCTCTATAATAGGTAAGGGCACTAATGGACTACGGTACGCTGTAAGAGGGGCAGTTAACTGGCAATCAGGACAGGAGGAACAATAATTTGTAATTGACGCCATTACACCTGGCCAATAAAATCTCCTGAGGATTCTCTCTTTTGTTTTTTCAACCCCTAGGTGCCCTCCCAGAATATGGCTGTGTGCAAGATTTAATACTGTGGGTCGGTATGCCTGGGGTACCAATAGTTGTTTAACCGCCTCTAATTTCTCAACTCTATACAGTAAATCATTTTCTACCTCAAAGTATGGATAAGTCAGGGTTTTTCCAGGATTAACAGGGGTCCCATTCCTCATAGTGATCTGGTTTCTTGCCCCAGATAAAGTGGGGTCCTCCCACTGTGCAGCTCTGAAGTTACCCAGGTTACCTTCTAGGTCAGTCAATTCTACATCAGGCTCCGTGATATTAGAAGGACCTGCCTCACTCTGCTCAGTGTTACTACCCACTAGGGTTTCAATAGGGTTTAAAGGCTTGTTCCTAGCAGCAGCTTCTCTGTCCAAGTCATCCCCCAATAAATCTGAAAAGGGAAAGTCACTAACAGCGCCCTCTACTGGTACCGAGTTAACCCTTTCAGCAGTTGTCCATAAAGTCAAAAAATAAGGAAAATCCCTGCCCACTATCATTTCATGGACTAATCCATTCACTAGACCAACTCTATGATTTACAGTACCACTTTGCATTTCAATAATCACCTCAGCAGTGGGGTACTGGTGTATGTCCCCATGTATACAGGCAACCTCTAGATTCTGGGAGTCATCTATTGGAGTGTTTTTTAACAGACTCTGGTCTAGAAGTGTAACCATACTCCCCGAATCTAGTAAAGCATGTACTTCTTTTCCCTCTACCTTTAAAGTACACCAGGGATGGCCCTTCAGACACTCATTTTGTGTGACAGTATATACGGAGCGAGAGAAAAGTGAATAAGCACCCCACTGATCACCAACATTACATTCCATTGCAACAACATTCTCAGGACAGTCTTTTGCAATATGTCCATATTCTTTGCACTGAAAACACTTAATTGTAT
This sequence comes from Spea bombifrons, assembly GCF_027358695.1. Taxonomy (NCBI): domain Eukaryota; kingdom Metazoa; phylum Chordata; class Amphibia; order Anura; family Pelobatidae; genus Spea; species Spea bombifrons. The sequence continues at coordinate 110,905,923 of NC_071089.1, forward strand.
AATTAGGCATTATTCTTGAGGATGGTGTGGTCTCTTCCAGCCTCACAAAATTCCTGCCTTTTGCTGTAGTGTCCCTTGGGTTGTAAAACCCCATCTGCTCCTCCCGAGACCCCCTTTTCCCTGGATCAGTCTTACCAAACTTACTGGGACTCTGGATCTTCGGGGTCCTAAGTCTCTCCTGGTTAGGGAGTTGCAAAAATTCTCCAGCTGTCACATACCGTTCCACCAAGGCAACTAGTTCATCAGCAGTTTTAGGATCACTCTGGCTGACCCACCGCCTTAGGGAAACAGGCAATCCTCTCAGGAACCGGTCCATCACAAGCTGTTCCACGATGTGGCTAGATGAGTTAACCTCTGGCTGTAACCATTTCCTGGCCAGATGTATTAAATCAAACATTTGTGACCGTACCGCTTTGTCTTGATTATAAATCCAGGAGTGAAATCTCTGGGCCCGAACCGCTATCGTGACTCCCAGGCGGGCCAAAATTTCTGCTTTCAGTTTACCGTAGTCACAGGCTTCTGCAGGCTCCAAATCATAATATGCCTTTTGAGGCTCTCCACTCAGGAACGGTGCTAAAAGGCTTGCCCATTCAGATTCAGGCCAACGTTCTCTTTCAGCTGTCCTTTCAAAAGCCGTCAGGTAAGCCTCTACATCATCTGTAGCCACCATCTTTTGCAAATAGTTACTCACTCCCAGAGTCTTAGAACTATGTGGCACTTCTGCAGTATACCTGGCCAGCCTCTCAGATAGGCCCTGGATCTCCTGCTGCATGGCACGAGTGACATTTTGTTGCTCCTCTTTCTGTGCAAGCACCAGTTGCTGCAAGACTGTAATATTTTCTTGCTGGACAGTTGTAGCTTGTTGCTGGGCAGTTGTAGCTTGTTGCTGTGTGGCTGCTGCCTGTAGTAAAGCCTTAATAACATCCTCCATGTTTATGTTTTGTGGTATTGTTTCCTTTTCCAGACTATCAATGTGGTACCGGCATTCTCCACCATATGTGAGCTGGGATCATGTAACCACACAGTCTTAAGGTTTGAAATACCACATAAGGCTAAATTATTTTTAGAATTGTAGTCCTTTTTATTAAAAGGTCTGTAAACAAACATAAATAAAACAAACAAAAAGAAAAGCCTTGCTCTCTGAGCACTTACTGACAAACAGCAACTAACTATCGTTGGACAGCTTACCCGCTACCAACAAAAACATTTAGCACAGACCTTTTTCGTTTAGGAACCGTTCAGCAGATTTGTTAGGAGAAAATGCAGTCTCACTCACTGCTTGTATGTTTCTCACCTGAATAACTCACAGGGCTCCTTTTTGTAGCAGCCCCCTGCTGCTCATTGGTAACAGGTGAGTAACAATCTGAGAGAACCAGAACTCCTGGACTGGCTTCATCACCTGCTGCAAGTAAACTGTGGAGTGGAGCACTGGCCCTCCCTTCTCTCCAAATGCTCCACCCCAGGGACCCAAACACAACTACAACATTACCATTATTTTGTTGGTAACAAAACATTCTCCCTGGGGTTATCGAATACATTGCACTGCAGTATTTTGTGAGAAATGTACATGTTATCCACCACCATGCCCTGTTCCCTGTCACAATATATATTCATTCACCTACCAACAACAGGTTGGATCAAAGCCATGCGTCTATTCTAGAGCCTCGGTGCTGATTTTGCAATGTGTTAGGTGGGAATGAGACAGAAATTGTGGCGACTTAATATACATGCAATATACTAAATTTACTACTGGTATGGTATGCATGCTTGTTGTGTTGACTTTTTGAGTGTCCTCTTCTTTTTACACCTATTCTTACCTGCAGTATTTTACACCATGATAACAAACACACAGGTATCATCTGTTGCTGAGTCTTTGTTCATGTCCTCTTCTGAGGCGAGACCTTTACTAATCAATTGGTCATGCACGCTATGCAAATAATAAATATGAACATTTGTAGGCAGGGCCAGGCTGTCAATCATGAGGCAGCCCGGCACTTTACCAGAGAAGCGGCAAATCGGCTGAGTATAGGGCTCATGTGGCCAGTGGCCCCCCAGGAATGTGCCCAATGTGTAAGAAGGCCAGAGCTGTTTGTGGAGTCAAATAGTACAGACTTGACTGTTTGGCTGATGTGATGTATAAGCTATCTGTCCTGTGAGTCAGCTATATGGATTCTATATCATTTCTGGTTTCATGATGGACCATAGATTCCATATAAGCAAAGACAGGGTAAATAAAGTTTTGAAGGTTTTTTTGGACTTGGATCATATGCCCAAATCTTCTGCACGTGTTAATCATCGGATTCTCTTATGTTCTTCAACATAAATATTTGCTGAAACATAATATAAATATGGGGCATTATGTAAATATGGAATTTCTCCATGGTAACCAAAAAAATGCTTTTTCAGAATTCCTCTGTACAGATATTTCCTTTCTGTTTTCTTTGTATTGTGATGTGATATATCGTATTTAACAATAATAGTTGTCTTCATAAAATATTGATTTATAATCCACAGGTCTTTTGTGAACATGGTGGTCTATCATAAATTGGAGAGTCACATGGTCAGCACTTATTAGAGGTTTGATATTTATTATAATATCAGGATTGGTTGTCCTCATTGATACTCTTTTGGTATACAGATCGTCGGGTTTATACTCCACTGTGTTATCGTCTAAAGACTAGTCTTGCAAACATTAAAAGCAATGTAAGCGGGGAGAAAGCCACAGCCAACACACTTAATAACCCTCTAAGGCCTTAATATAGCTGTCAGATATTACTTTGTTGCTTAGCAAATGACCCTTGAGTTTGCTCGCGATCTTTTTTTGATCCTCTTTGCACTTACACTTTTAAACCATTGAAAACTGAATTTTGTAATAGTAGCAGTCCATATCTTGTAAATTGTTGGATTAAGGCTCAGAAAGCCCTCAGCTGTTCCAGAGGCAGTAGGTTTATATATTCACTCTGCTTGATATTAGGTCTAAGAGGTAGCAGCCCATTAACTGTTTGTGCTCTGTGTTTAAAACAACTGGGTGTATATATATATATATAAATATATATATAACGCAGTGCCTGACTCATACAGGTTTAGCGGCGTAATAATCTTTGCTGCTGTCCTAGGCCTAAGCGAGGGTAGCACCACCAGCCATTAAGCAAACATCCCTATACAAGGACATGTGGCCCGGGCAGAAGTATACTCCATAGTGTTAATCGGCCAATTGGAGAAATCTCTAGATTGTAAGCTCCTTTGAGCAGGACCCCCCTCACCTGTTGTCTCTGTAAGTCAATTTGTTATGTTACATACTATTTATATCCTGTCTACCTGCTGTACAGCGCTACAGAAGTTGATGGCACTATATAAAACATTAAATAATAATAATAATTAGCGATCCCCTTTTTAACCAGTCTGTTGAGCGATACCTGATCCTGATCATGTAAAACCAGAATACACCACTGTACCAAAGTTCTAATGGTCCCACTAAACAAAATGTTTATTGGGACACCAGATAGTGGGACATATGCCTAGCATCTCAGTAAATTGGGGCTGTTGGCAGCTATGCTCCTGCAGTGTCCTTGAAATATGGAACTCTATGTATACGCACTAGTCTTTACAATATCGGTATTAAGTTTCAATGTATTGAGCTGAGAACATTACTGTGTGCCCTGATTCATTTAATTTAATATATATATATATATATATATATATATATGTATGTAAAAACATATATTTATATAATATATATAGGTTTTTTTATATGTGTACATATGTTTCCGGGTGAAATTGTAAAAGAAAGGTAATTTTGCCTGATACTGCATTATATTCAGATCATCAACTTTCACAGAGCAGCTTAATAAATGCAAATGTACAGAAAGTGTTTCTTTCAGGTAAACTGTGGGGAGCGAGACCTTAGCAAGCAGTAAATTAATTGATTTTCAATTGTTTTTTAATTAGATCAGAGCGAGGCTCATCCAGCGATGGTCAACCTACTTCTTCTGTATGAGCTACACTTGCCAATCAATATCTCACGGCTACTCGGTGGAAATGATTAATACCAAATATTACAGAGAGTTGCTGATGCTGAGATTTTCTTTTTGTGCCTATTTTATTTTATTTTTTTATTTTTGTCAAAAAAGTATTATCCAAATTGCTATTTGTGCAACCAAAATATGTTCCATTAGTTCTTCTCTATTTTCTTAGAGAATTGCTATTGCGGAGACTAGTGTCATTCGCCGTTCTTAATCTTTACACAGACCAGATGGAAATGCAGATTTTTTTTTCCTTCTCCAGTCTTGTGGGTCATTTATGGACCTTGAGATTCTTCTGACCCCTTTCTGACATCTGGCGGTGTGATTAAAGCTGTACCGAGGAGCAAGCCTTATTTTCTCGGGTTAAGTCAGCATGGAAGGAGCAGCATAACAACCTCTGACGCATCACAAAACAGAGAACATATGGCATGAGCAAATTAAACGAGAAACGCCGTCACATCTAGCCGGGAGAGAACGTATCGGGAACTTTTTGGGCTGCTGTAAATTTTCATGGCTGAGGATGATGTGGGCTTTAGTCCAACATAGTGTGCTGCCTCATCCAATGCATCGCTTAAAGGAATATGCACCTTATGTTCAGCTTCCCTTTATCTATATACATTAGAAGGAGTTAGAGCTGAGAGATTTTTCCAATTTCCAAGTCAATAAACCTAAGTAATGGTGTTTACTGATTTAAATAACACTATTAGCCCACCTTATATGTATAGCATTCTTCTTCTATTTGTAAAGAGATCCTCCAGCCATGTTATGCACTTTAATGTGTGTGGTCCCTTTAAATTTATATGGTGATGCCTTGCAAATGCATTGCTGGTCCTACAGAACCCCCAATACGAATTTGCCCCTTTCTCATCCACCATCCCATTTTCCATGCAGCAAGTATGTTCAGCCAAACTTTACCATATAGCAGGGGCGTCCAACATGCAGCCCTGCTACTTACCGGTGGGAGGGTCTTTTGTACTGCAAAGAGGAAGCGGAACCCAGCAGAGTTCATGTGACATCACATGACTCTGCTCCAGTCCTGCTTCCTCTGTGCAGTACCAGAGAACGCAGAGGGAGGCCGCGCCCCCTGCTGAAGTCTGTGAGCGGAGGAGCTGCAGTGCAGGTAAGGGGGTGGGGGAGGGTGTTTGAATGAGTATGCGTGATTGAGGGAATGAATCTGTGAATGAATGAGTATATGAATGAATGAGTGTGTGTGTGATAGCATGGATGTGTAAGTGCTGGAACCTAGGCACGATGGGACTGTGATTGCTGTTGGCATGATAGGAGTGTGATTGCTAAGTCAGCCAGTACATGCTGAAACCTAGCTAGCTGCCCCCCTTGTGTATTGATGCTGCCAGCAGTTTGGGGTCTGCACATCACTTACAGCCACCCTGTGCCAGCATGTACTGGCTGACTTGGCATGATAGGAGTGTGATTGCTAACAGCAATCACAGTCCCATCATGCCTAGGTTCCAGCATTTACTGGTTGGATGTGTAAGTGCTGCTAACAGCAAGCACAGCAAGCACAGTCACATCATGCCTAGGTACCAGCATTTACTCGTTGCCTGGGTATGATAGGAGTGTGATTGCTGTTAACAATCACTCTCCTATCATGCCAAGTAATTTGCTATTTTTTTTTTGTCCAATTGTGGTGTGTTACCTACTTTTATTAAAAATGTGAGTTTTTATTATTATTTTTTAAGGTGGGGGTCATTTTCAGTTTTGGCTAAGTGAATGTTTTGGTCCAGAAGTTTCCTGAATTTGTAGTCACAACACTTTCTAGGCCCAGAAATCAGTGAGAGGAAAAGTAAAGGTTTTGTGTCGTTTACTTTATTTTAATCTGCATATTTTATTAAAGGACATATTTTCTCACAGTGAAAAATGAGTGCGGCCCCCGCACGTATACAATTCTGATGAAGTGGCGCACTGCAGAAAAACCTTGGACACCCCTGCCATATAGCATTATTATTTTTAACTTTCCCTTAAAAATCAGAACTATTTTATTCTGTACAGCCTTGAGGAATATGTAAATTAAATAATAATAATAATACAAATAATAATTTGGGGTATTTAGTGCCCTTTTGTCCACATTCTTTAAATCATCCTTCTAATATAAAACACAATTATTAAAATGGAAGTTTTACCTTAAAAGGAACCCTTAATGGTGGGATTTAAAAAGATTGCTTTAAGAATTCTAACTGGCAGAGTAACTTAACAGAAATCAGATAAAATCACGGGCATGAGAAGCGAATTTGTTGACGAGATGAGCCTGATATACAGTGACAGTTTCAGGTAGTGAGCGGGGAGATGAAAGCAACATCTGCGGACAGAATAAGTTATAAATAGAGAGAGCAGAGGACTAGAAATCCGAATATTACAAATTAGACATGTTGTGCTTCCCGTGCAAGTTTTGCTGGGGATGTTTTTCTGACGGATTTCAATACAACAGATGCCGAAATGCCAACATTATTAACACAGATGGCTGTGCAATGCAAATTGTATTAACGTGTGTGTCCTTTTTACTTATATAATGTACCATGATCCGTTGGAACAGGAAGGATTGAGGAACCCGAAACCATGTCCTGTAACCCCCAAACACTGAGAACCTCCCGGCGGTCCGGAGGAATTCACCCGAAAGATTCTGCTTGACGGATGCCTTTGAAAAGCGATCAAATAAGATTTCAGGTTATTTTGGTGATTAAAGGGAATGTGAGGACAGCTGAGGCATACAATGGCTAGGATCTATGGGTTGAGGGCATAAAAAGTGAAAATATGATATATATATATATACATATATATATGTTGAGGGAGTTCAGAATTCTAAAAATGCACCCATTCCAGTAGGATTTGTGAATTCCTCTGCAAGCTTTTTTTTGGTGTGGGCAGGTAATGGTTAAAAGTCTTGCATTAAAAAAATTTAAATAAAACAAAAATCTGGGATTTGAGCAGTTGGTTAAAGGCAAACTTTGGTAGCATTTGCTACATTGTTATTCTCACAGCGTTCGCTAAACAAGTGAAAGAAGTAACAGTCAGTGCTTAAGGCCCGCTAGGCAGACATAGCATCTTCCCGCGCTGCTCCTTACAGCCCCGTCGGCTGGAGATGAAAGCAAGCGGAAAGCTTAGAAGTGGTTGCTATGTGATTTAAACCTGAACCTGCTACCAGCAGGGCACATTTATAGCAAAATCTTCTGCTACGTGAAAAAGACACAGAAGCAACTGAAAAAGGTTTTTTTCCCCATAATGAGAGAAAACACTGTTCTTAGACCTTTTTAACACGGCAGATCCGGCATTCAAGACGCACAACGCCAACACACAGCAGTGGCTTTAAGAGAAGTATTTATTCTGACCGTGTTCTCTTGTATTTTGCCAGCAGTATTTTCCTAAAATTTACTGAAATAGTTAAACAATAGCCTGGTTTTTAACCAGCTATTTTAGGGGTACAATCTAGTCGCCAAAATTGTATTTTTATTTTTTAATGTATGGTGCTACTGCTCGGTTCTCATTGAATACACATTTTCTTCCTTAAAACACTTCTATTTTTTGCATAATACTTGTGTGTGTTTTTTCCGCCCAATCTACTAGACAAACACCTTATCATACTGTCTGTGGTTAACAATACCGTGGATTATTTGTAATAACTCAGATGCAGTGCCGACCAAGGCCACTCCCTCTGAAATGACGTCCTATTCGGGTGGTGACAGGGGCAGAATATTTCAAATGGTGACCCTGATGTAGGCCATATTACTACCCTATACGTTGGTACCACTAAAGGGCTCTGGAATACTCCATAAGCTGAAAAAGCATTTGATTTTTATAAGAGGCCTGAGGTGGCAAAGGCAGGCTGCTTCAGGGGCAGAGGTGGCACAAGCAGCCTGCTAAAGGGGCAGAGGTGGCACAAGCAGGCTGCTTCAGGGGCAGAGGTGGCACAGGCAGGCTGCTTCAAGGGGAGAGGTGGCACGGGCAGGCTGTTTTAGGGGCAGAGGCCTACCATCTCAATGTCTGGCTTAGTGTATAGTGATGGGAGTTATGCTGCACTACCGTCACCGTCTGGCCTGGTGTATAGTTGTGGGAGTTACACTGTACCACCATCAGTGTTTGGCTCAGTATATAGTGATAGGAGTTATGCTGTTCCATATCTTTTCAGTAAAATATTATTTATTTAAACTATTTTAATTTAAGTTAATAATTTACTTTTTCAGATTTCTAGTTTTTTTCAAGTTGACATACAGTTTACAAATTTGTGAAATCAATATTCTTGCCAACGTTAATTGTGTGTGTGGGGGGGGAGGTGCCACATACAGGATGCACCCCGGGTGCCAAATACTCTACGTACGCTCTTGCCCTCAATCAGATGCAGAAAGTCTAGTCAGGTAAGAAACAGAGAACTATATGAGCAGCCGATACCTGTTCTTACTCGACTTTCAGTGTTTATTTATGAAAACATTTTTAAACAAAGACATTTATAATTGTTATCCAAGCTGTTTATCCAATTAAATGTTATCAGGTATGGCTTTTATATTAGAAAATAGTTACAGCTTTAATGCTTCATTAAATAATACAAAGGAGTATAATTATAATTTTACATGGGACTTCACACACGTTGGAACACACAAAGGAAGATAATGAGAGGACATGTTTCTGTTCGTTCAAGTGAAGCAGAAAGGCTTGGCATGTATTTAATCTCAATTGAAGTATATTAATATCCTCATTGAATCATGACATACTTCTGGAGCTTAGAGATTGGCATGAATACAAATGCAGAATTGGAAACTGGCACATTAAACAAGAATTACATAATCAGATTTAAGTATTTAGTTATTTATGCAACAAAGTCTATTAGGGTTATGTGTAAAAAGACGTACCTGGGAACTTCTCGAGTTTGACTTGGAGTCTCTGGGTCACTTTCCTCTTTCCCTGGACAGAGGAATGGTGTTTGTCCACTCCCTGTCCAAACTCTGCACCTGAAATGTCCCAAATAGTACCCAGTAGGCATGTACAAATGAGCCAAAAACGATTCTGAGTTTTTTTTTCAGTTCGTTTTGGGCCCATTTATTTTCGGGCAACAAATGATGTTCCCTGCCTGTTCAGTTCGGCCACAAATTAGGAGGGCATTTTTAATTTGGGATCGAAATTCATTGCCTGGTACCCATATTCACTCTCTCTCACTCTCTCACAGTCTCCAAATGTTTCCCTACCTTGTGTGTCGACCACTTCCGCTTCTGCATCATCCCCCACTTCTTCAGCTTCTTCATCTTCTATCTTCTCGCTTTATTCCATCTTCAATCGTTCGCATCTCCGCTGACATAACAAGGCAACATCTGTGAAAATGGCGGCACTGTAGTGAAATCGTGAAAGAAGACGTCACTGAAAGCGCCAGCTGAGGGCAATATGGTGGCGCTTAAGGTGACATCTGCTCATGAACTGGGGGCAATATGGAAGCACATGCAATGACTTTCCCCTGAATGGAAGATCTGGGAGGACGACACCGCATTGCCACCATTTTGGCAGAAGTTGCTGGGTTATGTCCGCAGAGATGCGGATGAAGAAAGAAGATACCAGATTAAGAATTGAAGATCAAGATAGAATAGAGAAGAGGTAGAAGATACAAGTTTAAGAAGATGCAGAAGAAGATGTGGAAGTGGAAGTAGTCTGCAGAAGCAGAAGTGGTTGGCAGAGAAACGTTTAGAGAGCATGAGAAAGAGTGAACGAGAATAAGAGTGTGAGTGAATGTGGACCAATGCTTTCAGCTTCGTTCTGTGCAATTCTTGAGGGGTCTGGCCTTGTTTTCAGGGCTTTGTATAAAAATTCAGTAACTTTGCAATTCGTATGAATCTGAATGCACAAGTCTGGCAGCTCATAATATTAATATGAGTCAATAGTTTTGCAGTTTACTTTACTTCTGGGAACGGCAGCACATTGCTGCACATTGTTTTGTGTGGTATCCTGCCATTTACATTGTGTATATGCTAAGAGAATACTAAGGACATTAAAATCACTCTACTGGGCATCCACTGAGTAATATTAACAAAAAAGTAATTATTATAAAGTAATTATTTTGCATTCGGTTGTCCGGTTTCCTTATTATTTATGATTAAAAAGGAGATTCTAGCGCAAAAAGTAATTTTATCACCAATGTTGTTGGTTGCTATGGTGATAACACCACTTTTCAAACGCCACTAGAATCACATACTTCCAGTATGTGTGATCCACCGACTGGCTGTTGTGTATTCAGGGAGTGTTTCTTCCTTACAGCAAATTTACTTAACCTATTTTTTTGTTTTTAAGGATCGGCTCATATACTGATATTTCCCACTTGCCATTATGCAGTCGTTGAATAACACTGTTTTATATCATATACGTTTTTAAGGAAAATTGCTTTTGTGAGAACAAAATTACATTTACCGTATTGAACAAGCAAGAATCAAGCTAGAATGATTGAGTGCAAAGGCTGTTTGTAAAAATGGCTATTATTTATGCCAAAGGCAGTTCCACGGGTTATCATGCAGGCCCACAATTGCTACTCTGTCCTTATTTATTTTACTGAACTTTCAGTTTCAGGTGGACTGGAGCAAATAGTCTAACATTACTATATTTCTCCTTCTAAAAACTGTAAATCCAGCCCCCTCTGCAGAAACTATTCTATTTTATCCAGCTGACTTGAACACAAGGGCAAAGAAAGGATTCCGACAAATTCATTGTCACTCAACCTCACTCAGTCTGTCACACTCTCTCGCAGTCTCTCACACTCTCTTTCAACGTCTTCTTACCTTCTCCACCAACCGCTTCCATGTCCACGTCTCTTTTTCCTCAAAACTTCTTCTTGTCTTGCCTCTTCTTGTTCTTCTGCCTTCTTTCTTCTATCTTCTTTCTTGGTCCCCTTCTCCCCACTATCCGCTCCAGTAACCTGGCCTCCCAGGAGCACTTCTGCAAAAGGACCCTCCATACACCCTTTCCTTCTATTGGAAGAAGGAGGACAGGCTGTCCCCATGGGCCGCACAGTGACTCCACCCTTTTGCATAAGTACTTCAAGAGGCCAGAATAACGCAGATGGGTCTGCAGAGAAAGAGAACAGTTTCAGCATCTGTCACTAGAGTCTGACTGGCATTGGAAACACTCACTTCGGAAAAATCTTTCCCTTTCAGCTTGGTCCTACAATGTTACAAATGGTAGAAAGCATAGTGTTTCTTGGAACCACAGTTTTAGGAAAAAAAAAAAAAAAAAAAAGAAAGAGACCAAGAGAAAGAAAGAAGGAATGAAAGAGAAACAACGAAACAAACTTTCTAGTAGCATGCATTATTATTAATCACCTCCTGGAACTGTCATTCAGATTGAGCTGGCAATCAGTAGAAGTGCTTGGCCAAAAACCTCACCTGCAAGCCAATTAGCTGGGGGCGAGGAAAAGATGGCAAACGCATAGCAGAGGATTGTGTCCCTCGATGCATTTACAAGGGGGAAAAGTGTATATGATAGCTATAAGGTAAATTTAATATTTAAATAAACTAAATATCTCAAAAATAATTGTACTCAATTAATAAATTGGTTATGACAGTTCTCCAATCAAGAACTGGAAATATAGAAAATTATTCTTATTTTTCTTTAATTAGAGTGTTAAATTAGGAATATTGGATGAGCACGGCATGCTATGTTTCAAAACGTACTGAACTTCGCTTTTTAGCATCTCAATGTTAATTCTCCTAAAGGATTTGATACAAAGAGCTGTAGGTTACCTCAGATACAGACCGGGCACCAGAATTTTTACCACCTGCCATGTGGACTGTAATAACTTTATGTGGGTCTTCGCTTTTTGTAGCTCACGTTCCAAAATCCTGCAGGGAAAATGCCACTGCCCGTGAGCTCTTGGCCCCAATTACAATTTTCTGAGAGGAAACGCAGTCAAGATGTTGGCCCGTATCGTTTATTTTTTCATTCTTTTTCCCAAAATGTGCCCGTTACCAGGTTGTAAATATTTAATGTTTATTTCTAACTTGGATCGACATATGAGGCACAAAGTATTGGTGATTGTTTACACCTAAAAATCGTGTAATATTTTTTTGGTTTTGTTATTAACATAATTGGTTCCTGCTAGAATATAATTATTGCAACCGGAAATATAATGGTAATTATTTCCATTTTATGGGGTTTTCTGCTTCAAGGAAAATAAAAAACCACCAAAAATAACGAGTACATTTAAACGTAAACCATATAAAAGAAACAATTCATGTTTAACCAGAATATAGCATTCTTCATTTCATACGTTCTCCAGTAGTACATTCAATATATCGTTTAGAGTCTTGAGTCCTATTTACAAACATCCAAACCTATTTTACAGGCTCTCTTTTCTCAACTGCTCAGGACCCGCACAAGGGCCGTGACCGATTTATCCTTCGTGACTGGCTTGTTTTATTTAATTTATGATTAACCAACATGCATTTTGATTTTTTTGTGAAGAAAATAATTCAGAGCCATTCACCCAATCCGACCTGCCCATTTTTTCTGACATTATTTGTTTCTTAGCCTCGTCTGTATTGTAAGATTTTTTTTAGTTTGCTGAAAGGGTGATCCATAAGTGAAACTGCTTTCCGGCAGAAGTGATGAGGGAATTTAAACATGCGTGAGATCCAGAATCTTTCCTATTTGAGTTCCTCTTGTATTAACCTCTACCACTCCTAAGGATACTCAGTTTTATACACTACCATCAAACGTCTGCACTCGTCTTAGCCTTTCTAATACTTCTGTCCTGTACTTAACCCTTTGTGTATTTACATTTTCCTGTCCACATCCCTTCTGCCAAGCTATTGACATAAAAACATTTTTTAGTCTTTGCTCATAATTGAATCCTGTAAGCCATGTTTTAGTTGTCCTGTTATGTATATTGTAATGAAGCAATATCATTTGATTAGAGAAATCGGCGGATCAATGCTTATTACAGAAATCTTAAAAAAATGTATACAAATCTTTGGAGATGCAGTTAATTTGGTTCCATAATATGATATCAATGTCCTTCCCAAAATTGTATTTTTCAGCACAAAACTAATGGGAATTATAAAAATACATTAATCTCTCCTGAATTTCCATTGACGTACTTTGGCTTTTATACATATTATTAAAACTGAATTCTGTATTTTTTTTTCCTCCAGTTCTTCCCGTATGGAGATGCATCAAAGTTTGCCCAGCACGCCTTTAGAACCTTTGATAAAAACGGGGACGGAACAATTGATTTTAGAGAGTTTATCTGCGCTCTGTCTATTACCTCAAGGGGAAGCTTTGAACAGAAACTTAACTGGGCCTTCAATATGTACGACTTGGATGGCGATGGTAAAATTACACGAGTGGAAATGTTGGAGATCATAGAGGTAGGTGACGCAAATGCCTTTTTTTTTTAAAATAATTCAATTTATTACTTATTTTTACAAATAAATTAAAAGTAATTTACTGGGATTAACTAATTTGTTGAAATTTAATTTTATCAGAAAGGAGTTTCCTTTTGTTATGATAATGAAAATTCCATCTGATTAAATGCTAATATTGTATGTTTGTCCCATGTTTTGTTTTTATTTTGATTGAATCTCTTTAATTTGCTCCATTAACAATATAGACATTCTCTGTTTATTGACCTTTTCCAAAATTGCTATTTCTAGGTCTATATTGAGGTCTTACAAGTCTTTTATTTCTTTTATATTGGCTCCCAATTTAATTAGGTTGCCTGTTTGAAGGGACACCTTAAAGTCCCATTACAGACTAAAACTTCAAACTATCATCTATCATCAAAAATTCTTCTGCCTGTTTATTCTTTTTACTTCTTGGGAGTAGGAGAGTTTGTTTTGTATTAGAATCTTGCTTTTTTATCCACTTCTATCTATTTGATCGTCAGCAACCAAATTCATGTCCCCTGCAATCAGGAGAATACCTTTTTTAACCCCTTAAGGACAATGGGCAGTCCCTAAACCCATTGAAAATAATGCATTTTGAGCTCGTACATGTACGGGCTTTGTCATTAAGGGGTTAATCGTATCATCGAGAAACTTCATGGAAGCGCCTATATTTGCCAACGTATACAACATAGAATTTATCTTACAGCCAACTACCAGGAATCTCGCCATTTTATCTCTACAATGAGTTTTACAATGAGTTTATCCCTATCGGAGGATAATATGGCCACCTCTTGGTTTTTTGTCCATTAAACGTTCGAGGCTACCGGATATTTTCAGAATTACTTCAAATCGTATTTTCCAACGCATCTCTAGCGCAAAGCAAAACTCAACATAATTGCATAGACTAGCATATGATAAAAGAACCCTCCTTTTTGTGGGCTGTTGCCATATTCAAGTTTCAACATTTCAAACATAAAGTCTTCTGAAGCTTAATTTTGCGAAGGTTTTATAAGAGACAATGGAAGCCAATATTAAAAAAAAAAATGAAGGGAAATACTTGTCTGACCTCTATATAGGTCTAGCAATTCTGGGAAAAGGCAATAAACAGAAAACTTTTCTATTAATAACGGAGCAAATTAGAGAGATTCAATCGAAAATAAAAAAATGAAACTTGAGGATAAGGTCAAAAATGTAATATTAGTGGGATTATTTAAAGATCTAGTCTTAAGCCTATATCTCCCCAAGCAAAAATAGCTGGCAACGGCCTAGATTCCGATTTGGTTTGAGATAAACAACGGGACAAGACAATTTATTATATATTCTTTCTATGGAGCCCTTGGCAGCCTATATTCTGCAAACAGGACTCCTGTTGGCAGATCAGAAGCCCATGATGACCCTCTGTGCAGATGATAAATCAGATAAAGAAATCCATTACTTGGGCATAAAATTAAACTTTGAATGGAATCAGTTAGTTAAGTAGCATTATAGTTTCTTTTTACAAGATCTGAAACAATTAACTATAAAATGGAAACATTTACATATCTCCTGCTTCTTGGGAAGAATAAACATAATTAGATCTTAATTGTCGCCTACAATCGAATCTCTATTTAAAAGGATTCCCTTCAGAGTTCGAAGGAAAATCTATTCCAAAAACCTTTTATATCTTATGTATGGGGTTCTAAAAAAGACCCCGTAATGCTGTATTGATCTTCAACTCCCATTGATGTGCTTGGTGCTTATATTGAAACCTAGTTTTTTGGAGATTTTTTATTATTTAATTTTAAATTGTTTCCTCAACTACAAGAAAGTAAGAATCTCTCAATTAAGAGAAATCCTCATAGTTAAGAATAATTTTTTTTGAAGAACTATGGAACTGATGAACGATAGTCCATTAGATACATTTCTCTAGAGTGATTGCAATCAGAGAACGTTACCTAGAGCCAGAAGAGTTCTCAACACACACAAGAATAAAGAAAAAATGAGATAAGCGATTAGATGGGAGGATGACATTAATACATCATTTCCAGAAGAGTCCTGCTTCAAATTGATATGTTTTATTGAGTAAATCTGTCTATTGTATCAACATACAAGAATCCCTTCTTATAACATTGGAGAGGTGATATATGGTACCAGCTAGTCGATAAAAATCCCATGGCAAAACTTCGGAATTATGCTGGCGTTGTTTTACTGAAATTGGCACATCTGGTGGGATTGTCAAACAAATTCTACCCCTGAAAATAAGATAAATGAAGTATTGGGATTAACTTGCAAGCTTGATGTGAATCTTACCATTCGATCATTCTTATTCCATTTGGATCTACCCCAACTGAAAAACAAAAACCCTCTAAATACCTAATTAAAAATATCCTCATGGGTTCAATGCGTTGCTTAGCTAGACTCTGGAAAACTCCGGTGTAACCTAGCTGGGACGAAATAAACAGACAAGTTGATAACAAATACTTCATAAAGTCTATAAGCACCATAAATAGTATAAATATCTAAAGTCACTGTGAGTAAATTTTTTTATCTTTTTATAACCCTGATAATACTAATCATACAGATTGCTTGTGAGCGTGAATGCATGTTTAGCTTGTTAGCTCAGACTGTATATTTGTTCCAGCATCTGACCCATTGTTAAGAGTCATATGTACTGCAAATACCGTATTGGCTCGGATATAGGCCGCCCCCGTATATAGGCCGCACCCTAAAAGTTTGGTGCTTTTTTAAAGAAAAAGTTTTTTTCTTTAAAAAGCACCAAAAAAAAAAAAAAAACATTCTGCCACTCTGTCTCCCCCCCCTGAGATATACTGCCACTGTTCTCCCTCCCCGAGATATACTGCCACTGTCCTCCCTCCCCGAGATATACTGCCACTGTCCTCCCTCCCCGAGATATGCTGCCACTGTCCTCCCTCCCCGAGATATACTGCCACTGTCGCCCCCCCCGAGATATGCTACCACTGTCGCCCCCCCCGAGATATGCTACCACTGTCCCCCTCCTCCTCCTCCCCCCCCCGACTTACCGGAGCAGACTCCCGGATGCCTTGCGGGGCCGGCGGGGGGCATCTACACAATACGCGTATACAACCGGAAGTTGTATACGCGTATTGCGTAGATGTCCCCCGCCGGCGCCCCGCAAGACACCCGGGAGTCTGCTCCGGTAAGTCTTGGGGGCAGAGGTAAAACGCATCGCCCGGACGGTCACCGGCTGCGGCGATGTGGGTAAACAACCCGGAGGCTGTTTACCCGCATCGCTGCAGCCGGTGACCGTCCAGACGATGCGCTTAGACAACCTCCCGTGCCGGCACCCCCCCCGTGGAAAGTGCAGGCAGGGGAGGCTGTCTGAGGACATCCGAGAGTAGGATGCAGGTCCCCTGCACCGTTGCGGGGGATCTGTATCCTAACCCCGCTGCCTGCCCGGCGCCCGGGACTGCATGTCCCGGGCGTCGGGCACTAGACCCCGAATATAGGCCGCACCCCCACTTTAAAGTCTTAAAGTGGGGGAAAAAAGTGCGGCCTATATTCGAGCCAATACGGTATATATTTGTTGATGGATGTTTTATATTTGCTTTTGTACATTTTTTTGAACATCGTAATAAAAATAAAAAAGTATGTGGACACCTGACCATCACACCTACTGTATATGAGCTTCTTAGACATACCATTCCAATACCTTGGGAATACCCCCCCCCACACACACACACACACACTTTGCACCAATAACAGTCTCCACTCCTCTGGGAAGGCTTTCCACAAAAGTTTTTTCTGTGGGAATTTGTGCCCATTCAGCCAAAAAAGCCTTTGTGAGGTCAGGCATGGATGTTGAACGAGAAGGCCTGGCTCCCAACTGGCCTTCCAATTCATCACAACGGTGATGGGGTTGAGGTCAGGGCTCTATGCAGCCACTTAAGTACCTCCACACCAAATATCAAACCATCTCTATGTATACCTTGCTGGAACAGGACTTCTCCAAACTGGTGGCACAAAGTTGGATGCATAAAACCGGCCATCTGGCAGACCAATAGGCTGGTTACAATCAGACAATCTTTGTGTATCCAGCATGCAGCAGAACATACGGCATTTATTGGGTGTTGGCCTTAAAGTGCCAGGGCTGGTCCAAATCCGCAGTTCAGCCCTTGTTTTAGAGGTCCCACCCAAGCCACTGAAGCAGATATGGCCTCGGTTTACTTGGACCTTATTTCTTTACCCGTTATACACATGTTTGTTGTCTTCTTGTAATAAGAAAAAAAATATAGCGTGAGGAAAATTGCCAAACACCATACGTAATTAAACATCATGTCCATGACATCTGCCAACATAAAATCGTACTAATGGAAATTATTCATGGATTTCCTTAAGCACTAAGTGGAAATGTTGCATTTAAATGACGGTTTGTGAGCTTAGGGCGAACCGTTCAACACCATGAAACCTACAGACTTTCAGCTGTTATTAAACTCAAAAGCCCATCATGCCTTGCTAGCCTTTAACATTTACATCAGGTAAAATAAGCAAACTACATGGATGGAATGGTTCTTATCTTCTGTCAAGTTCTATGTTGTTTTTGTTTAATGGGTTCTCCTTAGATGTGTTACACAGACCCCTGCAGACCATGTAGTGGAGGAAGACACCATGTCTATGGGTCCAAGACTGGTGTCTACTGATGTTGGTGCGACTGCCACTTGATTTAATTCTATACTTATTTATCATCCTGTATGCTCTAGAGCATACATGATGATAAATAAATATAGAATTAAATCAATGCGAATGTGCCAACATTTTGACCTTTGCTCTCGGAACACAATACGACTGCCCCGTTATTGAGGGATGGAGCCTGATCACTCAATAGGGCAGTTTGCCCCAGGTATAGAGGGACAGGGGCTCCACCACCTCCTTCCCCTACCTGCCACCCAAAGCCTATGCCAGCATAGATTCCTATAATGACCTCTATAGGTTGGATAACCCCCCTGTCAGAATAAAACCATTCCTATATATAATATTTCAGTAATTTATGCAAAATCATTTTCACTTCAACAAGTTTCAGTGCATTGTTTCTTGCTGGGTTTTTGTAGATCAACTAAATCATGAATAAGGTATTTAGCATGGCCCAGTTTGATGCTCTCCAAGTTCCTCAGGGCAGATCTGCCTCCCGTAGTCACTAAATGAATGCACGGTCTATCATTGCCTCGCAATCTCAAATTAGGATTTCCTTTAAGGGGAATACCTTTGTAAGGAAAACATCTTGGTTCACAGAAAACATCCAATATGATCTTTAGTGCCTTCTTAGTAATAGTTTTTCTATATAACATTTAAAATGAGACCATATAACACATTCATTTTCAGGTAAATGGTTTACTTGCAAAGTTTTGGTAAATTAGGGATTGTAGTGAATTGTAAATTGGCAATTCCGATTTTCATGGTCCCAGCTCCGCAGTCTTGCGGGAGATGTATTTGGCCAGAACATGTTTTTTTTACTTTTTAGAGCAAAAAATATTGTCAACTATTTATACAAGAGATGCATCGCTTTTTGTGGAACAATGGAACTATTAGACAGGAAATTCCAATAGTTATTATGGTGATCGCTCAACATTTTCAACGTTACACCAGAATGTCTCATTATTCATGATCCCCACTACATAAATAGGCAAACATTGACCTGGAGATGCACTAAAACTCATTATTCTCATCATATCCCTACATTTATCATCTCACTTCTGGCGAGCCGATAACCTTCACTACATTAATATTTATCCACTAAAGCAGGTGGCACCAGTATGCTTATGAAGGATCGATCCCAGCCTTCTTGCGGGAGAAACATGGCGGGACTTCCCCCACTTAATGCATAATGAAGCTGGTGAATTAAATTCCCAGTTTAGCGAGTAAATCCTTTTATGGACATAATATTATTTGTTCTTTTCTAAAGTAGCCGTTACAGTTTTACTTCTTTTAATATTTTAATAACTATATAGATCGTCGCCAGCCCTTGGCTTGTTGACCATACTGGTGGTGGTGGGGGGGGGGGTACGAGAGGCAGTAGCCAGGGTGCCGAATGTTTCCTAACCCACAAAATATGAGATTGAATGTGTCATCAAAATAACACAATGCGTTTTATGAAATGGCGTGAATAACCTTGATTGCAAGTATCAGGAGGAGGCAGCCTCTAGATTAAATTCCCTGCAGTTGATGCCTTTCTGGCGGGGAGCCCGGCCCGACGGCGCTAAGAGTTTAATAGCAATCCTTAAATCCATGTTGCAGACTTGACTGCCGGCTTTCATGTGTGTTTGATGTGCGTCTTTCTGTTGAAATGCTTCTAGAGAGCTTTGTGTGAGCTGCGAGATTGTTTTTTTTTTTTTTTACTGTAAGCATTTTCACAATTTCAGTGATAATTGGGAGTGTAATGGAGAGTTAATAATCGTTGATGAGGAGAGGAATATGTGTGGAGATGAGAGACAGGAATGTAGTTAAGTAGCGAAGTAACCCAAGTGTATGCCAAAACGGTGACTGGAGAATCTACAATCCAGATGAGAACACTGTGGGCAGAGAAGGGCTGGCACCATTACGCCCAAGGGGCACGTCTAGTCAAGTGACCCAGCAATGGAGAAGCAAAGAATACATCTGGTGGGCAGCACTTGTTGTGCACTATTCAGTTCTAAAGCAACAGTAAGATGCTGCAATGGAACCCCAAAAATAAGGCACAGAAAGGATCTAGGCATGATATAAATGGTGACTAACGTCATTTCATATGGTGTGTGTGTTTAGGTGTATTATCAACCAGGGGAAATTAACAATGAGCCAAGTCCTGCCATGGAGCCTAGTAGTAAAACATCCCAAAACACAAAACCAGACATGTCCAATGCTCACTGTTCAGAAAAAGAATGCATATAAAACAAATACAAGGAGCATCATGTAAATGCTTGTTGCTCTAGATGTCCTGGCGGATGTACATGGAATTGCAAGCAAAATACACAAAAAGATTTCAAAGATCTTTAAATAAAGGCATCCAAAGGAAGGATCATTCCCCGGGATACCATGTTTCCAAGCAGATATGGACAAATAAGATCGGACTGTGCATGTATGACATCATAGCTTCATCATTCTGGCCCAACGCAACAAAATAAAATGTTGACAGAGCCAATTAGCCCAGTTTGTCAAAACTCCCAAAACAACCCTACACATCATAGTAATACACAACGGAATATATTCATTGATCTCTGTTTTTTTTTGTCTTCCCAAGGCTATTTATAAAATGGTGGGCACCGTCATAATGATGAAAATGAACGAGGACGGCCTCACGCCCGAGCAGAGGGTAGACAAGATATTTAGCAAGATGGATAAGAACAAAGACGACCAAATCACGCTGGACGAATTCAAAGAAGCCGCAAAGAGCGACCCCTCCATTGTATTACTGCTGCAGTGTGACATTCAGAAATGAGCTCATCTGGAAGCGTTCAGGACTGCACCGAAATCTTAATGTTCCATTCAGTTTGCAGCTATTTCCACGACTAAATTAAAAAAAAAAAACGAAAACGAAAAAAATGACGACAAAAAAAAAACCAACAAAAAAAAATAATTTGCTTGGACTACCTATAAATGGACTTGCTTCTTGTGTTTGAAACACTTGTGTGCATGAGAATGTCATTTGCTAAAGAATTTTAAAAGTATATAATATATATATATATATAAAAAAAAATGACTGCCACAATGTGAAGTTTGCAATGTGATTTCATAAAGTCCTATTTCTGGAAGCCTGTGCATCAGTAATGTACCGCTTAATGAAGATATTATTTATTGTCATACTGATGCTAGCTCTGTGTCTCCTATACGGTTCGTGGTCGTAACACTGTTCTTCCTGCTCATCCCGCCCGCTGTATAGTTAGACGGGGCAGGCGGAGAGGTCCCCGTCCCTCGGCTCACGTCTCGGCCCACGCACACACACACACACACGTGCTTGTGATGTCAGTGAATATAAATGTAACTCATTTGCATGCCTGTTAGGTTTGCCTTAATTCTTACCTCATTGAAGACCCTTCCGACATGGAAAGAAGAACCATGTCCGAGAAATAATAATAATAATAATTATTTATTGTTTTATATAGCGCCATCAAATTCCGTAGCGCTGTACAATGAGAAATCCAAAACCTACAAAGACCCTCCTGGAAATCATAACACAAATCAAGCAATCCATAGATCCTTCTCCCTGTCTTAGCATATAAAAAATGTGTATATATATATATATATATATATATATATATAAAAATAAATATATACACATAAAGCTATACATATTTAATAAGAATTATATATATATATTGGATTATGCTAAGACAGGAGTTGTATATTTGCACACATAGAAAAAATATGTCGATGCGTATATATAAATATATATATATATATTTATATATGCATATAGGTACATACATTATTATGCAATATATATATATATACAGATAATCACTTGTTTCTTTTGGTGTTGGGTGTAAAAACAGTATTTGTTTTATTGGAACTGTATTATTGATTTCTGCTTGAATTTTGAGAAGAGGTTTCACCATACGTCCCCTAATAAATAATTTATAACATTTGACTCTTTCCCACCCATACCTATACTGTGTTGCCCAATCTAGGGGTGACCGCGGTGCGCACAAGGGTTCTTTTTCTGTGGAATAGTTTATGACGAGAATGTATAGCGCTGCTAAAAGGACTTCAGGTGCCGTCTCGGCATCTGCTGGTCAAAGCAGAACCCGTGGCGGTTTGGTATATAATGCATGGGGCGCAATTATCGTTAAGCTAAACTCATGAATGCAGAGCCAATGCATGTTTAAGGACCATTATGAGTGGTCCAGCTTATTGAAAGGTACTCCATTTAATGGAATGCTAATGTTTGAAAATAATAATACTTTTTTTGTAAAGAAATGCTCTTGAGGAGGCTGGGTATGTTTGCATGGCATGGCAAGGAGATGCTTACAGCCTTTCCCACCCAAAACTCCTAAACCACTAAAGGCAGAAGTAGAGAACCCCTGAAATATGGGGGTGACATCAGTCCACCCTCCCCTGGATCTGTGATATGATTGTTCAATCTGCTGACGCTCTATAAATACATCTCTTTGGTCCACCTGGAGGCCAAAAAATCCCCAAAAACCCAAGCCCCTGGGCTGCTACTCCTTCTAAAACCATTGACCGCTTCCTTCTGCTGTATCTTCAAAACATGGAACATCTCAGCGTTGTGGTGGAACTGGTACCATTTTCTTAAAAAAAAAAAAAAAAAGAAAATATTAGAAATTGTATTTTTTTTTTTAAACATCAGCATTCGCACACGCCTGGTAATGTCTATACAAAGCAATCTATTACCTATTACATTCTGCATGAGTCTTTTTGTATGTGATAAAACCATATGTAATGGATAAAATGGAGCCTTCAGGAATAAAAGTCTGTTTGGGGACAGCTTTAGCGAAACCTAAACTAGTTTAAGGAATATCTGGGCATTAGAACACGATTTATGTAACATGGTCTTGAATTGAGACCATTTGCTTTGAAATGGCGGAAAAAAAAAAAAAAAAAAGAACACCACCGATATCATGTAAAAACATAGCATTCATCGACAAAGTAGAAGAAAAGAGGCCACAAGTTGTGCAAGAAATGTACAGTAGTTTTTTTTTTAATTATCAGCGATTTATGTAGGTAAAATCTAGAACAATATGCTAGAAACATGAAGCCTTCTGAGATAACGAGGACTGTATTATTAGCTGTAAATGAGCAAAATGCAGAATGAATATGGAACTGGAAACCTCGATTCTGGAATAAACTCATTCTTAATACAATGTGGAGCTTATCTGTAGGGATGGGACCGAGATATAATGCAGGCGTTGAGGCAAATAGTGATATTGCCTTAAACTGTCTGACCACCCAGTTGGGTCAACTCGTGGTAAACGTTCGGATCTGAGTTGTTTGGAATCATTTGTGTTTACGTATGGCAGGGATATACTTAAATTTTGAACTTTCATCTAAAGAATCATGAGGAAAACAGACTATGGAGCTGCTGGACCATATGTCCCCTCACGCAGGTCTACCAACCTTTGACTCACTGGGAGCACCTTGACGTGGGCTACTATCAGCTCCGCAGCTTTTTATATTCTTCATTTCTTAAAACTAACCATAGCTATTGGTTTTGTTTTTCCGGTTTATGAAATAGATTTGGCTGAACGTGTAAGGGACTGGTGGAGCAGTAACATAGAAGGAATAACCTGTTTATGATAAGTTACGCTCATCATGAAAAAACCTGAGAACAGGAAGTCAAAACGGCTGTTCCCATGGTAGGTTTTCCATGCATACATTTTTTTGAGAAAAAATCTATATAGTCTCAAAAAAATCTATTTACTACCAGAGGATTGTTCTGGAGTGTTTCAATTCCCCGTTTTCACTATGTATAAAATAGGACCAGCCCCTGAGGAGCACTGTGTATCTTCAACTGTCAGCGGTAGACTCCAGGTTTAGTGAATACTCTTTTCAGTTATTAGTTAACTAAAAACGAAATGTCTCTTAAACAGAGTTTTTCTCGTAAACACCCAGTCTGTCAGAACCGTCTTTCAGGATCTCCTCGCATTTGCATAAATTACACCACAAAAATGAGAGATAGATTTTGGTTGACTTGGGGGGAAGTTCCTGACAGACCTTCTTTGTTGATGGAGTCCTACCAGAATTTAAGTACAACCCTGCGTAAACACAGGTGGTTCCAGAAAAACATTCTGGAAATCTCTGGGCTGTCTAGATATCAGCAGATATTATTAACTCTCTGATTCCCAAATGGGTGGGCAATACTTTGCATGAGACTTTGGCAATAAACGTACAAAACAAGGCAATATGTAGCTTATCCGGGCTACAACTCCCATCATGCTAGTCAGCCCATGCCTGGACGAGATGAGCATTATAGTCCAGAAAAATAAACGGTGGCACAGGAAGTATCGAAACGCAACCGAACTAGTTCTTAAACCTTCTAGAAACCGTTTGCTGGGGAGAATCCCTTTAGTGTAAAAATAAAAGACATTTCACACATTCCAAACCTGCAATAATTCATGGAAAATAATGTGCCAAATGGAATGTTTCATAAAATGTTCACATTTATCAACTCAAATAAACAAAACATGGAAAATATTCTGGTATTTCATAATTTTGTACATGCCCCCAAGTACATTTTTTTAAAACATAAAGGTAGATCATGTATCATCAAAAAAATGAATTTATGTTATTACAAACAGTAGGGATTTGGGATTATAGTCACAGCAACAGAGAACTGTAAGGAAATTTTATTTTACCAAGAGGCTGGTAAACGGAACAGCCTCCCAGCAGAGGTGGTAAAGGGTTTATGTCTTTCAGGGCATTAGAGAGCAGCGCCCCCTCCAGGTAGTTACAAATACCATAAAGGCTTGTGAAAATGGCAGCCAACGTGAAGCTGTAACCTGTCACATTTTTTGTTTCCACCAATAATAAATTGGAATACTTTGCTCATGTACACGAGGAACAGGCAGGTCCCCATTTCTTTAATTAATTTTTTAATGCAGGTCATAGTCTATTTAGCGTGTGCAGGAGATGATTGCAGCGATCCCAAAGAGAGACCGAGAAGGTATGTGACAGCAGGTGATCTCGTAGAAACATAGAATTTCATGGCAGGTAAGATCCATTCGCCCCATCTATTCTGCCCTTTTTTCTGATCTAAAGACTCAAACCTTAACCAGCCCTCGGTCTTGCCTTATATTCAGGATAGCTTTATGCCTATTCCATGTATTTTCATTTCCATTATTGTATTAACTCGCACCACTTCTGCTGGGAGCTGTCCCACGTATCTACCACCCTCTCAGTAGGACGCTGGTATATAATACACTTAACCCTCAGACATCAAGAATGAGAATAACTAGGAAGGGACCTGAGCCAAAAGTCTGTGTCTTCCAGTCTCTCGGTGCAAATTATATGGAATGGTTTGGTCCTCTGGAACTCATCCTTGGTCGCGATAACACATCAATTTTGATGCCATAGTTTCTACTCAATATCTGCAAGATGTTCCCTTTATGAAATTTCTCTTGGAGATAGAAAGGTAAATAAGTGCTAAACCTCGTCTAGATTCCATACATATCCAGTATCCAGAAGATACAACCATGTTGTACTTTTTTTTGTTACTTGAAGTACAGGTTGAGTGTCCCTCGTCCGAAATGTTTGGGATCAGAGTTATATCGGATAATGGATAATTACAGATAACAGATCTGTCCTCTCTCCTGTGTCCGCTCCGCTCTTCAGGCTTCTCCTCGCGGTCCCAGAGCGATTCCGGTCCGTTGTCCAGGCTTTCCCAGATTCCGGTCCGGAAAAAAGAGGTAGAAGCGCTCTGGGGAAACCTGGACAACGGACCGGAAGCGCTCTGGGACCGCGAGGAGAAGCCTGAAGAGCGGAGCAACAGCAGGGGGAAGCCTAAAAGAAGGGGGGGGGATCTACTGAATACAGGAGAGATCAGACACGTCTCTCCTGTCCCCCCTCAGTTGTGAGTAAAAGAATTCCGGCTTTCGGATGATTTCGGGTGATTTCGGATGATTTCGGATGATTTCGGATGAGGGATACCAGTTTATACTCTGTGATACCGCTTGCAAACACTCCTATGAATAATAGCTGTTTATGTTCTCTGTGGTATACAGGCTTTTACGCTCTCTATAAGTTTTCTGTTTGCAGGAACCCTCTGGCCGAGGTTCAGCCGTTTCATTAGTGGTTGTTAAACGAGGATTCAGTTACCCTGCTGCTAAACTCTAAACCAGCTGGCTTCTGGCTGTCAGGATGGTAACGTTTTTACGCTCTTCTGTGTTTCCCGCACCTTTGGGTTTTCTGCATAATCCGGAAATCTATCAGTGGAGGAAATTACTGCAATTTTACCTGCTTTCTGTTTGTTTTCAGCAACTTAGTAAAATGGGAGGCCCACATATAGATGCTTACCCTGGATCCCATTAAAATTAAAGATGGTCCTGATAAGGATGCTTTGCCACCAAAAACGAAGAGTAAAAGAGAAAATCCTGGTGGTGATTGGTGGGGGCAGATCATTTGTTCTGTAAGGGGCCCCATAATATCTGATGGCGGCCCTGGCTGTACTGTGAGACATGTAGAACATGAATCTTTCACTAACACAGTCAAGGCTTTCATAATGACGGACACCGGGTGATATAGAATGTAGAATAACAATGTAACACATCGTTGGACAAAGTACCTTCATCAGGCAAGACAAAAGATATCGCGGGACCTGATAAAAAAAAAAAAGACTTGTGAATGGTCCAAAATATGACCTACACAAATGACCTTCCCAGTTGGCAATTTGATGTTGACTTCAAACAGCTACTGATACTTCATAATTTCATTACATACCATGGCTGTGTGATATTATGTCTTAGTGCCCCCTCTAACAAATGCATGACATCAACTTAGAGGAGTCCATGAGAGTTCTGCACCATTAAATACAAGGATCGCCTTGCTGTCTCGCACCACTCAACCTGGGACTGGCCTGGTTCTTCATTTGTAATGGCAGCACTGGGGGGGGGCACTACTGTACAAATGTGAAAGAAGGGGGGGTAGTAAATAGGGGTACTGCCTTCATGTAGTTTTTCTTTTGCTAAACGCCAAAAAATACAGGAAAAATATGTGTTTGTCAAAGTTTAGGGAAGCAATTTAAAAGCTAATCCTTATTAAATCATCTACATCAGATAAAACTGCAGGGGATTTAAGGGACAAAAAAGCAATCAACGTCTATGTTATGTGAAGTGAAAACATATGGCTCACTGAAAGAGATAAGAGCACAGGAGTCAATAAAATCAAAGCTGGACAGGAAAGCCTAGATCCTTGAGTATTGATGGAGCTAGAGGTTAAAATCCTCATAGCGCCACTTCAAGCACTTAGCCTGAGGCCATTTTGAAGGGGAGAGCATAAGGTGCGTGGTGATATTTCTACTTTATCCATAACAGAAATTGAGAGGGGAGATTCTGGCAGAAAAAAACTATGTTACACAATAGGAAGCCATACAGGCAGGGACATATTCTTGCCTAGGTAGTCAAGGAATAGGGGGCAGGTCTGCTCAATGCGCAGGTGTTAGAAGCAGGGAAAATGGGCCAACTTAAGGATCTGATCGACTTTGATAGGCCAAATTGTGATGGCTAGATGACTAGGTCAGAGCATCTACAAAACTGCAGCTCTTGTGGGGAGTTCCTGGTCTGCAGCGGTCAGTATCTATCAAAAGTGATGCAAGGAAGAAAAAGCGGTGACCTGGCGACAGGGTTATGGATGGCCAAGGCTCATTGATTCACGTGGGGGGCGAAGGCTGGCCCGTGTGGTCAAATCCAACAGATGAGTTAATGCTGGTTGTGATAGAAAGGTGTCAGAACACAGCGTACATCACAGGTTGTTGAGTATGGGGCTTCCTATGCTGACCCGTCCACTGCCGAAAGCGCCTACAACGGGCACGTGAGCATTAGAACTGGCACACGGAGCAATGGAAGAAGGTGGCCTGTTCTGATTAATCACATTTTCTTTTACATTACGTGGATGGCCGTGTGTCGCTTACCCGGAGAACACATGTCACCAGGATGCATCCATGGAAGCCCCACCTTACAACTTACAGGACTTAAAGGATCTGCTGCTAACGTCTTGGTGCCGGATACCACAGCACAGCTTCAGAGTCCAAGCCTCGACGGGTCAGGGCTGTTCTGGGGGCAGGCAGACAGGGACACCACACACAGTCCAGAGTGAACCCGGTTCCAGATCAGGCCCGACAGTTTTGGAATTTACTCCCTGGCACCCAAAGGGGGTCTTAAGGGCCCCCACTCTGTTAATATATATTAAAAAAAAAAAAAAACATTTTTTGAACCCAATTCCAACTTGTATTTGAAACTTGAAAGCAACTTGTGGGATAATGAATCCATCACCTTTTCCAAATTACATAAATTCTACTCTCCTGGAGGCTAGGTTTCCACTTGGTTTTTTTTGGCTAAAAACGCCAATAGCGCCACCTGGCGTTTTTTTAGTGGAAAAACGCAGCAGCCAGATGTTAGCTGTTCTTCAATAGGAAATCGCAAAATGCCATTTCCACTTGGCGTTTTTCTGTTTGGCGTTTTTTCAGTCCTCTTTGGGGTTTTTCTGCTTTTTTGGGCTCTGTGGCAGTTTTTCAAAATCGCAGCATGTTGACACTCTGGCGTTTTTTGCAAGGAAATCAATTTCCACAGAAAGGCTAAAACGCCAGAAAAAACTGCAGAAAAAACGCCAAAACGCAGGTAAATGCAGTGGCAGTTTTCTTGGCAGTTTTCCTGGCGTTTTTCATCAAGAAAAAAACGCCAGACAAAAACCCAAGTGGAAACCTAGCCGGACTCAAGTTTTTTTGGGAGTTGAGAGTGAGTCTGAGATGGTTTTAATGAATTGGCTAGCTACAATTTTGTCCCACTGCAAACACGCATTTGTAATCAATTGATATGCATGTGTGCTTTGCTAACACTTAATCAGCAGCGATTTATTGGACTCTGAATGCTTAACACCTCTGCACCCACTTTGAACCTTAACCACATTTTCTGGGAATGCTGCCAAAAATGCTAATAGCTTTTTAAAGACTGCCTGACCCCAGAAAAGTAACATCTTGTAATTACTAGCAACTATTCCAGAAAATATGTGAGAGCGAGAGATGACTCAGCTACAGCAGGCAAATGTAAGGATGTTTCACAGTTTTGCCATTCATTTTTGTTGGGGTCCATCATGTTATCCGAGATTCGTATGAATGCAGGAAACAGGCAATTTGTGTTAAAAAAAAAAAACAAAAAAAAAAAGTGTGCACGAATCCGAATGGACAAGTCTAATTTACATGTATTTACATTCCAGTATAGCAATGCATGTCATTGGTGGATGGAGCTCTAACCGACTCATGTACCCTTGGTCTTGCCTAATTTGCCATGCATAAATGCCATTGCCACTGGAATGCCAAACAATGGGAAAGAAGTCCTGCTGTCAAGACTATCTAGATCATATTAGGACACGTGGCAGCTATATTAAACAAACTACTACATCTTTTTACACAAAAAATCCACTTTCAGCAACACAACATTGGTTTTGGATGGGTTTTGTTTAGAGGATGTGATTCTATTCGTTTTTTTTTTATTTGAATTATCGTGGAAATGTGCAAAAATTAACAAAACACTGAAAAAAAAAGGGGGTTGGCAACCAATCGCATTGCAGCTGTTACTGAAGCCGACCTGTACATCAAACACATCATTTAGCAAAGAATGATAAGTAACCGCATTGAAAACCTGCAGAAGGTTCAGGTATTCTGGTAATTTATTAATCAAAGTTAAGTTCCTAAGCCCGTTGCACAGCAGCATCAGTCGCCATATGTCTTTAACAGCAGGAAACAATTTCATCAACAGATCCGTCCCCGAGAACAAAAGGTGTTAAATCATTTCGAAAACAGCACACCCGACAATGCCCAACACTGATCAGGATTCCCTTGGATATCTATCTTTATTTAGATTTTGTTTCTTTGTATCCAAGTGAAAATGTGTAGAGCATTATAAATCGGAAAGAAAATCCCCGCCTAATTAACAGAGCCAGCTCCCTGTCTGATTAGGACTAGCGATGAAAGGTGTGTCGGAGTCGCATATACAACACATTGTTAACGCTCCTATACCTAGAGCTTGGTAATTAGTGTGATCCTCAGCGTTACCCCCTTACGCTATCCGCTGAGACCTCACTATTTTCACTGTTGTTTGGTTATTTATTTGCTAGTCGGTTCTGAGACACCAAAACATGTTTAAAAAATTAGCCCCCCACCCAGGCAATTAAAGCGCAAAGAAGGAACTGCAGTAAGAAGCTCGCCATGTAGGTGAGAAAAAGGAAACCCTGATATCCCTCCTGATATGTGCAAGAAATATGAAAAGATAGAAGAAAAAAATGTAATTTCCACCTCTACCGTGTCTCAAACGAGATCTGCCAAAATTCCATGTTTGAAAACCGTAATGCGCCATTTTTCTGGGAAGTTGTGGGCTCCGGCTACCCAGAGCATAGTCTTGCAGAACGCGGCCGCGGCCACAACCACCCACTGACGTTACGGGAAACACCGCCATTTAAAGGGAAAATAGGGGGAGAAGTGGGGCAAGCCAAGACCCCGCGACCCGGAGACCAAACCCGAAGAGTTCCCAGGTATGGTAAAGTGCATGTTCCAATTTTGAACCTGCAGTGTGCCAAGCAAACATGCCTTACCCATGGGGGAGATTCTGAATACAAAAGACCACAAATACTGTGTTTATATAGAATGGGTTTGTTAAAAATAAAAAAAAAAATGACATTTTACTTTAATGTTTAGGACAGATTGTCTCTAGAACAGTTAAATAAAAGGTGTTAACATGCCCCTAGTTAAATACTTTGGAATGTCAGCTTTCCAAAAAATCTATACTTTTGTTCAGCGATTTTTCTTTTTTCTGGCAGCTATTTGGGCCCAACTCCCAGGATACCATATTAAAAAAAAAAAAAAAATCTTGCTTAGAAACCGCTTTGCAGGTGATTCATATTTAACCCTGTAAGTGTCAAAATAAAGTACCAGGCGAATGAGATGTCTCCAAAATCAGTACAAACACCGTTTATTTTCTATTTGTTTTTTCTATATATATAGTTTTTATACGTAAAACCATGGAAAATTTGGTTTTTTTTTTCTCCTAATTTCCCCCACATTTTTAGATATTTTTCATACTAAGTGACATTTTATATATAAATAGAGCTATAAACAGAGATATATACATATAAGTATTCTTTAAAAACAAAGCCCTAATATATATATATATATATATATATATATATATATATATATATATATATAGTAATATAAATTTGTGGGGGCTAAATGCTTCTCCATCCTTTTTAATGCAGAGAAGCGGTATTTCATGTTAGGTTGTGCTGTTATTCAGGGCTCATGTTTCATTTATTTCAGTACAAGGACTCAGAGGTGGGTCTTTATAGATAACAATAAATCTGCAGCGCCATGTGCCAAAGATCACTGGTTTCTTGTCATCTCTTTAACACAGACATCTGTAATATGACATTACCGGAGTACAATTTCCTTTATCTACAAAAGATAGAACACCTTCGGCGTGTCGCTAAAGCTGTAGTTCACTCTATTTATGATTTTAGCGTATCTGGAAAGCAACTACAAATACATTTATTTAACTAATTCAAGCTTATTTACAATATCTTCCCTTGGCATTTACAATTTTATATGAAGAATTATTATATTATTATATAATCATAAAAGAAAACCAAGCTAAAAGGCAACTAAACTCATCTATAACAATTCAGAAATGGAAAGCATAACCTTTAAAAAAAAAAAGTTATTTAAGTGGGAATAAAAATATTTCGGTTCTGACACTTAGTCAAGATGTGAGATGTTCAATCGTCCCAAGTTACTTTATTATATTAAAGTTTAGTTTTCAATATAATTTTATATTTAAAAATGACCATACCTGGAAAGATCTACCACCCAGAACTCTCTCTTGTAAGGGAACGGTTCCTCAAAGGGCTAGATGCACATAGTGTCCAGGATAGTCCTAGATATATGTGTGTGTGTGTGTGTGTGTGTGTGTGTGTGTGTGTGTGTGTGTGTGTGTGTGTGTGTGTTCAAATGCTGTTCTCACCTGGCACAGAACAAATAAACTGACCCTGAGACTCTGTGACAAACAGAGAGGTCCTAGGTATGACAATTATTTCCAAAATGTATTGTCAAATGGAAGAATTTTGTTATGGAGTATTAAAATACTTAAAATTTTTTTGCATTGAGTGCCGCATGCACTGAAGGGTTAAATTACCCCAAAATGACAGGTACTGGACAGCGTCATGAACACAAAGCCCGTGCCCAAAAACTCCCTAGTGTTGCTTCTCTGTCGCTAGGACCATGGGCATTTTCCTCATTTCCGCTTTCTTTCCTAGGATTGCTTTTGTGCTGCCTGCCATAAGGACGGGCAGCATCCTTGTCTGGAAGGACAGTCCATTTTGGTTGCTTAGGCCACAGCTGGGTGGAATAAGGCAGCATCTTCCTCATTAAAGAGCTCTCTAGCTCGCTTGGACGTACTCAGCTTCCCCTCTAGATGCTTCCATTTTTACTTGATAAGGGTTACAATTGGATTTCCTGGAGTAACCCTGGAAGGGATCTTCACACTTTTGCTTCTGGCTTGGGCCCTGATACTGTCCAGGCTGCATGGACTTGCACAGGAAAGAAGCAAGATTCTTTGATAATTTCTCCTTGGTCAGAAGAAGCTCGCTGACTCTCCTAGCAGAGGTGACGGCTATCAGGAAGGCCACCTTTAGCATCAGAAAGCGTGAGGAGGCATCTTAGTGCGGTTCAAAAGATGGAAAAATCAATCTGTCGAGCATGAGATTTACGTCCCAGGTCAGAAGCCATGCAGGCAACTGAGCCCTCAATGTGGAAACAGCCAGGAGGAAACATTTTACCCATCGGTGTACCACCAGTCTAGTATCTCAAGAGATGCTAAAGAAAGAAAAAAAACCTGCACCCTGAAGGCACCTGGTATTACGCCTGTCTGGAAACTTTGCTGAAGACAAAGTATATTGCAGATATTGCTGAAGTCCAATATGCAAGCCAGGGGGACACAAAATAGGTAGGAAGCCATAAGACATGCACCAAGAGGTCACTTTCCTCCTACCATGTAGCATAACACAAAGAGATGAGCATGAAAAATACAAACTTAGACCCAGCCAGCTGCCTGGTGCTGACGCCTAGCCTAGAAAGTACCCATAGACCCCCGCAGGAAGAAGACCACTCTTCGAGAAGCCTGAGGGCAAGCCGGGATACCCTGGTGTTATTATATTGGCCTTGGGCCACAGGGAATTAATAAAACGGGAGTATTCTAAGTTATGGCTGCCAGGGATGGCAAAGGAAGGGTCATTCATAACAGAGAAAAGAAAAAAAAAACTGCATAAGTACTATGGGTGAAAGGCATTCACCAAGCCATCATTCATTTGAAAGGCTACAATTAAAATTTTCCTCATTCGGTCGCAATGCTGGTTTCATATGTTTTTACCCGGGAGCTCTTTAGTCCATACGGCGAGCTGCAGCTTTAAGAGATTACTTGGGGTTTAGTAATGCCTGCATTGCACCACAAGAAGAATCATGACGGCACGTACATGGCGTGACTTACTGTTTGATTCATTAAGGCCGTGCACGGTACATTGAGTGGCATACCGCAAAAAAAAAAAAACCCTTAACTCAACCCTCTAGGACAAGGGATATAGACAGGACGCAGTGTCTGAGTATTTACGCCTGAAATTCATTCTTAACCTTACGAGCAGAGGATTTTGTACAAAAGAAACCCCATTAGACCCCTGATGCCAAAATACAACTGTAAATGCATAAAAAAAGCGCAAAATTTGCAATGTGACCTTCCAGCTCATCGTGTGAATGATGGATAGTCAGGTGGCAGAAATAGGTCTGTTCGTCACCAGCCATTGATAAGAAATACACAATATAAGTGTGTGAAAAACCAATGGTGCGCGTTTACAAATGACTTATTACCAAGACCTTGCATGCCAATATCGATAAGCTACTTAGAATGCACGGATGACATCACACTTGCTTTGTTAATTAGCATTTACTATTACAATATTACCTTTTGCCCGTTTCCATACAGGACTGCTCACTTTGGTAGGAACTCTGGTACTTGGGGAGTCCTCTTTCTATTAACCTTCAGGGTAACAAACGAACCAAACGCCACACATTTTAATCCCTCAAAAATGCATCAATGGAGCACAAAAATTCTAAAAAAAACAAACCACTAGCAAGATGGAGATGTTTTTTCAAGATAAGGTCACGATTATCTATTTACTGAAAAATAAATGAGTGAATTCCAAAAGTTAAGCATTAATAAAATTGTAAAACCATTTATATAACGCTGTGTCACTAGTACGGACGCGCCTAGATTATTAGATCGAATAAGTTTACAAACATTTGAGGCTGAAAGGGAAGAGTTTCTCATTATTCCGGGAGCCAAATACTTAACGGAGTTTGAGGAAATAATAAAAAAAAAAATTACAGACAAAAAGTTTGTTTTTATATAAACGTTAGCAACTGTGTTAAAGCATTCAACAACTGTAAACGGTATCCGGATGGTGAAGGTACAAATGTTAAGGAGAGAACGGCATAGAAAACCCACAAAAGTAGAGGTTAAAAATTCAGCATTACTGAAAATATAATTTAAACTTTCATCTAGAAATAGATTTACACAAAAGACAAAAAAACATTTCTACACTGTACAAGCGAACAATAGTTTTGGGAATATACAGAAATGTTTGCTTCGCCTGCATAATTATAATGCAATCATCAGAAGCAGAGTTTTAAGCTTTCCCTTTTTAATAATAAACATGGCATCCGTCCCAATAGGAGCCGCTGGGTCAGCTCAGTCCTCATCTTCCTCCTCCTGATTTATCGGAAGAAAAGGCAGCGTTGTCTGTCCCCGTTCTGGGTCTTGCATTCTGAGAATTCGGATCAGACTGCTGGACGGAAGGGAGCTGCAGAGATAGAAGTGGTGTTACCGTCTCTATAAGGTCCGACATTTAAATAGTATTTAAAACTTACTGGGGTATAATTAAACTGTAAATCTTTTACATATTTCACCAAGTACTGTACTGCTGTAACAGAGGCTAAATCCTGATAAACCTTTTGGCATCATCCACAGTTCAGTGATTTATCCAATATATGACTAAACCTAGGCTGTAGAAGTAGAATGAAAAAACAAAAAACAAAAACAAAATCGCCCCCCGCTCAACTCCTACATGATATAAACATGTCCAATAGCCGAGGCAAAATAATATATATATATATATAGTTGTGCTTATGTTCTCTTATATCATTTTACTCAAGCCTCATCCGACTCCCCCCCTTTGGCATTGCATTCTATTCTTCTCTTGCCAACAGATCCCTAGCCTGTTAACCTAGAAGACCCGACCCTCAAGACATTCGCCAATGGCCCAAACGCCAATTGTAAAATATGCAATAGCCGTAACATTATGGTGTATATATATATATATATAACTGTATGGTTGGAAGAGATGGAGTCCGCAGGAGACCTCTATTAGAATGGTATAAATCTACAAAGAGAAGACACAAAGGACACCCCTAATGCTATACTATAACTGGTAGATTTGCTCTTAAAAAGATAACAGCCAATAAAAATTTCCTGCAAAAAAATGGAAACAGCTACAGGTTCTTGTATAAACGCCCCAATATGCTAACATTTATATCCACAGTCTGGAAGAGGAAATTCTCAATACATGCTTCATAAACATTTTCCTCATCAGGAGGACAGAGATCTCAAGAAGATATCCACAAGCGGCATCTATGATGATTACAAAATTACTACAACAATATATGGGAAACTACTACACAGCATAGAAGAAATCCGTTATCTACACTCAGGCCAACTGATAGCATCAAGAGATCCGAGACAAACGCCTATCATCCAGGAAGGCAATTTGAGAGCGCGTTTGAATGGGTCTCTGTGATCTACAGAAGTGATCTTTTCCACCTCGGTTCCTCACTAGAGCCACTCAAGGATATACTTAAAGACTCGCAACCAAACTTTTAGAGGGATTTTTTTTTAGAACCACTGGTTGCATCAAACGGCCGGTAAATCTCCATAATCTTCTGCTCGGACTTCCATCTACTGAACCATCTCTCCACAGGGGCCTCGAGCTGCAAACAGTGACCCCAACGCGACTATACGTTTTTATACACCCGAGAAGGGTATCGCCTGCGACTCCAGGTTAAGAGAACAATGTAGTACAATAAGGGGGGGGGGGATGGTAACAAAAAGGTATTTTAGTGTTAAGATTTCATTAAGTTGGTCTGGAGAACGTACATATTTAATGACCTGCACTTGTTTTTAGATGTATTAAATAGACATCAGTAATTTTAGATTAAACCATTACACGGCACCAACATTCAACTCACAGCACGGAACGCAAATATTTTGGCCGATATAAAAGACCCTCTCGTAACTGGAGAGTAGTTTGGGAATTCTTAACTACGAATAAGTAGAGCAAGCTGGAAGATGAAAGCATCATTCACGCCGATACTTCCACCATTACCTCCCTGCAGGCTCGTGAAAACGAACGCGGCTTCTTTTCCAGGTTCATTCCTTATTAAAACGAACCCCAAAGCGCAAGAATCTATGAAATCCTGGCATCCGGTGATGTGTTCTGCATCTTGGACACGTTGATAACAAGCGCATTTGCTGGTTTAAATCACAGATTAACAGAGGATTACATGTTTTTTTTTTTTTCTTTTAACATTTTTTTCTTAAATGTATTTCTTATGGTACAAAAACAGTCAAACTAGCAAGCCAAAAAAGGTAAAGCTTCCAACTGGTTAACATACATAGTAATAAAGAGTCAATTTACAAGAGAAAAGTAAGGTTCATAAAATACAATATAGGGTGTTGGATAATATATATTATTTCTTGGCATTCGTACACTTCACTTCAACAAAAGCTGTAACCTGTTAGCAAGCTTTGCTGGGCGCCCCATCACTTCAATCCTTTACCCCATTCGGCTGGATTTTGAATAGATTTAAAAACTAATTCAGAAGAGACAAATTACCTCATATTTTGTGGGGTTAACAAAATAAACTGCCGGAATCTCTGGGAATCTGCCATAGTCAGCATCATGTCCATTGATATTCTTCTGTTCACCATGTCCTGTAACAGATCAGAAGATTACATGATGTCGGTTTGTCTTAGTCTGACAATTCTAGTCTCGTCATAGCCCTTGAATATATGTATTATATGAAGCGCTGCGTAAACTGTTGGCGCTATATAAATAAAAGATAATAACGGTGTGTGTGTGTCAAGCATTAATGCATGTATGTTATAGCAGAAGCACAGACATCATAAAATCTGATCACCTTTTATATATTTCCCCCCCTTACTATAAGGGGTGCAAGCACTATTTTGGTGTATTTTGGTTTTGTTTAGACAAATGTGGTTTGTCTTTGGTATTTTTCGCTGCACCTTATATAAATTAGTGTTTAGCTTGATCGCCTACTTTTGTAAATAAATTGTTTAAGTATTTCTGTGATGTGTCTATTACCAAAAACATAATACATTCATCAAAAACTGGCCTATTCACTAATGTAGTATTAATCTGTTTTTAATATCAGATGACATCATCCAGATGTGGATATTTTAACACTATTATGTGCAAAAAAAATTATGTGCAAAAAAAAAAATTCTTAAGCATGAAATTAGATTTTTTTTAATTTATTTATTTATTTATTTTTAAGATCCTTTTTCTCCACACAGAAAGCATTTACCATCAAATGTTATCATCCCAAGTCACACAAGGCAATAACAAAGGCTATTTGTGTCAATAAGACATCCACTTGCGCATCTCACACCTTCTGATTAACAAAGGAGGGATATTTCTACGTTAATCTCAGACAAGAAACACAAACATTACCATGTAGACATCAAATTCATCCAAGCATCTGAAGGGAGACTCGGCAATAGACCACAGGGAGAGGACGAAGCACACGGTGGAAAATGAACGTTCGCCCCCAGACAGCGATCTCATATCAGATAACGCCGCCTTGTTTCCTTCTCCGGGCTGAACCTACAATTGAGTAAAGATGCGAGACTTCATCACAAAGCCTTACAGCAATGAGAGAAAAACTAAACACATTTAGCTAGCTCGCCAATTTCATACGATTATCGGCTTCAGAGGTTTAACCACTTTACCTACTAATTTAGCCATTAATCGGGTGTCAGGGCTGGCTATTGATCTTTCAATTATATTAACTGCACTTCTCATCAGCTCAGTACAAAGGGATATTATTACCGGTAAACTCTTTACTCGTAGGTCCGTAGTCAACGTAGTAGGAGGTTATACCCCGAGTCAACCCTGAAGGAAGCTTTCACCCAGTGACGATGATTTTGGCCTCCCTGATGTCGACTTCCCACTTAATCTTCACAGGCCCATCGTCGGGGCGAGACCACCCTCTCATTATACTTGTTTATTAAGATAATGGACTTTGGCTTTGGCCATGTGGGAATTCAGTTGTCAGCATGTTGTGGTATGGGGGGGGTTGTAAGGTATACCCCGGGGGGGGACGTTAGGGTTTTCTAGGTTTTGCCTGCAGAGGTGACCCAGGATAAAACCTCATCCATCCTGCACAGAGAAGGGACATTAGAGAACCTGCAACCTCAGTGACACTAATTAATGTCTGTACGCTGAACCAATCATTCATCTACTGATTTACTTGGAGAGAGAGGAAAAAAAAAAACAAAAAGGAAAAGCAATTGAGCCTGGAACTAATCAACAAATGTTTTGATAGCCTTCAAATCCCAGTGATCATAACACAGATTAGCTGTTTTGCTGCCAAGCCGTTTTAATCAGAAGTGTTCTTGTTGTTTCGCAGAAAAGGAAAACAAGCCGTAGTGCGTTCTCCGGGATCTCGAGCACCGAGGACACCGTGTGGTGGAAGAGTCATTTTTTTCCTCCCAAACATACTTTCAGCAAGACTTGTGTTCTGACTAGCGGGAGAACATTGTTATAATATTTAAATACTCATTGGGGAAGGAGATTTATAACATGAAAGATAACCCTAAAGCGTGAAAGGCATCGCAAACAAACGGCTGCTTAGAGAATGAAAAAACATTTCTAAAATGCCTCATCTGACAAAAGTATTCATTTTGACACTTCTGGTCTTACTTACGGTTATCGAGAGAGTTTCATTCTTATGGTCAAAACATATTTTTCCGGAGTACGCTCTCTGGGATAGCAAGGAATCAAAGTAAAATTTGCACCGTAGGGTAAGGCACCTAGGGAACAACGGGAGAGAAAAACAAAACGCAACTTTGGAAATTGTGCTTAAAAATTAGGGTTCAAGTACATAATACTAAACACATCAGGGTCTCTGGTCAGGGAACCTCTGCGACTACGTTCGCAAACAATATACTTCCAGGCAAAGCTGAAGTCTACCTTTGTGTTTGGGGCTCTGGATTATCCGATTTCACCATTAATACGAGACAATATGAATTAAATCAGGTTAAGAAATCCCCTACCTACCTACTGCAGAGGTTACGTTACACATATACTCTAGGTGGATTTTTCCAGTCCTCTCTAAACCTGGTTAGAGTTCCAAAATGTTTCTACCTCTTGAGAAAGCAGCACGTTTAGGTTCTGTAGATTGACATTTTACGCTAAATTGAATTACTGGTTATTTTTCAGAAACCGAGAGATTCTTGGAACACATCTCATCAGGATAAAGCCACTGCTATCAGTAGCACATAATGCCTTATTGACATTACAATAAGCCGGATTGATTTATTGAGAAGATCTGAAGGAATAAATCATTTAACGAAGAATAAAAAAGCAAAATGCACAACACTTACTTACTGAACGTGTAAAATATATATATATATATATATATATATACACACATACATATACACACACACACACTTAACACCATTGCATAGTGTAAAATGTAGGTTTTGGGAAAAGCAACAGGTGTGCTTTAAGAGTCCCTTTGAATCGATGCGAAATCAAGCATTTGTTTTCAAAATCATGGAGAACGACGGCCTTTTAGAAAAACCCAAGGTTAAGTAACGCGATTTGTTGTTCTCTTTGAGTAGATTGTATCCACTACACCAATTCAATGGAAGTTTTACCATGACTTCATTCATTGCTATCTTTAAGAGCTTTGAAAAGGCGACTGTATGATGAATACAGATGCAGGGCTTTAAGGCATTCGCTTTGCGACTCATTGAATGACATAACGCACATTATTCAGTTCATTTTGATGGGTTAACCTTTCCGGAAAATAAAGTGGACAGAAGGATACAGACATAGATAATGCAACCATTATTATACGAGTCACGCAGAAACAAATTAAATATGCAGACAGCGGGGGACAGAAGAAAAACTTTCTGTGTCACACTGCAAAGGTAAAAATCCTTATCTTGGGCATGCCGAAACAAAAACTAAAACTAGATGCCCCCAGGAGATAAACTTAAAGCGCCCACTGCCATTCTGAGTACCACAAAACATAACAGTGTAATGAAAAATGAATTGTAATGAATGTATAACATGCATTCTTAGTTTAGAACTAATATTTCAGGTAACATTTACATTGCGGTTATGTTATTGTATACTTGTTTCTAATACGCATCCCCTAAGTCAGTGAAGGCAAACATTTTTTGGCTCAAGTGCCCAATTTTCTGAATGAAACCAAGTAGCAGGCCTCAAAGTGCCAACACTGCATATTAAACACAGAGAGGAAGTTTTTTCGGTCCAAAATTGCTATAACTATTTGGCCCATCTATCTGCCCAAACAGAAAAACATGAAAATAGGGTCTTTTCGTGAAAAGGATAGTAAACATTAGCATTTGCACTGAAATGATATCAGTGTATAACAAAAATAAATGAAAAAATAAATGAAGTCACTCATTCACACAATCATTAATTCTCTCATTCACACATTCATTCATGCATTTTCAAAAATCATTCAAGCAGTTGATCCACACATTTATGCTCTCATTCCTACACAATTCACCAACACATTAATTATTCATTCCCACTCTTTATTTCAATATTTTAACTGCCCCCCTTCTCTACCCTCCCTTGTAGTTTAATTTGCTTACCCTGCTGAAGTCCTGGGCAGTCAGGGCAGCACCAAGGTGGGTGCCGGCAGGGAGCAGAGAGAAGGGCACCCCTCTCTATCCTCTCACACACCACAACTAGTGGTGAGATTTTACAATAACACTGAAAATGTATATCTGCTGCTCATTTAAGCTTTGGAGTCCAGGCAAAAAAATTATCAGTTATGAGCTAAATATCAATGGAACATTAGAGTATTGGAGTTTTTTTATACTTTTTTTTTTTTATAATTCAGAAAGCTTTATTTTACATTTTGGAATCAAATGCAACTTATATCTTTTTTTCCCTTACTAAAAAATAATTGAAGATGTAATGAATTCAAGAAACAGGCCTGCATTAACATATTTGGACACCGTGTGTTTTAATTTAAGAATGTAACCTGTGATGGCATCTCAGAAGGATCTGAAGTGCAGGTGTGTGACAAAATGAACGCAGAAAGTGCAGCCTTACCTTCGAAACAGCTGATAAGTCTTATATCTTTGGGCCATGATGTCATCTAACAGCTTAACAAATTTTTTGAGATTCCTCACTTTACTTTCCACATCTTGGTAATTTTCTTTGGCAGCATGGTATTGCCTTTTAACGGGAAAAGGAAAAAGATCTGACGTGAGCTTCTAGAGGAAAGCTGTGTGCGCTTTTTTTTGTACATTTAAAATAAACTTTCAAAATGCTCTTACAGACTTCCTTTGAGTTACGTGTAGAAAACATCAATTAAAGGTTGAAAATGGAAAAAAAATAAAGCTAAAGGACAGTACATTTTTTTTTTTTTTTTTTAATTTGAGCAGCAAATGCCTGAGTTTTTACGTAACGTGCCTCAATCGCCGTTAAGCAATTGATCTATACCGGATCATAATTTAAAGTGGATGAGCCCGCCGTTATGCAGTACAGGCATACCTGGAAGTACCAAAAACCAAGGAGCCAGATGGTACTTTCCCTTTCTTTGCCAATAAGTAACAAAGGAGCTGGGGGGGGGGCAAACTTTCCCTACTCAGGTTTTTGGCACAATGCCTGCTCGCCTAGTATATTTGTTGATGGAGAAGGAAAATGCACTTACCTTATTATTTCATCCCTATCTCCCTGCAGCTGACATTGAGAATTGATTTTATCTCTCAGCCGAATGATTTCTGCATCAAGGGTCCTAGCGCTTCTAGTGACTTCTAACCTCTCTGGAAAGATTTGTTGGGCCTGAGAAATTTTTTCCTAAAAAGAATATTGAGAAAGGAATATCCAATGAGGTTAACACACAAACATACGCACGCACCTAAGCGTATTAAGGTTTTTAACTCCAGAGTGATTGTTAGCTGGAGCCAAGCAAAATGAAGATTGGGCTCTTGCTGCAGATAAAAACATGGGCAATTATATGATGGCAGCCATTTAGCCAAGATTCTATGCATTAAATCCAGAAAGTATTTGCAAAAGACAAGAAAGCTTTTCTTATCTTAAATCTAAAGCTTACAACTATTTCAGGCTTATTCAATTTTTTGGTGTTAAAGTAGTGATCTAAAGCAGAAGATTATGTAGCAACTGTTTATATATAGATATATATTATATATATACACTGCATTTTATTCCTTGTAATAGGAAAGAAGAAAAAACCCCGCAAAACCCTCCATGATACCTCAAGATCCTTTTCTTGGGAAAGTAATTCCCCCTTGCGTTTTTTGATTCCCTCCAAATGCTCTCTAAGTTTCTCTTCATAGTGCTTTTTATGGCGTTTACAGTTTTCCACTTCCTTATCCGCCTGGTGAAGATCTTCCTGTAAGATGATATGAAACAGGTTAATGCCATTATTGGAGCAAGACAACACGGATAATCATGATGAGATTGGCGGTGTATTGCCCCAGGCAGGGTATAATGCTTTACCCATCAAATATGTATGTATCACACAGTCCCTAGAGCAGCATTTCCCTGTATGTCGTACGAGATCCGGGGGGGTGTCGATGGTACAGGGAAACACGCACCAACCATTCCGCATCCTTTGTCTCTATGCATAAGTGAACACAAGTGGCATAAGCCATAAGTCTTGTTTGCTGCCCAGACAAGAAAGGTGAAAAAATATGTCTGTATTGCTAACTTATTAATGACACGTTGGAACTTTACCACGTACAAAAAAAAAAACCAAAAAGGATTCCGTAAGATTGGGTAGGAAACCGACAGACATGCTCAGTGAGGCTTAAGCGGAGCTGGAGTGTGAGCGGACCTTTGGGAAGGAGAACGTGGAAAGCGCACCAACATGATAGTGTCCAAGCGATTGCCATGCCAAGTTTGGGAACGGGCAGACTGAAGCACCGCTGCCCACAGCCAGGTATAGATGGCTGCCACGGGACTATCAGCGGCGATGAACAATCTCCAGGCCAGACATGCAGCGTTCCCAGGTACGGCTGTTCCATAAACCCCGACCACCAACCTACCTTTATAGGGTCCGCGATTTCAGACACAGAATTGATTTTCGTTTTGATCTCATCATACTGACGCTCGGCTGCTTGGAGCGAAGATTTCAGCTCCTTAAGTTTATCCAACGCCTGCTCCATTTCGTTTTTAACATATTCTATTTTATTCTGGTTTTCTTGGGCTTCGCCTTCCTGGAAAAATCCATTAAAAGATCTTAAGGAATTTTTTACTAAAACTCTACTTTCTGCCAACAAATCGAAAGAACATCTTAACAAGGAAGCCTAGAATACTGGTCGCTAATCAGGAGAGGATATTTTAATGTTACCCTAAATCGTCCTGTTAATAAATTCTTGAAAGCCATGATTAAAAATTAACAATTATAAGAAACTGACGGCAATGTAATTTAATGCGGTTTGAATGAATGCCTGGTACAGACGGCAACCTTGGCTTCACTGGTGTTTTTTTATTTGTGGGTTAAAGCCGCCTTTGGAGGCCGGTGCTTGCAGCAAATAGAATAATAACACTTCGACAGAAGAGAGAAAAGATATGTGAAGAACAGCTTAGAGGCACGCCGAGTCTCAGCTGCTCGGTGCAGTAATA
The DNA here is from genome assembly GCF_027358695.1 of Spea bombifrons. Classification (NCBI taxonomy): domain Eukaryota; kingdom Metazoa; phylum Chordata; class Amphibia; order Anura; family Pelobatidae; genus Spea; species Spea bombifrons. Next base: position 110,950,006 of record NC_071089.1, read on the forward strand.
GCTTGTAAGAACACTAACTGAAGCAGAAAGACTCTCCAGGACATTAATGGAAGTTTGCAGACAGCGACTCCTGGGAGAAAGCAGATTTTTTAACATTCAGACGCTCAGCAGTTGGGAAAGGAAAACAATTAGATAATCCAATTATACGCCACAACTCCCCAATTTAAATCTTTAAATTGGGGTGCAGCCTGCAGGCGAGGTTTAGATATTTAGGATGGTAAGCAGTACGGATTTAGCGCTCCTTTTTTCCCCCGCAGCTGCGCTGCTTCTTGTTTTTTTTTTTTACTTTCTTCTTCCGCTTCTCTCTGGCATCAGCTTCATTGACCAGGAGTGCTTCCTCAAAAAGGCCGAGTCTCTGCTCCTCCGGTTGGAAAAAAAAACACGGGAGAGACTATACCTGTGATGCGTGCCGCGGTACCAACCGTCAGGCAAATAAGAGGCACGGAGACTCTGCCCTTTTGCGGAATGCTCTGGGGAGAAGTGGAAGAAGAAAGAAGAACCGGAGGCAAGGAAAGATGGGAGAATTCAGAGCATACCATTCAAAAAAAACACCTAAGGCATGAATTTAAGTATTCCATCACACTACACAGCCATATATTACTTACCTCATTGATGTCAAAGTACCCCACGTTTGGCAAGTACTATCTAGTTTTTCAGGGCTATATTGCTTCGCGAGGAGCTCAATCAGTGGGACTGCACCGCATTTTTACCCAAAGGGACGCTCAAGCAATTTACGCACTGAAATATAGCCATGAAAACCATCGGGGTACTTTGACACAATGGTGGGGTAAGCAGCATATGGCCATATAGTGAATGTGTATGCCTTTTTATGCTTTCGAGGTTGTGCGGAGACCGTGTATGTATGTGTATATATATTATATACACACACTGGAAAAGGAGACAGGGACACTAAAAGGGTCTCATTGAGAGACCATGAGTAAGAGCGAGCGAGAAAATACTGTTTTACCTTTCTACTAATTTGTATTTTTTTTCTTAACATAGATTTTGTTTAAAATGACACCAAACTATAAGGGTGCAACCTATAATCAGGACAATATAGTAATACGTTTTTACATTATAAGCATTTTTGTTTCAGCATCAGAAAAAAAACAGAATAATTTCTCGGGGTGATTGTCAGAGTCATAAGCATCATAACGGTTAACAATAAAACCAAACTGCTTATTTTAAGTAGAGTCTTCTACCTCCCTCTCCCTCAACGTATGCAGAATATTATTCCCAAGTCCTGCATGAAGCATGGTGCCTAGCCAAAATGTATCTTTCCAAAGCATGACGTCTTGGTCATTTATATACTGATAAACTTATAGCTTAAGCCTTACAGTCAAAGATAGAATGAGGAACGTAGGTATGAAGAAAATGACAGGAAAAAACAAAAAAACTACGTTTATTACCAAGGTTGCAATGTCTATGGACGGCTGCTCTTCCACATTCTCCAACTCCGTAATACGTGCGGTAAGTGCCCGCGCTTCCATCTGAAAATCATTCAAGATACAAAACGTAAGAGAGGGTTATCCACAAGCCCAAAACAACAAAGAAACGTAAATGTCTATTAAAGTACCAAATTAATATGTAAAAGGGGTGTAGCTGTCCCGTAATCTATTTCTCACAATCCCATAAATAGTGTCTATAGCATTGGGATGCGGTGAGCAGGGCACTGAAGGGGCAGGCGGATGATTGATGGGATAGAAGCAGCGTTCAACGTCAGCAGCCAGAACGCTTGGTGATGGGGAACACAGAGGACATACAGGACGGCCCGACACGTGGTGCCTAATATTATGTGCGCTCCTTTTTGGTGCAAAACGCCTTTAACAAGGAAATTAAACAGTCTGCGACACAAGGAGAAACTCCACTTCAGCGATCATATATACTTTAAAGCATATGATGCGTGAGTGTCTCCATTACAATAACACTTTCCCCTCTTTAAATACATGGGGGGGGGGGCAGAACATTTGCTGTCAATCCACCAAAGCACCACTGCTCTTCCAACCATCAGCTGATCAATGATGCTCAAGGTATCGAGGATGGAATGACGGGTTAACCAAAAAACAAAACGACACACTAGAGCAAGATCCCTGAGAATAAATCCATGCTTTTAACAAAACCCAGATAGTTGTAAAGTTAAAAAAAAGTTTTCAGTAATACCCTAGATCTATGGTTGGACTAGCTTCCGAGAGAATGCCTTTGAGCCAGAACTGGCCAAAAAGGGGCTGTGGGACATTTCCAATGACGAGGACAATTAGTATATCACCACAAATATCCCAGCACGCTCAAGTTAAAGGAAGACAATACAAGGAGAAACAAAGAGGCTCAGAGAACTTGTTATTTCTTTATACAGTTTTCATATGTACCAATTCCTTGACCTTGGGTTGTGGAAAGCCACGTAGAATTTTTAGTGGCAACCAAATGATCTAAAGGGCCTTGGAATCTATAACATCTACAAATGATCTTATCTTATTCTCTCCATTCAATCAAAACTCGTCCAATTGAGAATCACACCATAGGCGTAAGCAGGACATGTGACACAAAGTACGTACATGCAACACAAACCAAAGCAACTAGGAGTAACTAAAATAACGAAAAAGAACGAAGCTATTCCCTCCAAATAACAAATGCACTATGGGTACTTTATTTGTATGGATGAAATCCACGCTCATAAAACGAACAGAATACTATTGAGTGGCACATTATCTTCAAAATGCACAACTCACCTGTATTTGTTTCTTTGAAGCGTAGTATTGGCGCATGTGATCCTCATTTTGCCTGATGTCACTTTCAAGCGCACGCATACGCTGCTGCAACGCACACAACTCTGATGTTACTTTTCTTACTTCTTTATCTAGGAAACTATAAAAAAAAAAAGGCAAATAGGATGTTCAACTAGAAGTAGCAACCATTTTTACAAATCTGCCTGAACAGTACTATAGAAGCGTGCAAACATATCTGATTTATTACTAGAAACACATAAATTGATGTTTTTCCTGCTGTAGAGACTCAAACCTATCAGTCCTTCATCTCGTCTTAGATTCAGGGCCTATCCCATTTATAAACAGGGAAAAGAAAAACGTCAGTGCGCTAAGCTATCCCCAGCCTCAAATAATACAAATGTGTTTTAAGCCTGGGACTAACTTAATGCACCGACATTTTTCTTTTCCCTGTTTGCACATATTTGAGGTTGCTGGGTCCTCATTTGTCTGGTTGCAGCTTGCTGTCCAGGGCTTAATTGGGAGGGAAAAACCAACCTTATTTCTACTTCCACGTCCCTGCTCAAGAACCTCGCTCTGCTGTTATCGGACGAGTAGTAGCGGTTTGTGAACACTTGGTCTCCTTCCGCTGTGAAGGCCTCGCGGCAGTTCCTAGGAGGCGCTCCTTTCTGCATTACTTCTCGCGCTTTACTGTTATTCTGAAAGAAACCGATGCAAACCGGCGTTACGGATAAGCAGGCTGAGAGCAGAAAGTCAATGCTGGAAAACGACTCAAGCTTTTGTTTGAAGGGAACATCCCAGATGAAGTGTAATGGATGCTTTCATTCTATTTATGATAAACAGAACATTAGGATGGATAGACTGTCTTAAGAGGACAAAAATGGAGAAACAATCCCTGGCATCTTCATATAAAAAGACACAGAAACAATGTATGGCAAAGTTGTTTGTTTTTTCATTACTTTGGGGTTCTTTTACTTTTGGGGTTCCAGAAGATTCCCATCTAGGAAGAATAGTTATCAGTAACGAACCCTCTTAAAATGTCCTTGAAGTGTTCAAAATGCTATAGCTACAGAAAATGTACCTTGATCACTGGAAATATCCGGATGGAGACACCCAATGATATTAGGGGAACACGAATGAAAAGAGTTTAAGGTTTAGACGGATAGGCAGATATGAGCACACGGATACTTATACCTTAATTAACAGCACCGTTTCAATGCCTCTCATGTCAATCAAGCAGTTGGTGACCACAGGATTATCAATTTCCAACGCGGTCAGTACTGTTGGGTATTCCGGATGCATCACAGCTCTGGAAACATATTTAAAATTAAAATTTACATTACTATCCCTCTGTCACGCGGTAAGCGAGAGACTAAATACGGACGATACTGTTAACGCAAGAAAGCTCACCGTTGTCCAACGTTGTATACTTGGTTCCGAAACTCATTGACAATTATTTGCGGCCTCTGTCCAGGAGGAAAGTGTTTGGACATGAGGGACTGCAGCATTCTTTCGTCTTGGTGATTATCGCAGCAGAACGCCAGGAGCAGCGCCTTCAGACAGCTTTCAACAGCGAGCGCAAGTTCTGGATCTTTGAGGCGAATGCAGGCTCCTGTTATTTAGGGGGAAAATAAAATGAAATTATGCATTTTATATTGGATTTTTTTTTTTTTTTTTTTTTTTTTTTAGAGATAATTAGTATTTTTCTTGCACAATAAACATGATCAGTAAAGGCTAAAGGATCTCAGTATGTATAGCTTGGATGAAAGAAGAAAGGAGAGAAGATACTTAAAAGGCACAGGAGGTCGTAATCTAGAGACTAAGAGGGAATGTAAGGAAGTTCTACTTTACTGAAAGGGTGGTAGATAAGAGGAACAGTCTCCCAGCAGACAAGGTAGAGGCTAATATAGCGAGGGAATTTAAACATGCACGAGGCAGGCATTAGCTGAATTTAAGATAAGACCAAAGACTGATTACGGTCAAAGTATTTATATCAGGTAAATGTGCAGAATGGTTCTTACTTGCCATTTCTACAATGACTTTCAAATAAAGAAATGAAAAAAATAGATTGTAAGCTCACGAGTGAGGCCTCATAAGTCAACCATTCTGGGCAGGAACCGTGTATTAAACTACCATACAGCTAGACGGCAGCTCATGGGCAGGGTTCTCAGCTCCTGCTGTGTCTGTATGTGTTAATCTACCATTGTTATGTACGTGTTACCAGCTCCATTTTAATCGGAAGCCATGATTAACTTGTTAGAACTTAATAAATAAAAGGCGATATATAAACACGCACATTTATATAAATATACATACCCAGCGGTCCTACAGGTTTCTTCCTAAAGCGACCCTGTTTGCAAGCATCATCGATTGCTGCAAGAAAGGAAGGCATGTGTTGTCCAAATCTCTTCAACTGGTCAGTTTTGCTGTCCTGAAACTCCTTCAACTGCCTTTTGGTCTTTTCCAACAGATGTTTCTGATCACGTTCTTCATTGCTGCAGAGATCAAGGAATTTTTAACTATACATTTGCCAGCAAAATTCAGCAAGTTGACCAATACGTTAGACAGAAGTTTGGGGGAAATCATAATAATAATATGGACAAGTTTAAATTTGGAAGATTCCGTGAGCAACTCTAGCAAACAGGAACGATTATTATATTTATTATTATTATCATCTTTTATTTATATAGCGCCAACAATCTACGCAGCGCTTAATACAATACATATATTCAAGGGGTCTGACAAGACGAGAATTGACAGACTAAGACAAACCGATACATTAGGTGGAGAGAGTCCGGCTCGCAAGTTTACAATCCTGAGGAATTATTGACCAGTTCAACAAGGGTATCAGCCCCCTTATTAGATAAATCGTAACCTAACTCACAGCTGTTCATACAGATAATTAAACTATACATACTATAAAACTTTATTTATTACAACTACAGATTGCAGGGGGGGGGGTTGGTCAAAGAGATATTTAGTTTAAAAGCTGACCTCACGGAAGTTAAGGTTTCAAAACAAATATTCCCAAAAATAAAAATGACTAGGCTGTGATTTGCCTTTTCAGTGTCCCGCAGCTTCACTATAGGACAAACACCATTTACACGATGACATCTCACACTACAAGCACCTGCACGACTGCGAGCCAAAGACACTTCCACGTCGCGAACATGCTGGAGAGAGTCATGGGTAGGAGAGCAATCGCGTTTAATCTCCAGGTAAGTTTTCAAAGATTAAAAGTTTAATTACATACACACTTAACCCAGTATGTATGTATAAGTTATTGCATCAACACATATGACTTATTACATACATACCAAAGTCTAGTGCGTTCCTCTTTATATTTATAAACAGCTTGCTGAAATTGCTCAATCTGCTGGGTGGTTGTAACATCCTGGTCCCGGAGAGCTTTCAGCCTATCCTTCAGACAGGCGGCTTCTTTGAGGCGCTCCATCTTCTCCTCTTCAGACATACTGTCCGCACTGAAAAATAGCAGCTACCCAAAATTAATCCGACTGCATCTGGCTTTTATTTTGGTAACCTACATTGCCGTAAGAAGCTACAAACGCGCAGCCCCCGGTAAGGCCCACGTCCTCAAATGGACTAAAACAAGACGGGCATTTCGACCAACTAATGTTCATGACGAATAATAGAAACAGAGTTTGACCGCAGGCTGATCTAGTTGGGAGCTGTTACAGGCAAACATTATTTGGTCCTTGGTCTTTTCTTATATTCAGGATAGGCTTATGTCTACCCGTTTAATACAAAAAAAAAGCCTGCGGTAGCCGACAGTAGTAAAGTTATGACCCACAGACCGCTCAAAAAACGTTGTTCCTCGCTGGGTTCACACACGGTAAGGAGAGAGTGGGCTAGGATATGTTATATGCCTTTGCCTCTCTGTATTGTGTGTAATGTGCTCCTTATTGATTAATTGAAACAACCATGCAGATCTTCTCTCTATGCCTATATTAGAGGGCTTGTATATGAGGTGGAAGGCTAGCATAGGGAAATTCATTCTCAGTCTCCTAAAAAAAAGGTAGCCAATCCTCTAGAAATAAAGATAATTAAAGCCAAACTGCTAAAAAGGGCAAAAAGACATTGCGCTAGAAATGAATTCAATGTAACGTTCGGTTAATGTTACGTTGTCATGGGACGAGAAGCACCTCTACATCTGCCCAGGTCAGAGAGATGGTTACTGCTATGCGGTTTTAGAAGAGCAGGTAAAAGAATCGTTGGTGGATTTCCAAGGAACGCACCTTTTTTGGAGCTCTTCGATACGCTTGGAGAGCTGCTCAGAATCTCTTTGTAGGCGTTTTAATTCCATTCGATGTCTGTTATAAATAACCTAAATGAAACAAAATAAAAATATATGGAAACTGCAGCAGCAATACTTCTCGTATTCAAGCATTCATATTTCAAGTAGCATAATTATATAAACAAGTGGTAGAAGGCAGTATTTAGCATCGTAAAATTGTATGGTTTATTTGCAAAGCCAGTCATCCACATAATTTGGGATAACAGAGGCTCCATACCGCAGTATAAGTACACAGAGTGGAACACGACGTTTAAATATGTAAAAGCCGTTTGCAATCAATGGTTTCTTTATTCTAAATATACTTTCACATTAGGCATAAGCAAAACATGGAGTGGCAGGAACATGTGTAGTAATCAAATCTATAGACATGTCCTTGCCATAAAAAGTAATCACTTCAACCTGACCGATTATAGAAATAAGGGTAAAAAAAAAAAAACTCAGAGGACATGGAGACCACCTCTACTGTCTACCCATATGCATCTACTCTCTTTACCACACAGCACTCAAGTTCCATCATCTTGTTGCTACCATCTGTCATCGATGGGTGCTGTATACATACATAAGCTTTGTTTCATAAATAACCTATTTAAGAAGTCTTAGAGGTTGTGGTTCTGACCGATCTTTGGTCACTGAGACATTTAGGTAAAATAAATATCTGACACACCGGACTAGAGAAATTACCTCTGCTTCATTGTGTGATCTTTTCTTTCTTTGGACATCATCTTTTAGGGCGATGCCCTGCGGCTTCAATGTCTGGGCTTCCTGGCTGATGTTCTCCAGTCGCTCCTGTATGGCTCTGAATGCTTTCTCTGCGGTATTCACTTTGCCCTAAAGGGAGAGTCATAGGGTTGATAATGCTTTAAAGCGCTGCCACATAGAAGAGATTCAATAGACTTTTCTGCTACCAATGAAGGACAAGGCATAGACTGCAAACGTCATATCATCACAAGCTCTTAGCTGCTGTTACATACCTGCCATTCGCCAATCTTCTGCTCGTACTTGACGTTGCGTCCTTCCTCTGCTATGATTTCCTCTCTTAAGGGAGACATTTTTTTTTCAGTTTCAATCACCTAAAGTGAAGATTCAACAGCAAACAGAGGAAAAATAAATGTTAGTGTGTAACTGCATACATAACAGAAAGCGCATCTGTATCTGTCTACACCAGCACCAGTCAACCAGTTTTGTTTAGCGAATCAATGATGCTATTGCACGGCCATATAAAGAGAATACGCTTGGATATGAAAGATTATCTGGGAAATAATCTTGTAATGTAATTTTAAAGCCACTCACCACCGCCCATGCCATTTTCTGCTTTAAATCTTCTAATTTCTCCTTCATTTCCGACAAGGACGCAATACTCTTAAAACGTTCTTCTTTCTCTCTGCACTCACGTCGGAGTTCTTCAAGCCTCTAGGAAGAAAAAGCTTACTGAATATAACGCGACGCGATATTTCTGTAACAAAATCACACATTTATAAGCCAGTCAAAAACAAAAAAAAAAACAATCAAGTACGCTATAATCAGACTAAGTAGGTAGAGTAACTTATCATATTAAAAAGCATTGCTACTAATAAAATGTTACGTTAATTAATGTAGGAGTATTGCATATTGTCATTCAGAATTCTGTCTATCGTGATCACTGTTCAGAAAAGTTGTAGGTGAAAAGAATAGCGCAGCTGCCTGTCTGCTATAAAAGTTTGCAGCAGACCAATAAATATTCAGGGCTTCAACATTTTCATACATATCTGTTCTAAATACCATATGTTCTAAAAAGCTGACATTAGAAGTTACTCAGGAGGGGATTTATGTATCCAGCACTAGGAGTGTTAATGGTGGTTCCTTTGGTGAGGCTGCTGATTGGTCCCCGACTGATCAGCAGCACTCAATTTACATTAATAGAGCATCGCGCTCATTCAGAACACGAGCCATCCATTCACAATTAAAAGTTCTGCGTGACCCATGCCGTCAGGACAGGTTTTGGGGCCACTTTTTTTTTCATGCCAGCATGAAGGTTTTAAGGGGTTAAGACACGTCACATAACCGATTATAAAAAGGTAAATCTATTTCTATCACTGTTTTTTTCTGAAATAACCTTAGGCAAGGTGTCCATACTACCAGGTGAATGCAATAACCTTAAGTGGAATTTCCCATCATTAATAAGAGAACTTCTCTCACCTCAACACCGTAATTAACCTGATCGTGTGTTCTGTTCTTTGTCTCCATGATGTATGAATAATCTTCCTTCATCTGCTCCAACTGTGTCGCTTTCATGAAAAACTAATAAAGGGGGGAAAAAAGCCACAGGTCCACATGGCAACATCTTTCAGTAAATGAGCTTGTTCACCACTAAAGACAACATCTTTATATTTTATTAAATAAAAACATATCGAGGAAAATGTATTTGGCTTACCTTATATTTATCCGATTCATTCTTGGATTGTAAGAAATGTTTACTCATCTCTTGAGTCAGAACAGACACTGGGTTGTCTACCTACAAAACCATAATCAAATAAGTCACCCCCTTCTATTAAACGCTAGAAAGGAACTGACATACACAAGTTAGCGACACAACATTTGCCACTTTTTGTTTCCTAACCTGCCTTTACACGGGCACCTCCATTTGAATACGCCTGCTATTTTATAGACAGCACTAGCTTGGTTCCATCTCTATACAGCTGCTGTATATGTTGTCAGGTCTCACGACATACCGAGCAGCCCTGGTCTGTGTGTTTCCACCTAAAACTCCAAAGACGCTTTGGAAATGCTGCACTTTTGTGAACTCGCAGCACGGATGATTGTAAGCGTGCCCATATTGGATTACATGTACTTGATTTTGGTTTAGATGCTATATGTACACATATTGAACTACAGTAACAATATATAATGGAAATCTCTTACCTGGATATTAAAATGATCAAGAATTGCTACAAGCTCCTCTTTCTTTGAAGAAACCAGTCCTCCTACACAAGAAAAACAAAGCAAAGGGCATTTTGGTATTAAAAGCTTTCTTCCCTGCATGCAGGCATCAGTCCGTGTTATTCTCATCTATCACATAAGTAGATATTGAGCAGTATACATGGGCTTGTTCTAAAATGAGCCGGAGGACTCCATTTGGAATTTGAGAGCCAAATAGTATTTTAGAAGGCAAGAAGAGTTACATAGACAGATATTTTTAAAAGATAAAGGCTGAACTTGATGGACGCATGTCTTTTTTCAGCCTATATAATTATGTAGCTATATAAAAGAAATAAAAACAGCAACAATACAACTTTACACCAAAGGCTACCTGGAATCAGGTACAGATCTCCAGGTTCTTACAATGTGGCAGCTATTTTGATCACATACAGTGGCAACACATGTATACCTACTGATCGATGCAGTCAATGTATAATTAAATCAGAATTGTTTAAGAACACACTTTACTTAAATATATATTTGAATCAGCATATCACTAACAAAGTTTGCCATGGTTGGCCAATAGAGTTGGCCGATTAGGACAGAAGGCCAAGTGCTGACTTGTAAACAGAGACAAATCAAGTAGTCTCTGAGACTCGACATTAACCCCTTAAGGACCGGGCTCATTTTTCGTTTTCTACCCTGTGGGACCGAGGCTGTTTTGACACTTTTGTGGTGCTTGTGTTCAGGTGTAATTTTCTCCTCACCCATTTAGTGTACCCACATAAGTTATATATTGTTTTTTTCAGGACAAGATGGGCTTTCTTCAGATACCATTATTTTGATCGTATCATCTTATTTACTATAAAAAAAAATAAAAAAAACATGGTGAAAAATTGAAAAAAAAGACATTTTATGACTTTTATTTGAAAAATCTTTTACTCACCTAAAAAAGCAAGTAAAAAAACTAGCTAAATAGATTCTACTACTTGTCCTGAGTTTAGAGATACCCAATGTTTTTATGTTTTTTTGCTGTTTTTTGTACGTTATAGGGCAATAAGTACAAGCAGCGTTTTATGATTTCCAAATCTTTTTTAACAAATCTGGTCAGTCTGCCTACATCTCCTCTTTGGAACATCTTTGAAGCCGGTTAACTCAATTTAACCCATTCAAACCATATATTTTTGAAAACTAGACACCCCAGGGTATTCCAAATGCTGTTATTTTAACCCTTTCCATGCACCAATTATACAACTACACTTTGTCAAACTTTGTAATAGTAATTTTTTTTATTTTTTTTTCCACACAAATTGTACTTTAGTTATAGATATACAGGTTCTGGTATATGTCACTATCAAACAACACCCCAATGTGTGTTCAGGAACATCTCCTGAGTACAGCGATACCCCACATGCATGGGTTTGTCAGATTGTTTGGCTGGTAAAAGGCTACTTTTGGGGCATGCATAATTCAGGTGGTCATTTGGTCATTCTGCCTCCATCTCCTCTTTGGAATATCTTTGAAGCCGGTTAACTCAATTTAACCCATTCAAACCATATATTTTGGAAAACTAGACACCCCAGGGTATTCCGAATGCTGTTATTTTAACCCTTTCCATGCACCAATTATAGAACTACACTTTGTCAAACTTTGTAATAGTAATTTTTTTCACACAAATTGTACTTTAGTTATAGATATACAGGTTCTGGTATATGTCACTGTCAAACAACCCCCCAATATGTGTTCAGGAACATCTCCTGAGTGCAGTGATACCCGACATGCATGGGTTTGTCGGGTTGTTTCAGATTTAAAATGCCACATTTGGGAAGTGCGCTTTTTTTCTCCATTTTGGTCAGTCTGTACCTATGCCCTATCTGTGAGCTAGGCCACTCCAATTTACCCCATCAGCCATTTTTTTTATATATTAGACACCCCTTGGGTATTTGAAGTGCTTTTATTTTAACTCTTTGAGATTTTTGAGAAATTTTAGCACTTGCTCAAAATAATAAACTTTATTTTTTATTTTTTTTATTTTTTTAATACTTTTTTTATATTTTTTTTACACATTTTGCTGGTACTGGATGGTTCATCTAGTGACATCACTGCATAATTATTTTTAAATGTTAGCACATTTTTTTTTTTTTTCCATTTTTTTTTTTTTTTTTTGAATATTTTACTAATCACATAGTGATTAGAAAGCTGGGCTCCATTGACTTGCATGGTTGAATGCAGTACCTGTATTCAACCAGCAAGTGGAGCCAGTTCTCTAGAGGGTCTGGAGACCATCTAGCAAACTTTTTCTTGTTTACTTTTTTTTCAGAGCGGCGGCCATCTTACTTGATGGCGAAGATCACCGGCAGCTGCGGCTGTGACCGCTCTCCGGAGCGGTCACAGCCCACCTAAAGGTAAGTGTTTGGTGTCGCTGGATGCCTCCTGATCGAGGCATTCCAGCGACACCATTTAAGTTTAGGAGGCGATCGTTGATCGCCTCCTAAACGCTTTTAAAACGGGCGTCCGCCGCCATACAATGTATGGCGGCTGTTGACGCCCCGGGGAGGGGCCAGACATGGCCCCCGATGCCGATCTCGGCCTTGCTGAATGCCTCGACATCGAGGCATTGCAGCAAGGCTGTTTAAGCGAAGAAAGTGATCCTTGATCACTTTCTAAGCTTATTTAACTTTTTGACGGTTCAGGACCGTCAAAGGTCATTTAGTGACCTTCTTGTCATGACGGTCCTGAACCGGCAAAGGTCGCGAAGGGGTTAAAATAAAATTACGAAACGCCCAAAGGTATGCTTCTGATATAAAGTGTTTTAGCACCTGTAGCGCTCTTCAGCTTGTAGCTCCGATTGCCATCGGTTGTGAAATGCTGTTGTACTACGATGGAGTCGCCGTAAACCTCAGGTTTGAACGCATCTTGTCCTCTGTTTCTTAATGTAATGGATACATCTGCAGAGCTGGAGAAAGACGATATTACAGAAGTGAATAAGCTGGAGTGTAATTCCCAACTAAAACCTGAATGAGCTTTGCAGGATACGGGACCTTTAAGGCAAAAATACATTCTGCTGTGGTGTCATTTCATCGACTTAACCTGTAGCATGAGATTTCTGATCGTGTTATTTCTGTTTAACCCATTCATACCCTTAGGGCACACATTATAAAAAGTTAACCAAGAATACATAATAGTACATCCTAACTAAACCGTGGTGGCAGCGCCCATGTGTGTAGCTAACGGCAGGTTACTGGCACAGGGCATTTTCTTCTGAGCTTTCACCAAAATCATTGTGTCAAATAATGGCGGGTCCAGACAAATACCTAACTTTCCAACTTCAATAAAAAAAATAAATAAATAAAATGTATGATGTAAAATAGCCCTTGAATGCATTCCAAAATTATAGAATAAATTAAAATATAGGGACTGGAACCAAAAGGGGCAGTTTAATGACTCAGGGAGCTATTACAAAGAATAAAGCAAATAACTTTAACACAAACATAAGTAGAACGGCTGTAAACCACCCTTCAAAAATAAACCGACGCTAACGTACGATATTCAGTGTGTTCACCCACAAGGTGCAAGAAATGCTAAATATTTGAATACTTAAAATAAACAAAATATGAAAAGCTTACGTCTGTCCATCCTTTACAAATCCTTTTATCGAGGATCCCCTGTTGGTTAGAGCAGCTTTTCCTCCGAGGCCTACGATGAGAGCTGTTAGAACGGCGCTCTTTCCACCTACAGAAGGAAAGGAAAGCGGCTTAGAATCATGTATGGGAAAAACATTGTACGCAACGCCAGATCGCTTCAGACACAATGCGGAAATATGAAAGCACTATTCATACACCTAAAAAAAAAAAAAAACATGGAAACGTTAACCCTTTTATTTGTGTACAGAAATGGACTATATATATCCATGTTTTATTCCCCCAATTATGATTTTTGGTTATTTTCTTAAGAAATGGATAGCTGCGTTTTTCTGCACGGGGAGGGGGCGGTGGAAAATTAATTATGCACATTTCTTAAACGATTCTTCGTCAGACACGTCTTACAATACTTTCTGAAAAATAAAATATGTCAAATACCAACACAAGACAAAAAAAATATTAAACTTACTTCCATTGTTACCAACCACGAAGTTGACATTTGGCCCAAAACGAAATGGTCCAAGGTTTGAATGACACATGAAGTTTTTCAGCGAGATACTTTCAACGATTCCAACTTCAGCAGTGGTCTGGATGACAGGAAACGGAAACATTTTGTATATATCATTTCAAATGAAAATATAATAATAATAAAAAAACCTCTCCTTAACTTACAGATTGCGAGTAGCTTTCGGAATCAGAAGAAACACAGGGAGTAGCCTCCTCCTCTTCTGAGGCGTCTTGTCTTGATCTTTTTCCATGGCCTGATGGAGTCACGGGACTGGCTTCTTTCCTTTTGCCCATAACTATCTATAAAGAGGAAAAAAAATAAGTCACATAAGATATACATAAAACCTATACATTGGCTAAAAGGACAGGTGTATTAGAAAGTTGATCCAGGGAGTAATCCGATTGCTGCTACGGAATCAAGAAGGATTTTTTTCCCTGTTGTGGCTTAATTGGTAATTGCCCCAAGTAGGGTTTTTTTGCCTTCTTTTGGATGAACTTTAGAACTTGGTATGCGGGAAAGGTTGAACTTGATGGACTGAAGTCTTTTTTTCAACCTTCTATACTATTTGTGCAGAAGGACCGTTGCCATCGATCGCTATAGCGATAAGACCCCATCTCAAACATGGCTCTAGAACAGGGGTGTCCAACCTGCAGCCCTCCAGCTGCTGCAGGACTACATCTCCTATACTCCTCAGCCAGCCCCTTAGCTGAAAGAGCATTATGGGAGATGTAGTCCTGCAGCAGCTGGAGGGCCGCAGGTTGGACACCCCCGCTATAGAAATACCCTGGACACATTAGTGCAGCAGGACAGCTCAAACTGAATCTGTTACTCCTGTTATTTCTCCGACCGCGTTCATATCATGGTTATAAGGAACATGTAAAAAGCACACAGCACTCCGTCTCTCGCATACAATAACACTACGTGGATCATTCGCTTCACTGCTCGTTACGAGGGGACGATACCGACAAGGTTTCTCTGGCAACAAAGGGCCAAGCTGGCCCTGCATAATGCATACATTTATAGGTGTGGAATTTTTTTGCTCATTTAACTATACATTATACAGGGCGAGTGGAGCTCTTCCGGCAGCAGAAGCTCACTGGGGATTTAGCCATCAGAATGCAGAGCGAAGCCAAGTAGTTAAGACTACAGCTCTCCCGTGAACGCACCCTTTAGCGAATAAACACCATGCGTTGTTTGTTAGACAAATCTGCTCAAAATATTTGTCTGCTTTGAGATAAACGGACATTTCTCTACTTGAAACTTTGTTACAATCAGTGCTGCGGAATCTGCCGGCACTTTAGAAATAAAAAAGAAATAATTGTAAATATACCCAAAGTATCACACAGGGAAAGTTTCCACACACTAAATGAAAAAAAACAACTTTAATGAATAAAATAGTCACCACAATCATAATTATATATTTATATCTTGACATCTTTAACCTGACACATCCGCCGGCTCTCATCCTTTTTTATTCAATCCATACAAGCCCTGGACACACATTAAAGCATTCCACACAATGCCCTCCGTACACACAATGCAATAAATACACTACGTAACGGCGCGCACACGGTGTATACTAAGTTTATGTGACAGGAAGCTGCCGGTAGCTCTAGTGTTTATCGCGCGTTTCACGTCACTGAGTTTCTCGCACACAATTTGCGGTCTCCGGACACCGAGGCGCCCCCCTGCAGTGTCATTTACCGGGGTCTATGTCCAGCCTCAGTTACCTGAAGGGTGGAGCCGGTAGGGAGTATCGTTCGATTTGGGGAAGATGTTGGGTCCCCTCCGCAGTAATGTCTTCTCACAGTCTAGTCCCCGGAGCAGGCTGACGTGCTTCCGCGCCCGTTATTACCCGCCACCGAGCGCATTCAAACTTGCCCCATACTACTGACCGGCCGCGGGATCATAAGCCCCGCCCACGTGATGACAAGTCTCTCCCGGAAATACATCACTACCCCAGGTCTCTGCCGAGCGGTAGCTGGTATCCTTGGGGAAACCTCTCTACAAAGTCACGTGATTTACGTCTGCTCTTATATAATGGAGCGGATACGTTTTGATAACGATATACATATATGACATTAAATAACGCTGATTTAAAGTGGAACACATATAGTTTTGATTGATATACGCATTACGGAGTAATTAAGGCAGCTGTATGGTATAAACATGCTTTTGTGGGTACTCGATTTATCGCCACTACTGCTTCTGCCTGTCAGGTGTAACGGAACCCGGATCTCCGAGCCAGCAGGCCCAGATAGTGTTCCGTTTATGGACCTCTGCGGGTTGTAAAGGTAGCCAACGGGAGTTACTTTAGTAACATTGGATTAATGAAAGCACGCTGTTTTCCAAGTTCCTTTGCAAAGTTACTGCCCGGTACTAGCAGCGTAAACACAGCGCTGTCTGATTGCACTGCTGCAGTATTACATGCCGGACTTCGGCGCTCTTTTTTTTACGTTTTCACTCCAGTGTACTGGGTATAGAGCCTTTTCAGTTTACGTCACCGCGCCTGCGACACCGGAAGCCAATTGAAGGCGAATGTTATGCTGCGGTGACAGGTCACGTGGTCTCTAATTCAATTTTTCCTGGCGGGATTTGGAATAAGGACAACAATGAGAAGATTAACCGGCAGTGTTTGATGTCGTTTTTTACTATTACAAATTATGAATGAGAGATTACGGAGGATCGCTGTACTCCACATCGTCTAGTGCATGTTATAAGGTGAGGGCAAATGGGTTCAGACTTATAGGGCCCTGCATTCTTCCCACCTATCTTTTCTTCAGACTGGCGAGTATGAGATTAATGCACAGTGGACAGCAACCGGAAATGTATACAAACAGTTTGAATCTGTACTACTGAGGGCACAATAATGCCACTGGCCACACAGATCAACTAGTCCAACATAAGCGATGTATACAATCACACAGCTTGGAGTCCATGTATTAAGTAGATTGGTTCCCTAAAGAGATTCATCCCTGGAAATGGTCAAAGATTTGGCAAAGATCTGCCTATGGGCAACATTCTAGAAAATACACACACACACACGTACACACACACATATATATATATATATATATATATATATATATACACACATACACACATACACACACACACGCACATACATATTGTAGCAAGTTCTTGATAAAAGACTGTGATGTGGTCTGAAGCGTTGATTTGATTTTTTTTTTTGTATTATCATACTGCCTGCTTGTTAAAGTATCATTTGTCAAGTAGTTATTATTGGTATATAGAAAGTTGTGTGTGGGTGCGTATATATATATATATTACATTACATTTATTTATAAATAAAGTTCCTCCTACAAGAAGTTTTAAGTAAGTAAAAATGAATTTTCATTTGAAGAAGAGACCTCTGAGGTCCTGAATGCATATGTAACTCTTCATCTTCTATGTAGAATAAGTTATTGTGATAGATCCCTTAGCATCGGCCATCATTTTAATCTTTTTTTTCTTTTTGCAGCTAAAGTCTACGTTTGGAACTGAAGGCAAAGAATGGGGGTCCATGAATTGTGGTCCATTCTGGAACCAGTCAAGAAACATGTCCCGCTGCACAGTCTGGCCGGGAAAACCCTTGCAGTGGATCTGAGCCTCTGGGTGTGTGAAGCACAAACTGTTAAGAAAATGGTTGGCGTGGTTACCAAACCTCATCTCAGGTACATTTTCTGGGTTAGAAATGTTTGATCTCCATCTTCACCAAAATTCCTTTATTTCATCTCAAAAGGCAGGCTATATCCTTAGTGACTTTTTTTTCCACCGTGCGCAGTAATGGAGACCCCAAACATCTAAAGGTTTTTCATACGCGGCTCCGGGGGTCCTACTTGACGGCTCGATGTTGGATTTTATTATCTAGCATATTTTTGTTAGACAGGATTTGCTGTTAGTTCCAATCGGACAGCTCAATAAATCTCATATAAAACACTTTAGCAGCACCGAAGAATAAATAAATACATTTCTAATTAAAAGCCATAACGTCATAGGTGCGTATTTAGCTATCGGAATCTGGGGCTATGGCAACTAAACATTGTTTTCTTTGCGCTTTCCTTAGCCGAGTGACCAGTGCTTTTAGTTGGGCCTCAGATTCTAAAAAGGTCTTCCACAGCCCAGAATAGCTAAAGTTTGGGAATGTGAACTTATTTTTTGGTGTATTTCATTTTTTTTTTTGGTAGGAACCTCTTTTTTCGTGTTTCTTCCTTGAGCTTGATGGGAGTGAAATTAGTGTTTGTGACGGAAGGGGAAGCCCCGAAGATTAAAGCTGACACTATGAACAAGAGGAATGAGATGCGTTATGGATCGTCTAACAAGCCTGCGTCGGCAAGACCTGGGAGGTCTTATTTCAAGTCTGTCTTGAAAGAAGTAAGACACAAATGATGCGTGTGTATGCATGTATGTATGCATGTATGTGTGCCTATGTGCATATATGTACAGGTTCACATCAGTTGGATCCACCCCTCTGTATGTTGGGATCAATGCATTTTCGGAGATGTGAAGACCCCGTTTTTGTCCCGCTTCACAGTGTCTCCAGCTTCTGGAATGCCTTGGGGTTCCATGGGTCCAGGCTGCCGGAGAGGCCGAGGCTATGTGTGCTTACCTAGACGCTAAAGGGTACGTGGACGGATGCATTACCAACGACGGAGACGTCTTTCTGTACGGGGCCCAGACGGTTTACAGGAATTTTACCATGAATGTTAAGGTATGTCGCTTGCCTCCTTTGCTCTTGACACGGCAGGAGACCGCTTGCGCTGCTTGTTGTGTTGTCACTACGTATGGACAGGCGGTGATGAACATTTCCATAAATCCCCTGTGAGTGTGAGTAACTTCTAAAAGCCATTTTAACTCTGTTCCCCTAAAATAAAAATAATTGGAGAGTTTTCTTTTGTAAATATTAGACTTTAGCGATTTTGTTAATTCATACAAATTTCCAAACAAACGTGGAGAGACTCCAGTGGAATAAAATGAGAGCTCTTGTTATTTTGTTTGCATTTTGTGCTTTCTCTCTCATTTCACCACCATCTGCTCCCATGTCCCCGGCTACTTTTCTGCAGTTCAGCTTCTTGTTCTTCTGTGTTCTTTTTTTTTTTTTTTTTTTCCCCTGGCGTAGTGGAGGAGAGGCTGTCCCCATGGTGGCTCTGCTCTTTAGTGGAAGTCCAAGAGGCCGCCGTAATGCAGATGGCTATGCGGAGAAAGCAAAGAGTCTCTGCCCGTCTTTTTCTGCGGATGCATCTGCATTATTCCTCCAATCAGATGGAGGGTGTGTGTGGAGGCTCCGCCCATTTGTGGAAAGTGTGAGAGAGATAATATTTAGCTATTTTGCTAAACTGAGGATATTTTAAATAAGTTTTATTTTAGAATATATTTTTTTTAATAAAAAATATATATTTATGCAAAACCTTCATTCTCGAAAGACATACTTTGCCCCCTACTTTATATTAGTTGCCCAGTTTAATTAACCCTTGTTTGTTTCCCATCCGATGTAAAGTCTTGCTTGTGTCCACTAGGTGGCAGGAAAACTCTGCTAACAAATGACCTTTTTACTGCTATAACCGAGTAAAATGAGCATTCAGACTATTTAAAAAAATATTTATATGAAGAAGGATTTGTATTGGTGCTGTGTCTTTTAATTGCTATAAAAAAAGGTATCGCAGAAGAACGGAGCTCGTAAGGATTTAAAAAAGGAAATAAAAATAAGCATAAAATTGTAGTACTTTTTATTTATTAAAGTAGTTTTCCGTAATGGTAAGTGTTGCGGTAACCTTTAAAGGGATATAACCATCAAATATATTTATGGCGTTCATTTCAAGCGCAGTCTACATTGTTTTAAAACCATAAAGATGCCCAGTTCCATAAAAGTTACGCGGATTTAATGTTGTTTTGTTATGGCGTCGTTTCTCACAGAAATGCTCGTTAGAATTTAGCCAAACTAGAGTGGCGAAGCGATTCGCAACAACTGCTCCTTTAACAATATTTCTATTTATTGCTTCTCTTAACAGGACCCTCATGTGGATTGCTACGAAGCCTCTTCTATTAAATCCAAGCTCGGTTTAGACAGAGATTCCATGGTTGGGCTGGCGGTCTTTCTAGGTTGTGATTATCTGCCAAAGGTGAGATTTTCTACATATATATATATATATATATATATATATATATATATAATCTTTTCATTTTGACATGGGAGGGCATTGTCATTTATGAAGTTCTGCTTTGTGAATTCCTTTTAATTTCCTATTAAGTGAAAAGGCATGAAAACCTGATTGGATCGTTTTCTTGTGCAAGGGTTTTTTTCCATATAGATTATTATATATGATATTTTTGCACTTTTACTGGAACTGCTGCAGTGACCTGGACCCTAAAGACTCAGTTTTTAGAGGGGAAGTGAACGAGCATCTTAACTTCAGAAGCACCCTTCCTTGCAAAGGGATTTGCTTTGGCTGAAGAGAGAAGGGACCGCACATATCCGGAAGAAGGAGAACGTTGGGGAACCTGGTCCACCGCGGCCGTGATAACGCTTTAGCGAGAAGCACCAGGCACCCTTTCTTTTATGTTACGGCAGGAAGCACGACACCTCTAGCTTTGAAATAAAGAAGAATAAAGGAACAGGTGGTTGAATTTGGATCAGGCGTAGGGTATGACGGCAGGTCCCCTTCTAGCAGCTCTGGGAACTTGTATGGATATTTGCATTCAGTTCTCCAAGGTCTGTGTTAGTGAGGATGATCCTTGCAAAATGATCAGCGAAAACCCAGTTAAATATTTCTAAGGGTAAAGTTCATTCCGCTCTTGTTGTCCGTCTCCAAACGGAACGATTCTCTACGCCTTTCTCAAACGGGAGAGAATGTGTCCGATTGGAAGCTTCTTACGCAATAATAATGAAAAAAAAAAAAAAACATATGATTGTAATTTAATTTGTGTTTTAAAGAAATTATATATTTTTTGTGTTCGTGCCAGCTGACAAATCCTGAGAAATTATTTTTATTAACAAATTTGGATTTTATTTCAAAATCCACTGTAAATATTGCAGCTGAGGAGGATTTCTGAGCCCAGAGCAAAAAATAGTTTTATTCATAGTCTATAGAATCTGCACAGGTTTAAACTTAAAATTATTGTTCATTTTTGACGGCAGATAAGAACCATTCGGCCCACCTAGTCTGTTCCTGCTGCAGACCTTAATGCCTATCCATTAGTTCCCTAACTGCGTTAACCTGTACCACTTCTGCTGGCAGGCTATTCTAATTATCTACTACTCTCTTGGGGTAGAAAAACCCCTATAAGATATCTTATCCGCTGTTTTTGTAGCTTACGTTTTTCTCTTTTTTTTATACTTCTCACACCAATGCTACTCAAAGGGTTAACTAGCGGTTCCATAGGTTTTTGATACGGGGTTGAGGAGGGCTGTGACACATCTCTTGTCCCTTTTCTGCTGCCCACGGTCCTCGGGCTGAGTGGCTTTTAGTACTGGATTGTCACAGGGTGTCTGTTTAAAGCCGCATCTGGCAGTAATTAGACCCCGATGAGCCTCTCTCATACCCGTGCTAACTGGTGGCGCCTTCATTAGAGTGTCAGCACAAGTGTTAATGACCCGGGAAGCACTTCCTATTTGTTAATGTTTGAAGAATCCCAATGAAGCTCCGGTGCAGCGTACGCCGAGCCTTCACCGTAGGGTTAAAGACACCTAACCCTTTCAATGCCAGCTCCGTGTACAAAGGAACGTGCAAGCGATGGACTGGCGTTTTCAGCTTCAAGGTGCCGGCCGCATCAGGCCATTGATCTGTTATATTTTGGGCAGGAGCCCAATAGCCGCGCATCAAGTTTCACTGTTGGCGCCTATTATTATTATTATTATTATTATTTATTTTTTTACTCCTATACTGTACATTTTCTGTCTCCCCCTCTCTTCCTCGTATGTATGTAAAATGATAGTGCGTATAAATGCAGCAGTGGGGTTAACTTTACTGCGGGAATCGCTTTGTAACGACCTTGGTAGCGGAGCGTTCGTAGAACAGTATATAAAGACTGTCTTAAAATGGACCGAACTGATGCAGACTCGTTCAGTGTATTATGTGCAGGTCCCGTTTAATTGCCTGTCTTGAAGGAGTGCGTTAACCCCGTAAGGACCAGTGCTATTTTATGCTACAGGACACAAGCTTTTTTTTGTGTTGATGTCTTTCTCTAACTGTTATTTCTCTCTTTTTCCTTTAGTGTACGCACGCAAATTATATATAGGGCTTTTATCCATATTTTTTATAAAAAGAATTTCAAAAATGGGTCTTGTACAGCTGGTATGAATGGAGAAAAAATACCTAAAATATATTCATGATCTTTCCCTGTATATATATTTCCTATATAATTTCCACCCTACACTAACTACAACTTAAATGTAATAAACACAGGGTTAAGTCTATAAATATATATAAAAACATTTAAAAGCTCTTATTTTTTAATTTTTTTTTTACTGCTTGGGTTGCAGGGAAACAAGGAATCTGCTGTAGACTGACCACCCTGGTCATGGAGCGGTCAGCATCAGTGGTGCCCCTACAATCAATGTAAATTGGGAGTATTTTTAACCAATGACGTACCAGGTACATTATGGGTCCTGTAGGGACATCTTTTCATGATGTACCTGGTAAGTCATAGGTCACAAAAGGTGTTTAAACACGCAATCAAACCATTTTGCTACCAAGTTCACAAAATAAAACTATTTTCGTAGCGGCCTCTGTTTGTTTGGGCTTCTAAAGGAACAATGCATTGGATTCTCTCTAGAAGTAAAAAGAAGCCTCCACAAAATGCGTCCAAAGTGCGATACTTTATCACAGTGCGGGCAGGAGACTTAAATACCAGTTTTCAGAAAGTACGCGTAGCTTCAATTACAATGAGCGTCATCTACCTGACACTAAAGCTTAACATATTCCTTAGGAAAAGGAGTCAGTATTTTTTGTGTTGCATTGACCTTTTTTTCCCCCCCGCAGAATAATACTCTGACGGAGAAAGAATACAGGGATGAGAATTGATGAGCGTGCGTTTTATTTTCTTTCTGGGATGGTTGGACGTTGGCAGTGGAATGACAGCCAATATAAAGAATTCCATTTTAAAAGCATTTCATATATATATATATATATATATATATATATATATATATATATATATATATATATATATATATATATATATATAAATCAAGTGACTATCTCCTGCTCCTCTAAGCAGGCTGAGTTTATATGGGCAGTTTGCTCTATGCCCCCCACCGCTAAGGTGATTTGTGTCTTCATCAGTCCTTCAGCCCGCAGGCAGGTTATTTGTTCAATGCGAGGTTCATTCACGTGGCAATGGCCTCCGTGCCGGCTGCATACTGAATATAGGAGGCGTTTTAGCAGCTTATTATGTGTATATATGCTTCAAGTTGTAGAGCTGTAAAAAGAAAATAAAAATAAATGAAGATCAACTGAACCATAAAATAAAAAAAAGATGAAAATGTATTGATTTGGTATATTAATGGAAGTTTAAATTGTTCATTTAACTGGCCCCGCGGCATATAGTGTTGACTCTTTAATATATTTTTCATCTTTGCATTTTGATAGACGACGTTGGAAATACAAGCCAATAAAGATTTTATAGAGCAGTCGTAGATCATGTCAAAAGTAGACATAAAAAAAACAACAAAAAAATAACAATAAAATAAAGATCATTAATCCAGGTGCATGAAAATCACTCTTGGTTATTAGGAAGAAAAGATTACAATCTAATTACTTATTATGGTATTTCTTAATTTTAATCAGGTACCTCCGGAACAATTCTGAAATTATTTAGGTTTCTTACGGGACGAACGCTTCATTCATTATCTTTCTGTCTGCATAGAGTCTGAATGTAAATCGTGAATGAATGAGCAGATCTGTGTTCCTTTTTGCCTTATTGTATAGCTCAAGTTCTGCAGACCAACAGTAGTGCTCTGGATGATCTGATGATTGTGAAATAATTTGTTTATCAACGCGGGGGTTATTTCTTTATTTTTTATGAATTGGGCAGCTTTGACACTAAAAAACTGAAAGTGGATATTTTTACCATGCATTAAACCACCGTTATTTAATTTTGCCATATACTGACCTTTGTATTACTTTATTTTTGTGGCATTTAACGCGTCTTGTTTAATTTATTCATACAGGGAGTGCCTGGTGTTGGAAAGGAGCAGGCGTTGAAGCTCATTGAGACCTTGAAGGGAGAGAGTTTATTGCAGAGGTAAAGATAGATCCCGATTGTTGTATATCAGACTATATATAATTTTAAAACTATTTTTAAGGTAAATGCATAAATATTCCCGCTCTGGGCACTTGTGTATATGTAGGTTTTCAAGGTGAGGCTTCCAAACCCACCAACAATCCAGGACACATGGTTTCTCTTTGTGATAAGACATCTAAAGAAGCGGACATCAGAGGCCTTGAAAGTTTGATGATTTCCCGTCTTACTGTGGGAGCATGAGTCCATTAAAGCTATCTTTGGGAGATGTTCCCGGTGGCTAATATAGCAATATCCTTTTCTGTAACAAAAGGTGAAGACCCAGTATGGCTGATTCTGCGAACCGCTTCTGCTGCAATATGGAGGTGCCGGCTGATCCTAAGGACTGACTATTAATGCCTTTGATACATTGGGCCCTCGTTATATCTCCTTTTATTCTTAAAGTGGAACTCTCCTTGAATGGCCACCTTCTTCCGTTGCTCCCTGCTCCAGTTCTTATGCTCACGTGCCCATTGTAGGCACTTTCTGCAGTGAAAGGGGTCAGCGTGGGCACCCTGACTGGTCTGCATTTACACAGCCCCATACGATACAAACTGTGATGCTCTGTGTGTTCTGACTCCTTTCTATCAGAACCGGCATTAATGTTTTCAGTAATTCGAGCTTCAGTAACTCATCTGTTGGATTTGACAACATGGGGCAGCCTTCTCCCCCCACGTGCATCAATGAGCCTTGGTGGCCCATGACCCTGTCACTGGTTCACCACCTTTCCTTCCTGTGTATCCTTCGTCTTTGCACCCTTCTTGTGATGCTGCATGACCCAGTGCATCTGTTAAGCGGTCTCCTGCGCCTCTTCTCCATTTCCCTAGGATCACTTTTGACGCATACGCTCACAATTACACCATACACCATACACTGACACACACACACACACACACACACACACACACACACACACACACACACACACACACACACACACACACTAGCCCACGGTAACACCAAATAGTAACACAAAGCATAACCAAGTTATCACCATACATTAACACCACACTTATACACATGCGCGCGCACTCTAACACTATACATACATGAAATATACACACGCACATACATACTGAATCTGGCACTACAATACAATAGACATGCTGACTCTGGCACTTTACATACACACGCGTATACACCTACGCACGCACACACACTACTCCCCCTCGCCCTCTTACCACCTTCTACGTGTTTTGTGACACCCGCTTCAAACCCGTCCCTGGGGCAATGTCCGGATTCCCGATGGCGGCTCTGGCCAGTCCTCCCCCTTGTCCTACTAAACCTGACGTGCAAGGAACTGATTTATACTATCCCTTTAGTTTGATATATAATATTGTTTATAGTCCTAGCGGGTGTAGAGGCAAGACAATATCCTTACAGTGATATCTGCATCTTCTATTTGTTTATACATGCGCTAGGGGATCTGACAATTAGTGATTAGCGTATATGTAATGCATATGATGTCTTTAATGTGGTTCAGCGGTTTTCAGCAGATTCTAATCGGTCAGTTCCTGGGGTTTAGTCACCATTAGAGTTTGCAGGAGAGTTTTGGTTTCAACCACCGCGCTCTATTATTCATTATGTGAGGCTGAGCTGGCCCTGTATAATGCATATTTCAAGAGATGTAACTGGTTTACCTCTGCATATAGAGAGTCCGTCAAGCTTATGGGGAACGAGCCTTCATAATGTACAGTGATGGCAAAGCAAATTCAAAGATCACACCTTTATTGGCTGACTGACGTATAATGGATCGCAAGCTTTCGAGCCTATCTAGGTCTCTTCTTCCGGCGATCCATCGGTTAGCCAGCATATGTATCAACTTTACCACATGTGCTTTCTCTATTGCTATGGTTAACATGGTCCAACTTTATACCTTGAGTGAAGTCAAGGAACCCAAACCCTCTGCCGTCAGCCCCCTTTAGCATGCAGACCCCACTGGCTCTCCCGTCGCGTACCCGCCATACTCTTAGCTTATATCTAGTATTTGTTGGTACTCGCAGACCACAGCATTAAATCCACCCTTAGATCTGAATGTTTTCCTCCAATCTACGTAGCTATATACTGCACATCGTACAACACGAATACGAATAATTAGTAAAACGATAAAAAAACAAAAATGTAAAAAAATCCATATCCATGCATTAACCCTAATCCTAAGCGGTCCACCTGGCCAGGCTCCTGCCATTTGGTGCGCTCACACATTGCTACGCTTTCACTACTGTATAAAATATTCAGCTGGGGTAACACTCCGCTGCTAATAGGTTCATTAGTAAAGCCGGCTTTGATATGCGAGTTAACGTTGGGAATGTCTTTCTTTTTTTTACTGCGCTCCGTTTTGGGGAAAGAAAAAGGCGGCAGGCTGCTGACAATAAAATGTAATCTGTTAATAAGGATCTGCGGCAGGGGAGGATATCCTGGCCAAGTTATCTTAAAGTCCAGTGATAGTTCACCGTTATAACGCGTTATCAAAAATGGCTCTTTTTTGACCAAATCCGCCCCGTATAGCCCCGAGTTAAATCTTTGATTAGATTCTACGACTCCTGAAAAATGATTGTGTCCTTCCATTACACTTCTGTTTTTGCTCGCTTGGTCGAGGAAGGAAGTTTTAGCCTGTTGGAGACGCACATCGATAAATATTATGTAGTTCTTTAAGCTTTTAGCTGATTATTTTGAATGGATTGTGTCTACTGGTTGATAACTATTGCTGATGTGATCGAGAGCAAACTTGGTGGAGATAATATTGGAGATAAGTATAATATGCTTGAAGAGACCTTGTTAGCCCCGAAAGCTTGCAATCCATTACGCTTAGGTTAACCAATAAAGGTGTCGTCTTTACCAAATGTGTTCTTTTTCTGTCAACGTCTAACACCGATATACCGCAAAATGGACCCGATCCGGCGTCATCAAAGAGGATGCAGCGGATATCCTCCATGTCATTGCGTTCCTTGCTGAAATAATTTCAACGTAGTATGTTACGGAACCTACCGTGAGCCGTGTTTTTATTCTTCTTCTGTCTTCTTGATCGTAGGTTTTATCAGTGGAAGAAACAGTTTAATGATCCGACAATCCCCTCTACGTCTGCTAAGAAAGTGGCGCATTGTTCTGTTTGCTGCCATCCAGGTATATATATATCGAATCAGGACTCTCCGTTTACATAGAAAACACAGCGTTCTTTATTTGACTTTATTACCATATAAATCACCAAGATTCCAATGAATATACTCGATGCGTTCGCTTCCGCAATGACAAAAAGAAAAGAATAGAAAATCTGTATTTTTTTTGGCTGATTTTTTTTACCCTCCCCCCCCCCAAACTTTGCTTTTTCCGTTGGATCTGACGCTCTTTGAACTGAACTCTCTGTATAAATCCTCTAAGGACGCGGAAGCACGGGCAATGTTTGATGTTTAATAAATAAAGACAAGGACTTCTTCACCCCCTGACTTCACTATCCTTTATAATGCTTCTCCTGTTTTGAATTATGTCTTTAATCCTTACCCTTTCCCCTTTTTAGATATGATTCTTGATGCAGTTAGATTGTTTGCAATCAATTGTGTGAAAATTAAAAAAGTATTAAAATATTTTAAAAAAAGCAGCCGAAGGTTTGCACGTATTGCCTGCAAACTTCCAAGTTCATGAAAACACTATCACATCATTCGTTTCTGTCGGATAACAAAGCTTCAACTTTAGAGAAAAAATCATTGCCTAGGCAAAACCGTGCAGACGAGGAAAGGATGATGTGCAATCCTCCATTGTCTTCAGTAAATTGAAGTGGAAAAAACCCATAAATTGCCTTTTTTTCCCTTCTCCCATAAAATTTCTAGTTATCGTCCTAGAAGGCACAATTGTATATGTTTATGTGATGATGCTATTGGAGCGCTCCCATGTCGTGTGATTGCGAATGAATGAAGACAGAATGGAGAAGTCAAGCAATCCGAAAAGAACTACTTTCCCACCCGCACAATTTTTACTCGTCTCCTTGTAGGTTCCGCCAAGGACCACGAGCGAAGCGGCTGTGCCCTGTGTGGAAGCAATCGATACTGCGAGCCGCACGACTATGACTACCGCTGCCCTTGTAACTGGCATCGGACGGAGCAAGAGAAACGAGCCAACCCTGTGGAGTACAGCATCAAGATGTATGGAAGCGTCGCTGCGGATTAAAGTCTATCGGCCCCTGGTGACAGAACAACGCTTATCGTGTCTTTGTCTATGTGTTACAGGAAAGCCAAGAAATGTGAAGGGTTTCCTTTCCACGAGGTAACAACAAACTTCTTCATTATTGTTCGCAAAAATATATATCTATTATAATTTTGTGACATTTGTGTTTTTTTTTTTTTTTTTTTTTTTTTTTTTCCCTTGCCAAAAATTATTCTAGGTTATCGAAGAATTTATCCGAAATAAAAATAAACTGGTAAAAGTGATCAAATGGGTCCGACCCAATCTTTTGTCTTTCCAGGTAAGAGAATATGAATGTTTTGTGGGCTTCTGTCGGACTTGGTCTTGAGGTTTTTTTTTTTTTTTTTTTTATCAAACCCTAAAGTTTTTAGCAAGTTAGAGCCCGGTGAGCTAAACCCGTCTGTGAATGAGTTCTCTTCAGTCGGAGGTTTATCAGGTTTGGCCTCTTAAAATCAGTGAACTTCCGAATGCATCTGTTTGGGTTAAAATGTCCTACTATTGAATATGATCACGCAGATGTGTGTAGGCCTTTATATGCTCGGTAAATCTTCTTACCTTCAACTAGTGTGCACCAGAACACGCAGTCTCTTACTATACCGGTTCAGCGATCCCCTTCTTTTGACGAGTGGGTTTGTTAATTAAACAGTGTGTCGTTGAGTTGCCTTAAAGGGGATCCATTACCATTTTTTTATAGTGCTAGTATCAGATTAACATTTTTCAGACGTATTTTGCCATTTCCTCTCTTAAAACAATTCTTTTATTAGCAAGATATGTGTTCAGGCAGCTGCATGTTAATTATCTGTATGTGTTCCAGCTCTCTTGCTAG
Source organism: Spea bombifrons (assembly GCF_027358695.1). Taxonomy (NCBI): domain Eukaryota; kingdom Metazoa; phylum Chordata; class Amphibia; order Anura; family Pelobatidae; genus Spea; species Spea bombifrons. The sequence continues at coordinate 110,979,365 of NC_071089.1, forward strand.
GCAAACAGCCAGACTCTTATCATACCGCCTGTGGTCAACAATAGAATTGCTCAGTCTTAATCACCCACCTGGACTCTGACTAATGAAAAGTCTATGTTGTAACGGACTTCATTAGCATTGCCGTAAAGTGTCGGCTCAGTGTGGTGTTTGAACAGAGAAAGCCACCCAAAATATCATGACTGGCAGCCTCCAGGGCTGCAGATAAAGAGAGAGTATCGGGAACAGATTGGATAAAAACATGTTTTTGGTTAATATAGTATATGAATAATATAATATGAATAGTTTCACATCACTGTGAATAAATGCAGATCACACTGTGCAAAGTATAATAAATATAAGGAAATCCTCATGAAGATATTTCAGACCTCCCAGGTCAGTATGTGCCGCCGTGTTCCCGATATTCTGATTTTGCGGGGGTTCTGTCACCAGGAAGAGTATAATATTTAATTGTTACACCCATCGTATGCACTTTAATGTATATGATGACTGGAGTGTCTCCTTAAGAATACAGGATTGTGTTACTTCAGCGTCTGGGATCAAAGTTGTTAACCAAGGCATCTATTTATGATTCAAATTGGTTCTGTTCACTTCTCTTTTTTGTATAATTCCAGGACTTTTTTTTATAATTCCAGGAATTTTCTTTGTTTTGAGGTATTTTCTGGTCTTTCTCTCGGCAGAATTTTGCATTGGATCGCATGGAGTGGCCCAAGCACTACGCCTGCGAGAAGCTGCTGGCGTTGCTGACACATTACGACATGAACGAGCGGAAGGCAGGCCGAGAGCCGGCCGCGCGGCTACAGGCCATACGGTAACGCGATCACAGCGGTTTGGAATCACTTGGATGTCCTAAGAACCACGCGTGACGCGTTCAGAAATGACGGCCCTCGAATCTATTTAATGGAAGACTTGATCACCAGATATTGTCACACTTATTATGCTCCTTGTCTATTTTAGCCTAAAGATTTTTTTTTTTTTTATTATTGTTTTTTGGTGACTACTTACTAAAAAAAATTATCCTATCCTTCACTGTGATCCGTACCCAACACTAATCCACCCGTTTACTCATTCAGCAACCAAGCCATTATTAGCCACATGCATCCTTGTATATATCGCCATTTTTTTCGTGTGAAAAAATTGCATTATTGGTCGTTTGTTTTAATGCGCAACATTATTTTTCGTCATCAGAATTGTTAAGACTCGAGTCAAGAACGGAATTCCTTGTTTTGAAATCGAATGGGTGAAACCAGGTCTGTATCCTCCTGAGAAAACTTGCATTAACCCTTTAAGGACAATGGGTTGTCTTTTAAACCCATTAAAAACAATGCATTGTGAGCCCGTGAGGGGTTAAGATATCAAGAAGTACTAAAACCAAGTCGGACGGGACCAAAAGAGAAACGAACTGTCCAAAAAAGAGGGAAAAACTGATTAACATTTTAAATTGAATATATTAATGGATTACGGCTTTGTTTAGACTATGTTCAAACCATCAATCTACTAGGACCGTCAGAATAATACAAAAGGGGACTCGTTGCAAATGTATGCAGATTTTTTTTTCCAGATGCTATATCTTTATTTTTATATATGTGTATATGTATATGTGTATATATGTATATGTATATGTGTGTATATGTATATGTGTGTATATATATATATATATATATATATATATATATATATATATATGTATATATATATGTGTTGGTTTGATATACCTCCACAAAAGAGACATATTAACACAGCCAACATTAAGTCTCTCTGCTTGCGGGATACTATGACAGTTCGTGGCCACGTTGTTTTTTGGCAGCTGTAGTTACTAATAGAGCGAATGTCTCGTTATTGTGAAGCTTTTGCTGAGATATCTCTAAATTACCTTATCCAGACCTCTGAGGAACAAACTCAGAGGAACTGCAGCTCTCTTGATCCTTCTACATTTAACATGTGAAGAGGGAACGTTGTGTTAGACGTGGCTTCTGTTTGCCGACACATACCCCAGTGCATTATCAATCTATTCCAGATGAATATGTTTTTGCCGACGACCATCCTTCGGACTCCCCGCTGGTGACAATCGAGGAAGAATCGCTCTTCCAAGCTGCTTATCCGCAGACCGTTGCTTTGTATCAGAAGGAAAAAATGGAAGAAGAGGAGAAAAAGCATAAAAGTGAGTTGTTTTTTTTGTGTGCAAATGCATTGCGTATGGATTTTAAAATAGAGACGATTGGAAGCCTATCTCTGGATACAAGAGTTGACTTGGGAAAGGGATTTATATCCATGCAAAGAACATCCTCCATTCCTCAAAATCGGCCTTTTGTTGTATCATCTCATTTAATGTACATTTAAACCTTTTCTTTGAATGTAAAATATCCTTGAATATAGTTTATAATACAGGAACCCAATAGCCGAAGGAGGCATTTGCTACTCAACATGGTGAGGTTCCTTTACGTTCTATTACGGCAAACGCTGCTTGGTTTACAGAGATTGGAAACCTTCCAAATGTTCGGTATGCACCCCCCCTTGACTATTATTTTACACATACTAGTAAAAACTGCGGGTTAGTAGAAAATCGCTGAGCTGTTACCAGCAGTAAATCCATTGCTCAAGCCAACCAATGTTTTAGGGCTCTCGTTGCGCAGAACACATTTGATTTTTGCCAATAAAGCAAAATACGTTTATTTAATGAACTGAAATCAACCGGCGTTTCTATTTCTCTCCCTCTTTTCCGATACAATGGCTGGTTGTCAATAGCACAAGATTCACTGCCGCCATTCAAAAGCCAATTTGCTTGCGCAGCAAACTCTGATCATCAGCGCAGCATAATGTGTAATCAAGTTGTTGGCTTCGGCAGTAGACAGCTGCGGCATTGTTGTATTTATAACGTCAGAGACGCGTATTGAATGTCCTTTTTTATCTTTTTTTAGGCAAGAAGTCTAAATCAAAGTCCAAAGTGATTCCGGATCTAGATGATGTTGCTGCATTGCTGTCGGAAATGAGTTTAAAGCCCGCTTTGGAGAAACCCCCAGCAAGCAATTCAAATTTAGAATGCGGCGGGACGCAAAGCTCCAAAGAGGAGAATGTACACACGTGGGACTTGGCCGCAAAAACAGAGACTTTTTTACAACCTGCAACAGAATTAGAGATTTTTACCGCAGACAACGTCGATGAAAGTGAGGAAGATGTTACTGGAACGTGCTATTCACCGGCACAGTGCGGTACTCCTCCATCAGATGCCAGTTCACCCAACATCTCATCGTTGATTTCCGAGCTACAGCTGAGCAGCATCGATTGGGACTCGACTTCCTTCAGCAAGTCTCCGAAAGCGGAAACCCATACCGCCGGGGTGGGCTGTCCAAATTCTGAACCTAAAAAAGAAGAATCTTGTAACGACAAGCAAACCGATGACAATCCAAAAACGATAAGCCAGGATGACAATGAGGTCGTGAGACAACTGATCGGGCCAAAAGTTGCTAGCAAGGAAAATAAGCTGAAGTCGTGTTCTACGGAAGATTCAAAAGTGGAGTACCAAAGGTTATCCCTAAAAGAGAGAATACTTTTAAAGAACGCTTGTCGGTCTGGTGTCCCTTACCCCCAAAACCTTGATTCCAAATCTCTTCCTGAGAAGCTTCGACCCATTAGTGGCCACAAAAAGGAATCCAATTCTGGAAACTCTGTCACTGTGGATGAAAGTGCAAAGGAAAATAATCAAATACCCAAAGTAAAGACTGAATCCGTAAAATGGGGTCCAGAAGAAAATAAAAAACACCCTGTTACAGCAGTTAAAGCGGTGGCTTGCGCAGGTGTGAGCGTTAAACCGCTGGAACTGCCGGCTACGAAGCAGAACGGCTCTGTACAGGATCCCAACAAAATCCCTCTTATCCCGGTGAAGAAGCCTTACACGTTTGTAAAAGATCCAAAAAAGATACCCCTCCTTCCCACACGAACTCTTTCCGTAAGTAGTGTTTCTAATAAAATAGTTAGCCAAACTGCGCCAAAAATAACCACGAAGAAGAGCGTCTGTCGCAAGTTGGGTTCGTCAAGTGAAGACGAGACAGAGGAGACTATGGGGCGGATGGATAACGTATGCCGAGTCGAGCCGAGGGCCAAAAACCACTCAAGACTCAAAAGCAATAAATCAAAAAAGGAATCTGGATTTATCAATCATAAGAACATCTCACCGGCCAGCAATGTCGTCGTCCTTGGCTACAGCCTGAAAGATCTACCGCTTAGTCCTGAGCACAAGTCGCCCGGCGCAGGAGACCGGAGCGATGACTCCATCGTTTCGGTGGACAGTCCGCTGCCGCTGTCGGAAAGGCTGAAACTAAGATCCTTACAGAACTGTTAGTGTACTTTTACACAACGAAAATGAACGACCCCAGCAGCGGATCACAATGAAGCGCTACAGAGGACTGCTGGGAGGTCTCCTGATTCCTTTCCATTTTTAGTATCTTATATCCTCATAACTCATCATCATGCCTTGGTTGTTTTAATATTCATTTTGTCTTGCGTTGTGTATCTGTTATTTCCTTTTATGTTACATCGAGCCACTAATTTATTACTTGCTGTTATTTGAACAGCGGTTTTAGAAGGACTCCTATTGACAAGCGTCGTCATACTGTTTTGAATGTTTTTCTTGCTATTTAAAATGTTTTAAGATTTTTATACCAGAAACGAAGGCATTAAACAATAAATGTAATTGTAAAATGTAATGTATGAAGTACATAAATTAAATTGTCTGATCTGTATGAACTGGTATTGATTCTTCTTTTGGGGGGGGGCGATTAGGATTTTGTCACACAATTCGCATTTGAACCAAGACCAAAAAGTTTTCACTAAAGTGTGAGTTTATTGGAGATTCAATGTACAGGACCATCTCAGATCTTCTTGCAGGATAAACCTCATAATAAAACCGTAAACACCTTTTTTTTGAGAATATACCTGATAATGAAGTTCAAATCAACCCCAAATGTTTGCCATGTAAGCAGAGGAAAGGTTTAAAGGAAACGGCCCATATACATGGTGGTAGATGGTACATGCACAAAAATAACTTCTATTTAAAACACAACTAAGCCGACATTACGTATATGAAATATATGGATTACACGAGTCAAGGTACTTTTGTGACAAATCACAAAATTAGAGTAAGAACTATACTTTTTAATGGCAGTGTGATAATGAGAGGATGGTAAACGGAGGTCAATTCAAGCAAGACTTGACTATGAATGAAGAAGGGACCTCAACTGTTACTGGTTCCATTTTACTCCATGTTTGTGGCTATGATGGTACCTTCCTGCCGGTTCTACTGCGTACCCTCCTTTATCTCACTTGTCATACAACCGATCACTTCCTGATGACGGTTTTGCCAACAGTAGTGTCCACCACTAGTGTCCATATTCTCATTCTGGTACCGCCCATGCCTGCGCTGTCAGAGATGGCGACAGGAAGTGGTCAGACCTATGACATAACAACTGTGCAAATCTTTCTTATCCTGCAAGTATTGTTTGTGTGATTGGTTAAAAGAGATGTCCCAGTGTCCTATACAGCCCCACCAATGAAGAATGCCTATTAAAATATTTTAACCCCTTAAGGACAATGGGCGGTCCCTAAACCCATTGAAAAGAATGCATTTGTACGGGTTTTGTCATTAAGGGGATAAGTAACGTAATATGCAAAAACTGTATACAAGACGGGCCGAGCGAGCAGTTCTTATCCGCTGTCGCTTTCTATGTTTCAACATAAACATGGCTTTCCCCTAACGGTATCATTTTCCCCAAACTCTTGCTACACACGTCCATGTAATATCCCATGCTTCCCCTCTTTTCTAAAGTTTTTAGAGCTGATGCATTGTTGTATTCCTCCTTCCTCCTCTTGCGTTATGGGATCCGTATTTTGTTCAGAAACCAGTGGAATTCCTCATTTTAATTGGTTTGCTGCCATTCTTAAAGTTCTGAGGAATGCGTTGTAATGTTTTTTCTATCTTGTCACAAGAAAGTAAGAATAGATTTCTTTTTTTTCTTTTCCTTTTTTTTATTTTTTTGGGATGTTTTCCTTTTCCTTTTGTCACTGACCTGCTAGACTTTCCGAGACACCTTGGATCTGAACTGGCGAGTGAGTACACAGGTTATATCAAGTGTTTGCTTCCTGCAGAAGAAAGTGCTAAAATAACATCGGAGTTTTATGGGGTTTGTCGCTAGCACTTGGGTTTGAACAAGTCTGTGAATCTTGCAAATAGGTCTTAGTCTTTTAACTGAGTAGATATGTGAGCAGCACCTCGACAGACATGAAAAGACAAGATCTGGGGCAACCTCACCTACCTTCATGTACAGTTTTTAAAGCTATTAGCATCGGTCACACAAACGTGGCATGAGATAAGGTAGCTCTTTTTTTTTTTTTACCTTCGCTACCTGGTATGAGAAAACTGAGATAGAATAGTTTTTTGTACAGGCATTAAATAGTAGAAATTGCAATAAAGTAGACCTTTTATATATATATATATATATATATATATATATATATATATATATATATATATATATATATATATATATATATATATATATATATTAAAACCTGAAATTCTGTAACAGAAAACTGTTTTGTGTCAACATTTTTTAAATGGATAAATACGTTTTAACATTTATTGCAAAATGTTTTATACTTTTAAAAAAATGGCTATAAACATCTATAACCTTTCATGAGTAGATATTGAGTCCAACCACACATATTGTTAGTCCGTACGAAAATATGAAAGCTTTTTGCATTTTTTTTATTATTATTATTTGTTTTATTTCTCTTCCTTCTTTCTGCTGTTGGTAAGTGTTAACCCCCCCATGCCTAACGTGCCCCATCCTTGTTTAAATAAAAAAAACAATGATTACTGGCATCACAAGCTACAAAGGACACACGCACTCATTCATTCATTCATTCCTGGTATATATGGGGTCTGGTCCTACTTCAATTATCCATCTTTGATTTATTGAGAGGAAATAAAGAAGGCTGTACAAAGCAAATAATGTGCTTTACAAATCCCCCTGGTTTATATGGGTTTGTCAGTTTAAGGCTGGATTGTTCCCCGGCCCATAAGGTGCCTGGTCATGGCTTGGATATGATTTCCAAGATGGGACGTATCGGTGAATACAAATATTTATCGCACCGCAGGTTTCATAAAATGTCAGCTTGGTTGTTGAATGTACGGATTTCCACACTTCAACTAAAACTTAATGAAACTTCAATATAATGGCGCTACTGAAAAGAAAGGGAGGGTAGGAGATCTGCTCCTAATCAACTCGCTAGGAAAGCTCTACTGAAGCAGAACCATACTAGGGGGGTGGTCACAACGTGTATTGCGTTAGAATGAAGGATATGAAAGGAATGTTAATGTTTAAAAATACTGCCTTGTATATGAAAAGGGCCATATGTATGAATCATAATAGCTCGATATAAGGTTGAGTGTAAGGCATTGGTGCTATAATAATTCATCATCTCTTTTTTCTTTGTCTACCTGCTTTTCTTGAATTGACGCAGAACCCGGTAGGAACTAAGTAGTGTGGAGGTGGCTGCTGAGTTTCTCAGCTTGATAAACTGAAAGGATGTGTTCTTGCTAATGAATGAATGCCGGCCAGCTTCATTCTCTCTCATGTGGACGCAGAGAATTCACTGTGTCTGTTTTATTACCTTGCCGAGAGGGTGGTAGATAAATGGGACAGCTTCCCATCAGAAGTGGTAAAGGCTAATACAGAAAGAGAATTTAAACATACATGGGATAAGCATAGATTGTAAGCTCTGAAGAGCAGGGCCCTCTGCTCCGTTTGTAACAGTTTGTTGTTGAGCGTGATGTTAAATGATTCCACTGACTAGCAGCGCTACGGAATCTGCTGGCGCTATAGAAATGTAAGGTAATGTATAGGCATAAAGCCAAGGGCTGATTATAGTTTGAGTCTCAAACTCTGCAGACTAGATGGGAAGAGCGGTTCTGGTGTCTAATTCTTTGTTTTTAGGTTTTTATAGCGCACGTTTATCGTTTTATATTTTGATTTATTATATTATTAAATTGATATTTTAGATCATAAAAAATAGTTGCATTTAAAAGTAAGGCAAAAAACTATGGTATACATAAACAAGAAGAGTTAAAGATAAAATTATAGCTAAGGGGACACCTCTAGATTTCATCAAGGAAGAAGCTGGCATTAAATATAAATAAATTTTCTAATGTGAAATTTTATTGATAAAACTAGCTCTTTAGATGCTAAATAGTGAGATTTAGACAACAGGTAAGAGAACGGCTGGAATGATCCCAGCGCACAAGACCAAAGCATGTCTGGCATCGCTAGAACAGATCTCTCCGCTGATAAAAGGAAGGTGAAAGTCTCAAAGCATCCATAATGAAGAGCCCTTGTGCCATAAATCACTGATTACACGTGTACCGAACTATCTCTTTATCATTTTGGGTTGTGAAGATCAAAGCGGCAGACCACAGGTCTCACCCATTAACATGTGAAAGCGTAATCTAGCAGAGCACTGCAGGATGGCACAAAGTTCAGCCGTTCCTTATTTCCAAGAGAACATGCGATAATCAACAAATATGCTTATTTACACTCCTGTGCTACAGAGATAAGCTCTTTTCTCACTCCTATGGCACTGAACATGTTAATAGCTCTGATTGTTACCATGCAATACTATAACGGTATTTTATATTAGTGTGTATGTATATATATATATATATACAAATAACCTGAATACTGTATCAGATGATATATAATATATATATATATGTATATATATATATATATATATATATATATATATATATATATTGTATACGCTTTCAGGTAGGTTTCAATGGCTGATCGCTGACTGTCGAAATACTTCTTCCAGTCTTCCATTTTACACAATGCTTTATTTAAACATGCATGTGATAAATATATGTACAACCCTATTGAATATGATGGCGCTATATAAAACAATTACTCATAATAATAGTAATGTCATATATCCTGAATCTAAGACAAGACCAAGGACTGAAAACATGAGCAGACTAGATGGGCAAAATTGGTTCTTATCTGCCATCAAATTCTGTTTCTGTATGTAGTGTAGCAGGATATTTTCTGTCTTTACGTCTTTCAAGGTACACATTTTCAAGGTCTACGCATTGTCTCCTGCTCAAGGGGCGATCATTGCTAGATGACCCTATAGGCAGTATAAGTATTTAAGTTGCAGTCCCAGCTTGTGACCCTGAGACAATAGTGTCCACACTACGAATATGATCACAAATTAGACCACCCATGCAGCGGGTAGTGTGACATGCTCTTTGGAAAGCACCATGCATGTAGTGAACCCCAGATAGCCCAAGAGGTTCTGATCCAGTTAGTGTCTAGGTGAACACAAGTCTTCTAGTGTTAAATTCACTTTTCACTAAGTTTATAGGGATAATCAACTTTCTTGAACCTCACTTGAATATTTCTGCTCTGAGCTGATGTGAAGGCTCATTGCCTTCATGGGTGCTTCTTAATGTGAGGGACAGCTCAACAAGCAGACGGTAGAGTATTTTGATGCAGAAGGACAAATCAATCTTAGCAGGCATCTATCGTGACATCTATCATGTCAGTCGTACCGACTATCGCTAGAGCAAAGAGCTGCTGCCTATGAAAATACATATTCGGTTCCTTACCCCTACATTATTAAGTTAAAAAGAATGCTGGGGCGAGGAACCCAGAGTTAGTTTAGTGACTACTGGCTTCGTAATCGAGTTCTGCATACCCATAATCCACAGATCAGGTTTTTATCCGGATTTAAACCAAGACTATCAGTTCCAGGCTTACTGGAATGCAAACAAACTAGAATTTGGAACCATGGCTTCCTACACATCTTTATAAAGTACATGCTCATTCTTCACTGTGCATTTTTGAAGAATTATAGCTAATACGCATGACTTATACCAGGATTTTTGTTAGAATAGTTAATATTCAGAATTTAAATATACCCAATAATACAATATTCCATTAAATGGCTACAAATGTATTTTTCAATGGTCCACTGGGTTATTGCTCATATATAACAATGTTTCATTTTTTTTATGATTCTAAAATATCCATTCTATTTAGTGTCCATTTTTTTTAGTAAAGTCCAGAACTGCTGAGTTAAACTCAAGAGAAAACTTCAAACAGCTTAATATACTTTTAGTAATTCATATTTAATATGGAAATAATATTATATTATTATTATATTATTATGGTTGGTATGTGCTTGCCTCTAATTAATATCAGTATATGTGTGTGTATATATATATATATATATATATATATACATATATATATATATATATGTATATATATGTGTATATATATATATATATATATATATATATATAATAGTTGGAAAACAAATTGCATTCATTCTTTGCTTTTTAACATGTTAATTCATATCCTAAAGATCTCCCCCTTCTCCTTCCCTTTATCCAGTCTTTTTTTTTTTCTTTTTTAAAAACACTATTTAGCTGAAGGCTGATAATTCTCAATGAGTGGAAAGTCACACTTGAGTTCATTTTCCAACTTAACACTTTGCTGTCTCCTTTGAACTGCTGCATTTAAATTCCCACCTCAGATTTGGCAGGTCTCTATAAAAGGGTCTCCCTGCCCCAACCCCCCACAGATAACGTGGTTTACATCCCCAGCAAAGAAGGGTGTCATCTATTGCTCCTGCAACTTTGAAGGCTGCTGGAGATACCCCTGGTCTGCTTATGGAAACGCTACATCAGCACATAATAAAGATGGAAGAGGACTATACTTTGGGTTCAGACTCTGACCCAGATGCTGCTTACATGGCCAGCTCTTGGAACTGGAAAAACAATTCTGACAGCTATTCCTTTAGCCAAACTCCATCTCCACAGAGCTTGTCTCCTGCTGCCTCCTTTGAGTCCCCCTCCTCTGGTTCCTCACAGCCACCAGGCTTTGAGGAGATGTCCCTCAACGAGGAGATGGTGGCCTACAGACTTTTTCCTTATTCTGCTCAATGTCAATATGAAGCTGCTAAAGGTACAGGAGAACAACCCAGGCGTGAACATGGTTACAAAGCATCGATGACAACTCAACGCAGGAGAAAGGCCAGCGAAAGGGAAAAAATGAGGATGAGGGCAATAGCCGATGCTCTTCATACCCTTCGCAGCAACTTACCACCAACCTACAGCCAAGGTAGGCAGCCTCTTACCAAGATCCAGACCTTGAAGTGCACCATTTCCTACATCGAGGAGCTCACAAACATTCTCAATAATACCAAAGGGACATATTGAAACATCTGCTGAATCACATAATGACTGTTTCTAACAAAAATAGGATTATGGAAATCTAAGGACAGAAGTGACCTCCGAGCTCAATTGCTCATCTAGAGGTGGACACACCTTTATGGAAGGTCTACCACAGAACACAAGGAACTGATCATTGCTGTGGATTTGCGGACCAATATCTTGAGACATGTGCCAAAAGAGGAGAATGATTACAAGTGGGACTTGGTGTTGCAAAATAAGACCTCTGAAATAGTTTTTCATTGAGACTGTGTAATATGACCATTTTGCTTTATGCCACTTAGTATGTTTTGTATATATATGAAACTTGGTGGATCAGGACCTTATTGCACAATTTTTTATTTGTACTTGTATTTATAGCTATATAGTTTTGATAATAAGCTTTAAATAAAAACATCATGATGAAGCTAATTGTACCTCTCAAAGTTAAGCTTTTGTGTTGCACAATAGTGGGAAAAAATGTGCTTGACTGATGGGTGGAAAGATGGAACTTGGGGTCATTGCAAGTAAAAACTTAAGGGGCTTGGTACAACGGCCACATATTACATTTCTGCTTTTAGGGACAGATTTGTGTTTTGCAATGTATATAAAAATAATATGATGTCATATAACTCAATAACAGAGTTCCTTCTAGAAAGAATCTCCGATAAAAATAGAACAAATGTTTTCCATCACTTTTTGGCCTATATACTTTGCATTTCTATATAAATTCCTGAATCTCAAAGAAAAGGTTAATTACAGGAATATAAAGCCTTTGGGCAGAAAAAAAGGAAATATATTTTAACATTAAAACCTTATTGTCATAATAACCTTATTTAGAATTGTATCTTCTAAATCATATTATCCCAGTTTAATGCATTAAATTAAAAATAACCTTGATCCTATCACATATATTGGTAATTTGTATCCAAATAATAATGGATTCTCTTAAAATTATCTTTGGAATTTTTTTTCCCATTCTTACATAAATAATTGCCACTATTACATCAAACTGTATTATCCTTTACATATAATCTCCTATAATGCACTTCTCTCACTCTGGCACTTCAGGAGTTAATATACACGTGTTCATACTCCATCAATGTATTTTTATACCAAGTGTAAGTAGAGGAGAACATACGTAGTACTTATATAGTGTAAAAAGGCTCCTGAAAAGGTCATTGTTACCGATTTATGATGTCCAACACCATGCCCAATGGGGTATCCTAGTCTATGCCATCTATATGAATGGTCTCCAAGGTCTCCATACTGTATGGACCACACATTGGGGGATGTTGTGCCTTTAAAGATGCACCCTACCTGTTGTATTCACTTCAAACCAGTGCATGTTTCTTTTACTATTCCAGCTAGATAACAGCTTATTATAATTATTTATTGTTTTATATAGCGCCATCATATTCCGTAGTGCTGTACAATGGGTATGTCACAACAGGTAAGCATAGTCCTGCTCAAACTTACAATCTAGAGCTGCTATGTTCACTGAGTTTCAAAGTAAACCCAGGGCTAATGATATGCTTTACTGGGGTTTCCTGGATGTATGGCCTATAACACACCTAAAGGCATGACATAGGTAGGAAACAAATCTTTTTAGAACCAAAGGGCTTGGTTGCATCTTTTGGGCTAGACATGTGGCTGTATGTGTTGATTCATATAATAACGCTTGTGAGTGAATTGTTCCACTCGGCAAAGTATCCATTTACTTAGCCGTCTGTTTCAGTATCTAACTGTTGTACTCGCTAATATCCATCTCAAGGACCTCATGAATGTATCGCTAGGCACTGTGAGAGGCCACAACTGACTCACATTACTGTGTATCAGTGGTTTCTAATATCCCCCTTGATCACTTTATGAATGCCTGGTACCCACACTTGGCAACATGTCGTTTTTTCCTTTATATTTTGGAGTGATATGACTGAAGTAGCCTCACTCTCCAGGCCAGGCCCCCACCCAATTTACCTTAACCCAATAACGACAGACACAACCAATTTCATTTATTAACTAAGTCATTGCCACGCAACCTTAGGCCCGACACCTTGTTGCATTAACATGGCATAGACTACCAAAAACTTAAATATAATACAAAAAACAAAAACTGTCTACGTTTCTCACCCTAATAAAGTTGGCAACAAATATATAAACATAATATAAACGAGAGGTTTTGGTTATATGAATTTGCAAAAGCATAATTAAGCTCACCCGCCACGTCAAGGCACACTCTCAATAGGGTGAGAACCTACTCTCACCTCCTACATAGTGGGCACACAAAGCAGTTTATACGGCCACCAAAACCTTAATAATGTGTTGGGGGGGAGGGCGGGACAAACAACACCGGGTAAGGTGACTACCAAAAATTTGGTGCCAAAGCCTAGCCCTACTCGGGATTCCAGTGAGGGCCCACTCTGGCCACGCCGACCCCCGCGGGCATGATGATGATGATTTGATGACCACGCGTGTTCCCCATTGTAAGAAGCCAGCAGAAATGACTAACTCTGTTGTCTGTGAAAAATACTTCTTGCCTTGGTCGAGAACCAACTTGAGCCAATCTATCATTCCGTTTGAGCATGTTCTCTGCCAGTGTTCCACTGGGAATTCATATTGCAGATAGCCCTGCTGATCTGTCTTTAGTGTTTTACCAATTTCATAACATAAAAAGCTTTCAGGAAATCTAGAAAAATCAAAACCTTTGATGTGATGTGCATGGGAGCGATATGTGATTTAATATTTGAATGCTGACAGAAAAAGGGTTTGGTGCTGCAGTCAACAGCTGTTGTGGCGGATGTTCCTTTCCGTGGGTTTATGATCTCGCACCTTCAGAAGGGAAAGTCACAAGGAGACTATATAATAAACGATTGATAGATAGAAGTAGCCCCAGCAATCGAGGGTGGTCTTATTGATGATTAAGGCTGTGATTTATGAGTCCAATAGCCTGTGTTTTTTTTGTTTTTTTTTTTACTTTGGCCAATCAGTATTTTCAGGGGGAAGAGACCGGCGTAGTTGTGTGGAAATGCCATTTTTACTTGTAACAACTGATGAGAGTTGGAGTTTGAGACAGCGGCAGTAACAGAGTTAGATACAGCCTAGGCTCTTCTACTAGCGTAGTGCAGAGAATTTACTGGAGTCCATTGGAGATGCTGTATATTGATCTACTGGGAAAGTTTTTTTTTTAATTTTAAAATAAATTTTGCAGCCAATTCTTCAAAGATTGTTCCTAATTCCCATTGAGTTGGGTGCTTTAGTAATACACATATACCCAGGGCCGCCATCAGTTGTAAGGGCCCCGCTGCCCTGGGGAGTCTGCATGGGGAGACAAAGCCTCCCTTTGTTTACTCAAAAAATTAAAAATGAAAGGATGCCAGTTTACATTATAATGTATTATACTCTTTCCCTTAGGTTGCGATAACACCCCTTCATTATGGTATAGCCGAGGTTCCCTTAGCTCCTGTCAATTACCATTGATCTCCTTCTCCCTATTGGTCACTTACTATTTCCTGTTGGTGTTCTCCCCTATTGGCCAGCGTCCCTTAGATCTCACCTTTCATCCTACTGGCCTCTCTCCCATTCACTCTGACTTCTTTTACATCGGATGTTTAGAGGAGGCATTGTACGCCCTTCTGGCAATCAGAGGGTGGGATTCTGTTATTAGAAACAATTAGAATATGGAGTGTTGGTAACGCGTGATTAGTGTTAATGTGAAACGTGGTGCAGCGTGTGCTCCGCTGTCTGACAGATGTGATGACACATAGGGGTGAAGGCTTAGTCTGTACGACACATTGGCAAGTTTCTGCGTGTTTAGGAATTTCAGGGGGTGCAGGTGGCAAAGTTCAATGCAAAGGTGTCGAGAGAGGGCTTTTGGTTACAGGGGTTGGTGCATCACGTTATGGGTAAGATTATGATGATTTGGTGAAGTCAAGCGCTTACACACCACATTACATCAGGGAAAAAATGTTGGTGGAACATGGGGCGTGGAGCAATCTCTGTTTGTGGGGCACAATTGGGTGAGATGAACTTCAGTGGTATTTTGCTGTAGGAAGTGGCATATTCTATGAATGAGAATGTGGTTTGAATAAGACTGGGTTTTGTAAGGTTTGGGTGGCACTTAAAGGGACTGTCAACCTAAACACTGCTTACACTCTAAATGTAGAGAATAAAACTGCATATCAAGCCACAGGTGATGTCATAAGAAAGAGCGACCACACATTTAAAACACATTTTTTTTTGTTATTTTATGTATTTGTAATCAATACTGCTAACAAAACATATAGATCATTTTTTATTCTCTACATTCACAGTATAAGAAATATTTAAGCATCCGAGTCCCTTTAAGGCCTAGGAAGCATTTTAAAATATTCTCAGTGTGGACAATGCACCGTAATCATGAAAACACTTTAGGCTTCCCAGCGCCATCTTTGTGTGATGCTGTGTCAAGACTTGGGAAAGCTGGCCAGGTAGGAGCCCAGTTGCAGGGGATACCTGGGGCTCTGTCTGTAGTCTACGATAGATGATACCGGACGGGAGGGTACGGACAGGCTAAGGGAACACACACAAGGCAGGATATTTAGGAAACAGTCTATATTGGGATGTTCTGGCTGATTGGGTAATACAAACAGGACTGGTTTACATAGCAGAACAAGATAAGAACAGGATACAGGCTGTAGGTAATACATGGGTTGGAAAGTCTCTTGACAGGGCGCTGTGGACATACCTGAAGCCTTATAAAGAGCGTTGCTGCTGGATGGCACCTCGGACTCGAATATTGGGCAGGCACCCCTGGACTCCGATCTGCAGGAGAACTTGAGACCCTCAGGCAGGGCACACAGCAGGAAGCCCTCAGGCAATAAGATACCAAATCAGGTATCCAGGAGAATGGTCACAAACAAGCCAGATAAGAACCAAAACATCAGTGGGAAGCTGCTAGGAGAACAGGACCACGCTATGGAGCCACAGTAGTATGTTGCTTACACTACAATGCAGAGGCCCAGACTGGATGGCAGGGCTACACCCAGGTAACATGGCTCAGCCAGGTAACATAATCAGCAATGAGTGCTCCTGAAAGAGAAGGTAGTGGCTGCAGGTAGGCTTGACGGTAGGTATACTTATCACGTAGACCAGGCTGGCAGAGTGGAATCCTGACAAGTTGTTTGGGGACAAAGAAGACACTGATACGCTGTTTGTAGACAAATATGGCACTAGCAAGTGACAACTGTTTGGGCACTTTTGGGGCAAAGATGACATTTACTTCCACCTATGCACAGTGATTGGCACAAGGTGGATCGAGTTTAAACAATGAATGTTTACATACACTGTCTAAGTGAAGAATTGAGCTCCATACACCTGTTATCTGCAAAGCTGCAGCTCGGTCTTGAGGAGGAACTTAATGTTGAGCGACTCTAAACCTTTTTGTCTCTGCCCCTGCGGACTGATCATGACCCACCACTGTGGCCCATATATAACATAACCCTATTCTCCATTCTTACTTTTGTCAATACTGGAACCTTTGTGGGCTCAGATACAGTCACAATAGAAGCCACATTAGTTCACAGCACATGGAGTATGTGCTGTTTTATATTCATTTTATTTCACGCTTCACTGGAAATGATATCCTTAACAAATGACAATATAAATGTCTCTTTTTCCTTTTTCTGCTGCGTTATATGCATTTACGGCATAGCATTTTCTGTCAATTTATATGCACAGGAAATTTGCAGGGCATATTTACAATAACTCGGTAACCACCGGCAATGCCCTTTATAAATATGCAAACGTTCTTCACAATGTGTCTTTCGGCTATATACAATTATGTACATAAAATAGGATGCTGGCAAAATGAGATGCTGGCCTCAATTTTATGATTAGAATTTTAAGTGCCTTATGAAGTGCTAGGCTTCTATCTACGCTTTCAGCCAATACAAAACCCCCCAAAAAGTCATTTTTAAAAGAAGACAGGTTAGAAGTATGAATATTAGCTTATACTGGCCTAGGTCCATTAAGTCTTGACCTAGGGTGGCTGGTGAATAATATGGACATTGGGAGCCCCCAGAAGTATAAAATAGAAATGGGGAAAGAGTCAGGTGCACATGGCCAGACTGGGGATTAAAATTGACCCTGGCATTCAATGCCAGGCGCCAACAAATGATGTAAATGCAGCAGCCTGCTCAATACCCCTTTTTACTCTTCAAACGGACGCTTGTGTTGGTTTTAAAGATAGGTGACCATCTACATCTGACACTGACCCAGGCATTTACCTTGTTTGTCAGGTGGACGCTTTGGGCCTGCCCGTGTCTCTGTTGCCAATTATTATGCTAATTGTACATTGTTCGTGCCACTGATCTCGCTTTTGGTGAGGAACAATAGTCCTTCACTTTAATAACAGTACGAGTGGGTGAACAGTGGCACAGCATGAGCCGAGCCGGGGCTGAGTTAGAAGTTAGGCCTGGCTCGTCAAGTCATAAATAAGCCAGGTCAGACTTGCCCACCAAGGGAGATCGTTTAAGCAAAGCTTAACGCTGACTTGCACTACTCCCATCTAATGGATCGGAGCTGAGTTCTGCATTGGGTTTGAGTCTGTGTTCTTCCAGTTATATGCTATAGATTTAATATTTAACAAGGTTGTTGTGCACTAAATTTTTATCCCTCGAATTCCCTCGTATCTACCTATTTTGGGTAGACTAAGGCACATTTACCTTTGATGATTAATATCACCTTTTATGAGATTAATAAAACTCTAACCGTTTTTTAAAAAATATCAGCCCATAGAGCAGAGCTATTAAATATGTGTCCATTCTCCAGGATATCATGTATCGTGAAACAATTCATTGTATCCCTTGACGTAAATATTGCAGCACCTGGGATGAAAACTGCCGCAGAATGTTTTCTCCAACCTCTATTGACTGATGTAGGTGGTTCAAAGAGATGAAAAGATATTATGACGAAACCACAAAAAAACATAAGGTGACTTAAAAAGACAAAAGCCGGATACTTAAACCAAAAATAAAATCAATAAAATATTAAAGCCTAAAATATCCTGAAAGCAGGAGTTAAATGTTTCATATTTATATTTCATTTTAGAGTAAGAAGCAAACTTTATTATGTTTATTATGAGTTATAACTGTTATAAAAAAAGTGGTTCCCGGTGCAGGGGGTCTTCTGGAACCACCATTCGCCCTCCCTAGGCCTAAAGGCAGCGATCATTGCATGGAGCAGGTAACAAATTATGCCAACAGGTTGCCAGCTGATCTATAGTTAGATCAGCTAGCCGGCACATGTAGGGGATCAGAAATTAAGCCACAGCCAGCCCCACCTATATACAAAATCAATAAAATAAATCACAAATAATAGAAAAAATAATAACAAAATACCCTACCCGTACATTTTATAAACACTTTCATTTATAATGTTACTTGTTTAATGTTCCTTAATGTTTAATATATGTGTGTTCTTACATAGGCTACAGCAGATTCAGAATAAATGATGAATTTTGTTTGCAATATGGAGGTAACTTTGTATCAACTTTAAAATCAGCAATAGGGTAAAAGTGCGCTAATATATACACACCAACATACAGTATAATCGGAGTGGAAAATACCTACCTTTATAATACAGTACGTGATCCAGGAACATAGAAAGCAAAAAAAAAAAAAAAACCACAATATATAGTATAGTGTACCCAATCAAAATGAAGGTATATTCACAATAGACCAATAGAATGTTCACTCTGCTGATTGTGTGCTGTCTGATCGCCCAACTCCCCAGATGTCCCACCGAGGTTTGTTTTCTATATTGGGTCTTCTCTACCTGGTTTGGGTGTGAACCTCCACAAACCCCAGGGGCTAAGAGAAGAGTAGAATAAAAAACAACGAACTGGAATTCAACGTGTTAAATAAAAATAATAATAATAGTAATACTCCCCAATGTTAGCAGCTGCTGACAACACTCTTCCTCGAAGTGTTTTACATAGACAAGCAATACACCATGGCGCGCATAAACAGAAGGGAAAAAATAAAACACAACAATAGGGCAATAGGTGTTTATCTGTTACACTATTGTTGTTTTTTGTTTTTTATTTTTTCCCTTATGTTTATGCGCGTCATGGTGTATTGCTTGTAGAAGAGTAGAATAGCCAGAAAGAAAATAATAAAAGAGAAGGAAGGGACAAAAAGGCCCTCATATGATGGGGAGAACACTTGTAAATAGGATATATATTCTTGAAATACATGTTTAACAGAGATCAAGCTGTTTGGTTAACAAAACTTGGGGCGAATGTTGGAGAATCTATAATCCCACGAAGCAAGCTTTCTAACGTGCTCTTAAAACCCTAGGGCACGAGCGTACATCTGCCTTTGGCATAATTATCTGGCCCCCATCCTCTGAGGGTAGGTATCATGACTGCACAACGTGTTTCAGCTCAACCAACTGGTACAATATATGAACTTATTGATAAATAGAGGGGCTTATCAGCTACATCCCTTTATGGGTTATTGTATATACGTCAGACGTGTGGGTCGTCTATGAATGAGTCATTCTTTGAAGTTATTAGTGATCTGGAGCTTCAGTGGAAATTTCTGATTCGGTTTGGCTGAAATAGGCACTAGGTGTGGGTAACTCCTCCATGCTTGGGCATACCCGCTACTACTCCTCTGTTGGCCTGGTTGGGCTTGGTACATCATGCCATCTGCTAGACTCATGTTAGCCTGGGGGTGTCTCATTCTATGTTGGCCGCGTGCTTGCGGGGGGTGGGAGCTTTAGATCTCGGAGAGACTTATTAACCTCTTGACTTGCAAACCTGCTCTTGCGTTTAGATACCCACAGGGAGAATGGGAACCCCTGTCTGTAAATAACCCAATTCCTTTGGAGGTGTTCAGTCTTTTCTTCGTTGGAGCATCTATGAACACTTGTATTTCTATGCCATTGAGGGTAGAAGTGGAATGGCCTGTGTGGGTTTGTCTGGCTCCTCTGGTCCTCTTCAACGTTCTGCAGGGAAGCCAGCTCTTGTTTGATTGTTTCTTTCTCACTTGTCATCTTGCGCTTGTCTGGCGGTAGCTTTGGTTGTGATCTCTCTATGGCATCTGTGTCCTGCTTTCAGCTACGTTCCTCTTCAGTTCGCTTAGAATTTTGCAGGTCAGCTTTCACTGAGTTCACTGAATGTGGCCTGTTCATGAGGTGACCTCGCTTTTTATCTTACTTTTGTTTGGGCCTCATGGAGGAGCTACACTAGTTAGTGTCCATCTTGGATCCCCCCTTAATTAATTTTATATTAAAAAACAGCCTTAAAATAAATACATTTTTGCATAGAAATGAATAAGTGAAGTCCCTGTATATCAATAATGAATTGTCTGCGCTACACTATGGACACTTGCAGTATGGTAGATGAGCCTCCATCTCAGCCTCACTATTGTAACTGTCACTGACTGTCTCACACTCCAACTCTCATCGGTCTGTAGACGTTACTGACAAGTTAAAAGGGTGTCAGCACACATATATCTAATATTTTTTAGATATATTTACTTCCTCCATTTATATGTACCCTCCTACACATAGTCCCTTCCCATTGTACCTCATCAATGAGCACCAAAACAGGTTGTGATTGAGTCAAAATGTGGCAAACAAATTAATGCAAATTTAGGAGATTTCGCCATTCGGTTTCCTTTACTTAGCTGGGGAGCCCCCTCGTTATTGGGGATTTGTACAAATGCACGAAACTGGCAAATTTCAGTAAAAATAAAGTTTATAAGAATTCAACTGCACGCCAGCACTAAGTCAACGGAACATGAACATCATTAAAGAGTACAACGCTTCAAGTTGTTGGCAATAAAGGCAAGAAATCTTAGCTGTAACCTGACATTCGCTTCTAACAGATAACAGAGGCTTTGGTGCAGGTTCCAAGCTCTGGCAGCCCCCCTTTCAGCCTGGAGTCTCTGTTTGTGTTTGCTGCTATTTAAAATTGATATATCTGTTACCGGTTAACATCTATATCCTTTGAAAGACATTTACAATGTATACAAAGCAAGTGTTTGGCAAATTATATGGTACTGTCGGTTGCCATGGCACAAAAGCATTACATAACAAAGACACTTGATAACAATAACAAATAAAAAAAATGATTTTATTTTATTTTTTAAGCCAATTATTTACACATTTGTTCTGCGCGTGGATGTTGATGAGGTGTTAGTAAGGGTTGTGAAACAAAACGACAGTGGTTTGTTTTACTTGTACATCTGTATCTGAATAAACGTCATTCTCTGGAAAAAGAACGAGACGCGCTTAGAAGAAGTGGGGAGGAAGTAGGACCTACACTGAATAAGTAAAACATTTATTTAATTTTAAGTAAAATGATTGCTAGGTTCTATGTGTAAACACTCAAACTACAGCCTAGACAGACAGCGGCGTAACTACAAGGGTCAAGGGGGCCTGTTCCTGTAGTTGAATGTCTACGTATACGTGTATGGGGGCATACATTTATATGTATGTGTGTGAGCATAAATATTTATGTATAAGTGTGCGTGAGCATGAATGTGTATGTATAAGTGTGTGGGAGCATGAATGTGTATGTATAAGTGTGTGTGAGCATAAATATTTATGTATAAGTGTGCGTGAGCACGAATGTGTAGGTATAAGCGTGCGTGTGCATGAATGTGTATGTATAAGTGTGTGTGAGAGCATAGATGTCTATGTGTAAGTATTTGTGTGTGGGTAAGTGAGGGTGTGTGAGCATGTATGTGTAAGTGGTGTGAGATAGAGTGTGTTAGCATGAGTAGTGTGAGAGGTAGGCTGACCACATCAGCCATGTTTTTCAGGACACGTATAAGTTCTATGTATTGCTGACCAGCGCAGATAGAGTGCTACCCTGCCCTGTTGTCACACAAGCGTTTCACCATGATATCTAATAGCTTCTCCGGCGTAGTTAAACCTTTAACAACCCTATAGGTATACCGTTACACCTTCAAAAAAGGGTAAAAAATGACGTTTTTGGACATAACAATGCCATAACAATGCCAACAATTTAACAATACAATCACACCTTTGTGATTATAGTTCAGCAGTGACACCTGCTCTATTAACCCCTTAATGACAAAGCCCGTACATGTACGGGCTCAAAATGCATTGTTTTCAATGGGTTTAGGGACCGCCCATTGTCCTTAAGGGGTTAAGAAAGCCTATGTGACCTTACCAAAAAAGAAGAGTATTAGCACAAATATTCATCTTTTTATATGTAATTTATATGGATACACCAAACAATTTTGTTTGTATCGCTTGACCTTTTTTAACTGTTTAAGTACCAGACTGCTCCCTTTTAACAGCAATCCCCATGATGTACAGTGAGCCATACAGATGCGTGCCGATAGATTACTAGACTTTTATTTATATGCGTTGGTGGTAAGATGCTCAAAATATACAACATCTCTAAAAATGTCAAAAGCGAGAACTGTTATGCAAAGTAGGTAATAAACCTCAGTGGACTGGAAAGTGATTAATTCCCAGAAAAATCATAACGTTTGATGCGTTGCTCGAAAGTTATATCTGTTAATATGCTTGCCCAAGGTCGGCTTGTGGTTATTTAGAATCCCTTGATCATTCGTTACAATATTACTATATATTACAGGTTGTGTGTATGGCATTTTAACAAAATAATGTCACACTGATTTAACGTCAGCTGTATGTCCATGTTTCCAAATTGCAATCTGAAGGTTCGCGGTTATAATTTATCTCTCCCTCTTCCAACAAATAAATAACCTTTTTTTCTCATTTTAGTGGTTAAATAGCAGAAATGAAAACGTCCTTTGCTTGCTCCATATCTGTTGAGTGCTCCCTATTTTGGCAATTAAATAACTTAATATTTCGGCATTATTTTATTTCTGTATGAATCTGTATGTCGGGTGCTCTGCCCAACAATAAGACTTAATTGATTACTACATTTTATATATATAAAACAAACGGGGGGGGGGGGTGTTCTCACATAAACCGCAGCTCACATAAACCTACAGTACAGAATGAGAGGGACTTGGCCTTGGAGCTTTCAATCTATTACAAGCCTATGATTTATTGAGCTTATATTTGCAAAGAGATATGTTCAATGGGGGTTTGCCATCTTTAAAGGGTTAAGAAAGGGAATGTTATACAATAAATTAGCTATTTTTTTTATTAGTCTAGGGCGGAATTAACGTGAGACGATCCCATAAAACTAGAAAGTCTGTATTTTGTCATCATGAAATAGCACGGCCCATCTCTTTTTAATAAGGCTTCAAATCCTTTATTTATTTATTTATTTATTCGGAAAGGTGTTACGGGTTCCTTGAAAAGTGTTTCCGATTTATCACTGAAGGTGACACCGGAGGAAGGGAGAGTGCGAGAAACACTTCCTGATAAACACGTTAAACTCTTCAAAGGGCTGCAGAGCCTCGGCTAATAAAGTACTGGGAAGGACTCTCTTCTCCGCTTACTGTGGATGCAGTTCCACTAAGGAACAAATGACCTGCACTGGCACCGGGGTAACTCGACACGTAATAGATTGTAAGCTCACGAGAGCAGGAAACACTTCGCCCTCAGGTACCAGTCTCAACGTGTTAATCTTATTCTCAAATTGTATATTGTCATTTTTAATGTTATTGTTAATTTTCACTATCCCTAACGGAACGCGCCGGAGTCCGATCAATAAATGTAATGGTCTGCGAGGAGGATACAACAAACGGCCCAATTGTGTTGATTTCTCGATGATACGACGATGGGAGAATTAAAACGATGACAGCACGGTTGCGGTATATTTACAAAGCTCGTGAGTTCGTGAAATTAATATTTTTTGGCATCACAAGCAACGTGAAAAGCGGCTGCCCCAGGAAGCTGAGCTTGATGAGAGTGGCAGTTCAATGTCAGTGCTGGGGCACATGATGCCAAATCCTAGTTCTACCAAAAAATGCCCGATGATTTCAGTCACCATCAACTCACAAAAGCAACGAGAAGAAATACAGCGAATTGCATCCAGTGCTGGGTATCTTGGCATAAATTGCCCCTTAACCCATTCACTGCCATTGGGGTGTGTGACGCACTGTATGGCGCTGTTCACTCAGCTGTCACCAAGCGTGGACTGACGTAATATGGTTACCTTAACTCCTTAATGACAAAGCCCGTACATGTACGGGCTCAAAATGCAGTTTTCAATGGGTTTAGGGACCACCTATTGTCCTTAAGGGGATAATATTAAAGCCTTAACGTCTCTTTTCTCTATACGTAAATGTTTCTCTTTTGTGAATAATGTCTTTATTTAATGTTTTTTTTATGGATAAGGCAGTAAAACTTACATCTCCGCATATCTCTCCAAATTGAACAATCATGAACGGTATTAGCTTTCATACGTGGCTACTGGTAACCTTATATATAATTGTAACAAACAATTCTATATAAGGCATTGAAACAGTTAACTCTGTTGTTGGTGGCAAAACCATCCACTTTTGCGCCTTTCAGCCCCAAATACATCAATCGAGTGTCTCAATGGAAAAAAAAAAAAGGCATATCGCTGACTGACGCTGTGCCTCTAGAAAAAAAAAACTAGAAATGACAAACAAAATAAAACATGAAGTTTATATTACATTATTAAAAATGTATGGTCTGAAAAAAATAAAAAAAATAAAACTAATCACGTTTATGTAAAATCAGTTCAGATGGCATTCAATATCCAAACGTATTAATAATGTATTTTCCGCTTCACTTAGATAGTGGAAAAGCATATATTTTATATTGAATCACAATATATCCAATAACATTTTTAAATTAAATAAATCTATTTTTTTATTTTATTTTTTTTATCCAATGTCCAACAAATGAATGCATTTGGTTATTATACCTGTAAAAAAACAAAGTTCTGTGTTCTATCCTCCCAAGACATCAGAGGCTCCAGGTCCTGCGTTCTTATCACGTAATTAACATATATTTAGTTTAATGCTTATCACTTTTGAGAAATGCAAGGATAGGTGGATGTTTATACAGAAACGAGAGAAAAATCACACTCTTCTTATCTCTTACAGTGTCTTTTGATCTCATGTCATGTCTTGTGTCCACTATAACAGTTAAAGCGCCATTATACAGGCATTATTATGTTTTTAAATAATTGCCATTTTAACTCTTGGTTTAGTAGTTCTTCTGTTAAAAATGTTGGAATAAGATAAAAGCCATTTAATGCTGGTTTTCTAAATCCAGGCTGGAGAAAACCCGAGAGTCTTAACTATCCCTTTTTCTTAATCAAATGGCCAGGGCTGAATTAAAAACGGTTTTAGTATTTTATTGATTTTTTAATTAGCGTTGCTTGATTATATAGTACCTTGAGAAATAACAAAACTCTGGAAGAATCTTGGCTGAATCATATGATAATTACAGATGTTTCTGGGTTCCACTGATGGTCCACAGAAGAGCTATAATTAGCAGGAGAGATTCAGGCCGATACTGGGACACCGGGCAAAATACTCCCCGGCCCCGGATGGATAAGCGCGTCCTCAAAAAAACATCTTAAGACGAATCCTTGAGAGAATTTTAGTACCTTTATCATTGTCTGGATCCCATGCAGGGAGGGTGCCTTCTAGCTCACGAGGCATAAACAACAAATTTACACACATATCACACACACACACATACACCAACTGAGACACACAGATGCACACTCACTGTGGGGCGCACACAAAAAAATGACACCATAAGTATCTTTGTAACCGGCAAACCGGACAGCCACAAGATACTTTGTTGTGTGTGCGAATATATCTTTCTATAACCCGGTTCACACGCTAGAGCATCTCACCCAATATCAACTAGCGTGCTATCTGCTGCTAGACTACTAGATCTCTCACTGTATCCACACTCCGCATTTTGTGCGAGCGAGAGAGAAGAGACAGAGGAGAGACAGAGGATGAAGATATACGATTATAAGCTATGCGTATTAGAGTTCCATATAGCTGAACTCGGGCGAAATGGCAAAATACAGTTATATAGACAATTAAATCACTGAGATTTCCTGAAGGTCATCTCCCAGCGTTACATAGGCTTTACGCAAGACAGGCTCTAATCACCTTGCTGTAGACACTAAAACATAATCAGATGCCGTAAGGTGCTCTACACTGTATGACCAGCCCGGAACACATCAGAATCTTCTCAAAGAGGACAGTGTAACCATGGCTTCTTCTCGCGGTGCTGCTTCTTCCCAGGTTTTGCGGCTTTCTGTTTTTCTACATAAACTGCTACCAGTCCTTGGCTTCATCTTAGCTTCAGGATACCCAAATCCCCCTATTGTATTAATTACACCAGGAGCCTCTGTCACTTCGTACACGCGTAACTTACTTTTTATTCCGCACCCCCAACCCATGTAATAAAAATAATCATATCAAGAATGAGACTCCAAAATATACATCCATAAGTAGGTAAAGCATGAGAACCTCTACGGGTACGAGGGAGATGTGTCGGGTACGTCTCAGTAACCAGCCGCACGTCTGTATGGAGCGCAGTAGTGTGAACCAGCACATCGCATAGCGTTAAATAACAGACACAATACTTTGCTGAAGATTTATTAATATTTTAATGCAACGCTAATCAACAGTGCTGAAGCCAGACTGGATACATTAGTTATGTTCGTTGGCTTTCATGAATCAGCACTGTGCCTTTACTGTTTAGCAAAGCTTTGCAAATCCACGATCTCACACTCTGCATTACAAAGCGATGCTGGTTACGGGCGAATGTAAGCGCTGCCCTCGATACGCTGATCCCAGACAGAAGAACTGCCGACGTCGCTTTCAGTAAAATAAACGTTCTTCTGAGCGTTGCTTTATTTTACAGAGCACGAGGATAACGATGATGATAATCGCCTGTTATAGAAAATAAATCTTTATAACAAAGATAGAAATGCTGAAATCATGAGGGAAAGATATTTAAAAAAGGTACCCAATTTCAAGCAGGGAAGGAAACAAAAAAACAACTTCCCAATGTCACATCAACTGAAGCACAAAAACTGATTTCTCATACACATCTTACCGTGCATTTATACTACCCCCCCCACAAAGGCAACCCATAAATTGTGTCTCAAAATACTTTTCCTAATTAAATCTCATTTACATCGCACTTTTATTTCCCCATTGGCTTTGTCCCCGTCCCCTCTAAGAAACTGCATGTACGGCATAATGATCTCAGGGCGATTACTTGCAAAATGAAGACCGTTGCTAAACGATCTAAACCGCAGGTAGAGACTTTATAGGCGTATCTAGAACTCAACGTACAATAAACATTGAGTAATCGTACTTCAAGCTGCCTCTTTAACACTCTCCAAAGACAAATGAAGACCTCTGCAAATATGGTATAAACGGGAATGTGTATAGGTTATAGACATACTCGCCCGATCTGTCACTCCGCTGGCCACATATGCTAGTCCACACATCGAGCATTCAAACTTTGGCGTGGATGCGCAGACCCATTTAAAGAGTACCAGGGCCACCAAGTCATCCCCAGGATAGGCCTGCGCATAAAATATTTTACAGGATTGTTATAGACCACAAACTAGGCAACAGTGTGTAGTGTCAGTCTGCGGTTGCTAAGGCCAGTAAGGTATTGTCGTGTATAAAAAGGGGCATCAAGTCGCGGGATAAAAATATAATGTTGCCTCTGTATAAATCAATGGTAAGGCCGCACCTTGAATATGCTGTGCAATTTTGGGCACCTTTTCTAAAGAAGGATATCATAGCACTAGAAAGGGTGCAGAGGCGGGCTACAAAATTAATAAAAGGAATGGAGCACTATAGTTATGAAGAAAGGTTAACTAATTTAAATCTGTTTAGTTTAGAAAAACGGCGCCTCAGAGGGGATATGATAACGTTAGATAAATATATTCGGGGCCAATACAAACCATTGTGTGGAAATCTGTTCATAAACAGGACTATGCATAGGACACGTGGTCAGGTTTAGACTGGAAGAAAGGAGATTTAGACTAAAGCAGAGTTAGTTTTATGGGAGTCTGTACAGACGTTTAAACAATTGGATAAATACTCACAAAAACAAAAATAATCCAGGATATAGTTTTTAAATTATGGGGGGGAAACAGTTTATTGATCCCAGGAGAGATCGGACTGCCATTCTGGGGTCAAGAAGGAATCTCTTGTTTGTGCAAAGATTGGAAAGAGCCAAACTGGGGTTTTTCTAACTTTTGGATCAACAGCAAGAAATTAACATATACGGGAAAGGCTGAACTTGGACGCATGTTTTTTCATCCTATGTAACCGCAAATCCTGATTAGCTGAACGCAAAAACAAGTGCAAACATCGCCAAGTCAATGAACTTGGAAGAGCAACCCCATGAAAACAGAAAATGAACTGGAGTTCCGAGTCTAGGGACCCAGGTAACCCAACACTTAATCTAGAAATTGGGTAGCAATAAAGTGACATTTTGGGACACACACTCCCTTTAGAGCGTCGCTAATTGGGTTCTGAAAACATTCTAATCGCCACGCGACTTGTGATACCATAAAAAGCCTTACTAGCAATACAGCCAGGCTTGGAGCCTCTGGACCATTTGAAGTTGGGGGCATTCACTGCTTCTGTGTTTTTTTTTTGTTTTGTTTTTTAACCTTGATAACTAAGCCAATTCCATTAACATGTAACGGGCAAGCCGATTGCTCCAAAAGTGACCATTCATTAAAAGCAGTTTAATGCGCATGATTGCTTTAATGCTTTTAAAACTCAATGTTTGTTATTTGAAGAACCCCCATTCCCTATGCATTTGAACCCCCCACTCAGCCCCTTGGCCATGTAGTAAACACCTGGATGCCTGTGGCTATAACTCAGCAAGTGTTCCTTGGGAATGGGCCACACACAGCTCCAAGTGCTTCAAACTGTAGAAATCAGGCATGCAGGAGGTAGTGTGCCACATCTCTAGTGCCCCCTTAATGGCTAAATGCTTTTATTTTAAAATGTACGGTAATATACATTTGTGACGCTAGTCTGTGTGCCAGGGAAAAAAATGAAATCCTTATCAAGGATGTAATCATCCAGGTTATCTCAGGGAGTTTAAAACCCTATTGACATCACCTACGTGTTAAGGATCCACAAAACTGTAAGGTACACAAAGGTTTTGCATGAAGGAGGCAGTCTGCCTGCCAACACCATACTCTGCCCAGGGAGCAGCAGCCCGTTTTGGACATTCCATTTCCAGGGGCATCAAAGATGGCACCAGAAAACAATGACTGTTTGGTTGTATCGAAGCCCCTGATCTAGAGTACTGTGCCAGCTGTCACAATGACTAGACTCCCATCTGTCAAATAAAGTTACACACGAGACACCGAGAATTTTAGACCCATTTTATTAGCAAATATTAATAAATAGCAGTTTTGATGTTACTGTGGCCAGTGATCTGAAAGGAAAGAAATAGAATTAATGCAGGTCATGTCTTGACAGGTTTGTCAACTGTCATCTAAATAGTGATATTATCCAAGTTGGGTTTGGTTAAGTCAGGGTCACATCCACCCAAGAAATGTTACCACCTCCAGTATGATAGTGACATTCTTGGAAAACAGTTTAGAGCTCAAGAAAGCATTTTGATAAAGAACCAAATAAAAATCTATACTTACAAGGTGGAATGGAACGCAGCCTGGCCTCAGATCCCAGCAGGAGAGGTCCAGATGATACAAATCCATGTTCTGCATTTCCAGAGTCCACACTTCGTCCTAGGTTGGGGAAAAATACACATGACTATTTTGCAATGCTGGGTATTAAAAACCTGTGGCTTTCTGGGTCCCAGCTCTAGCCTATTTTATGAATAAAAATCTTAGATATGGAATTTCATTGGGAAACTGTACGGCGTCTCCACAGGAGTCTAGAAACTAGCCCAGTACTGCACAGGTCTTTTGGTGCCATTAGCGTGAATCTCATTTGTCATGGTGATTTTTAAGGCAGTGCCAATGTCCAAAGAATTTATAACTAAGTCTAGACGGCTTCAAAAAAAAATATTGGCGCCAGAGTTTGTTACTTTATAGCAAGTCATACTCACCCTTACGCTGCTTCTCTGGGATGCATGATCTACTGCAGAGTGGATCAGAGGAGAGCGCCTCCGCATTACAAATAATAACACTGCAATGGAAATAGATCTGAAGGGGAAAAAAATATATACATATGACACATACACTGTACGGACTAGAGCAGGGGTAGGCAGTCTTCAGCTCTCCAGATGTTGTGAACTACATTTCCCTTGATGCTTTGCCAGCATTGTGACTAAGCTTTATGGGAGATGTAGTCTATATCAGGAGAGCCCAAGATTGCCTACCCCTGGACTAGAGTATTAGGGCACCTGACCATTACATCAACAGGGACTTTTATGACATTGAGTTCTAAACTGACATTACTATGAAGTTGGTGCCATTTCTCAACTATATACACTTCCACTATTCTGAGGCGGCTTGCCACAATGTTTGAGCGTTTTGTGGAAAGCGAGGTCAGCCACTGATGTTTGCGAGCTGGGCCTTCATCAATCTCCATTCCAATTCCTCCCAAAGGTGTTGGATGGGGTTGAAGTCAGGGGCCTGTGAGGGCCAGTTAAGTTCTTCCAAACTCATCCAGCCATGTCTTTATGGACCTAGCTTTGTGCACCGGGAGGCAGTCATGCTGAAATGGAAGAGGGGTCTTCCCAAAACTGTTTCCCACAAACTTGGCAAAGTATAGCATTGTCCAACATGTCTCATGTCCCCTTAAGCATGGCAGTGGGTTTTGGGCAATGCTATGCATCCAACAATGGGATGTTACCAAGATTATCCCAGCAAGTACGTTACCAAATGTTAAGTTGCACATACTTTAATGGTGCCTTTTTCTGCCACTGAAACCAGACTGACGTCTATGTCCATGATTTTCAAAAGGGTTTCTAAACAGAGCATTGCAGTCAATTGTATCTTTGGTACAGCACATACTATTTGGCTTGGGGCACACACCAGCCCACAGAGCTGGGCTACACTCACCTGTCCCAAGTAAGCTTTGTCTGCTTGCATAAATGTAAACATCTTTACTTCGAATCGCTTAAGATGTGTTGGGAATCTTACTCTCGAGTCTGCATTCACCGGATGGAAGATTGTGTTGTAGGCTTCCAAGTATTCACAGCTGTGAGATAGAGAAGTTTAATTAGCAATTTCAACTCAACTAAAAACTACACTCCGTGAAGTGACCACCTTATTTCCAACAGCAAACCAGTTCTAACGCAAAGCTACTTTTAACTGCAAATCTTTTACAAGACCATTTGTTACTGCGTACCTGTTAACTACAACATCCCACTTTGGTAAGCTGCTCCTTTCAAGTGATGCAGTTGCCCAACAGTGTTCCAAGAAGACTTCTAGCCGGGGATCCTGGCTTTGTAGGAGTTCAACTTCAAAATACAGGGGGTCTCTCAAATACTTAGCCACCGGGTACTCTGGATCTCCATAAAATGCAGTGTATGTGACATCTGGGGCAGTAAATGAAACGTGTCCCACAGTCAGTTTAGTAGCAGAAACAAAAAAGACTCAAAGGATTGTCATTAACCGATTACATTGACTAGCAGTTGAGTGCAAGGGTTCAGGTGGTTAGGCTGCATTTCCAACTTGTGCACAAAGCTTTTAATTCCATATGAAAGTCACCTAAAACCTGTTGCACTTGATGAGAAAGTCATTGTTTTAGGACAATACCGCTCAACGAAGGACCATTTCATTGTTGGTGCCAAGTGCACAACAGGTTAGTCTTACAGAATTCAGTTTATTCACTATCCTAACTGATGCCAAAAATGCCAAGTGAACTACAGAGCAGAGTATTTTGTTGTGACTTTAAAAGTATGCTGCAAGTTATTTAATTAAGTGCTTACCTTTACTTAACCTTAAAACCAAAGTAAGTGTAGCAGAAGCAGTCTGTGCACCGGGTGTTGGGTTTTCTATAAAGCCATAGTTTGACACTATGGTGTTATTCACTGTGTACGTACAGGAGATCTGAAGCCTATTGAGGTAGGGGGACAGAATTCAGATAATGTTAGTCTACATATTATACAACTTTAGCATGCGAGGACCTATACTATTAACCAGCATGGGTCAAGGGCCATCAAAAGACTAGCGGGACAAGGGCGAGCGTGAGCAGCTGTCCACAAAAAAGTTCACTTACGTAAAAGCAGCAACTGTAGTTCCAGGCCTGAAGTATAATACGTCGTT
Source organism: Spea bombifrons (assembly GCF_027358695.1). Taxonomy (NCBI): domain Eukaryota; kingdom Metazoa; phylum Chordata; class Amphibia; order Anura; family Pelobatidae; genus Spea; species Spea bombifrons. The sequence goes on from NC_071089.1 coordinate 111,011,818, forward strand.
TTCATAAATCATTGTGTTACCTATGAACTGTAGGGAAAGGAAGTTGCAAGTCATTGGAGTTAAATGCCAAGGTGTTTCATATACTGGTAACTCAGCACGCCAGCATAATTTGTGTTTAAATGCTTAAAGACGGTTTTGCAGTATTTTACCGCATGTAGATCTGGAGAGGATTTAGTTATTTGCATATAGTCTCCTTTAGCTCCTCCCACCGGCTGCCTCACCTGACGCAGGAGTGTACTGCAGAATGCTTCCTGCACATCCTCTGTAGAACTCCCATTGTAATTAATGTATGCCGGCAAAACATCGTTCAGGTAGCATTCATGTAACCGGCTGCTTCAGAGACGTCAATGGGAGCGCTACAGAGCATGCAGACGGCAAACCTGATGGAATTGGCAGGTTCAGTACAGGCAGGTGTGTTAGGACCCAATTGACAGAGAAGTCATTCTGTAACCCAAATAGTTACAGAATACAACGTTTCTAATCTGCATGCCGTAAAACACATTGGAGTCTATAGATATTTTGTAGGACATCATTTCAGTCTTGGGAAGCATGAGAATTTTTAATATCCCTTAATGAAAACTTCTATAGAACAGAAATTGTAATCATGCACAGCCAGATAAATTGAAGATAACATTCCTCACGTTATACACCAGCCAGTTTATATGCTGTAATATTCAAGAACAATAAAACTCATACGTACAGCTTGACCATAAATCCCTTCCCCAGAACTCACACCTTAAGCAGAGGTCTTTCTGCATAGGAGTTAAACCGAGCATTCCACACCTTTATGGCAACATGAGATGAGTGGACTATGCCAAGGTAGGATGTGCTTAGTTAGAGACACTTAGAGTCATAGACAGAGCAATCGTAACATGATGTTCTGACCAGCAAGTTACCTTCCTTGAGGTTCCACATTTGTTCACGTGAAAGCTAAAGACTGCATTTGTCTCTGTAAACGCAGTAGGTCTACATGATGCTTCCCTTAGACGAAGGTTAGACAATTCCATGTCTGGTATTGATGAAAGCTTCATTACTAGAACAGTCATGGTACCATTTGGAGAACACGCTAAAACAGGAACGGGGAAAACAAACAAAATATTAACGATTCTGTTCTACCCTTCTCCACAGGAGCACAACAAAAAACAAAAGACACAAAACCACTTACTGATCAGCTGGGGAGCAGAATATATGCACGATATACTAGACTCATACATTGTGGGTCCATCGGGGCCATCTTTTAGAGTCAATGGGAGGGTTACTTTGATGCCCTTGGGGCCAACTTCCTAATGGTGGGGATAAAACCAGTTACATTGATACTAGTCACTCGCAAGTCTTCTCTATAACACATTTGATAACAGTTTGAGGGAAGTGATGAGAGCAGAATTAGGAGAGCCACAGTGCCATGGCGGTTTTGTCATGCCCAATATGAAACAGTAGAGAAGAAAATAAAAATATATATTTATATTATACACAGTGCCAACAGCACCCTGCATTGTGGTATACAGGAACTCCAATGGCATAAGAGCCACTTTAAGTGGATACATTGCTTTACATGGTCATCAATGGAGAATTAAGTCTTAGAAAGATGGCTAATGTGGCAACGCCTACAATACACCAAAGCCCTTAACATGCTTAAATACAGTTACCTTATTTGGACCATTTAGCAAATAAAGCTAAATATACTGCAATGTAGGCAGCTATACACCAATAAGTCAATGTAAAGCTTTATAGATGGAGCAGCAGTATAGTAAGGATGGCTTACGTGCCACCAGGATTCATACTTACATCATAGTTTACCAGCTTTGACGAGACAGGTACTGAAACCGTGAAGTTTGTTTTATCTGTACTGTAAAGATATCCATTGGCTTGCGCATGCTCAGGCGTCACAGGTTGATTTTTGATGTAAGGAACCCATTTTTCAGCAACGGTTCCACGCGTAACAAACAGCGTCAAGCTATTTCCAGCACAAGATCCATTGACCCTAGGAGGCACTAATTGTACAAACAAAAAGGGCCAATATTGAGGGTCAGTCTAAGTGTAGACACTACTTTATGATGGGGTACCATGAACGTTAAGGTTGACGTTTTATATACCACCATAAGTACATTTAAAGTCAGCTATTCATAACAACCAGAAGGAAATTGTTACTGTATACTAGAGCTGCCCCCCCCCCTCCTTTACTATTTGCACGTACGGGAAACCAAAATGTGCACCTTTAAATGTGCATTTAACTCCAATAACTAAAGCATGTCATGTCCATGCAGAGGAATTACCAATGTATTTTCCAATGAAAGGGCTCCTTTAAGATGCGTGTGTGTGGGGGGGGGGATTTAATGTGTTAATACATATTCATATTAACACAATTATATGCACCCCCCCCACCAAAGGGCTGCCGTAAGCTTAAGATTGAAAGCTTAAATAAGGTTCAATTGGACATTTGTAGTCTCATGGTGGTAGACCAGGTTATGTACAGAAATACTACAACCATTAATAGGTAGAACTACAGAGGCTAGAGAAGCAGATATTGCCCCAGTGGTTCTTGGCAATCTCTTTCCAACGCCAATGCCCAGGCATATTAACCACTATTCAGCTGCCACTTCCAAAACAATCCAGTCTTTAGCAAGTTCAGCTCTCTGTACATGCCAAACGCGCAGGTCCATTGCCATCTAGTTGTGGTTTATTAAGTGGGCTCTTACCAGCATCTCTGATGGCTGTGATTATGGCCGTTGCGGTGAAAGTCTCTCTATTTGGAACGATAAGGAAGCCAAATGTAACGTTTAACGTGTAAACGCTGGTATATTCTGGGATATACTAGGAATAAGGGAAAAAAAAAAAATTACGTTTTGTTTATGAGGTTGTGTCAGATTTTTTGTTTTTCTTCCGAGTACCTCTTTTTTCACATTTGTATCGTTGAATGGAACTTTTAATATAAAGGTGACATTTCCATTTGGTTGTTGCCGCGTTGATACTGTATAGCCCAGTTTAACGGCCTCGTCTATGGTCAACGTAAGCCGCTCAAATGTCAGGTTAACCAGCAGAACATCAGGAAGAAAGGTTCCAATTGTGACATTAAATATTTGAGTCCCTTTCATGGTTTCTGGAGGCAGGAGGACACAAAAAGAAAGACAGCTTTAAGCACTGGGTAAGCTCTTGTACTAGAGTTGTCTAGTATACCAACCACCACATCAATGTCAAACAGCTATTTAAAGTTAAGGCATACGCAACATACCATTTGTTACGATAGGAGGCCGACGAAGAAAAGGTGATATGATATCCTTAATAATGGTGTATTTTGTTACGCCCCACCTGTTGTCTTCCCATAAATTTTCAATGAACGGCCTGATATGGTAAGTTACACCATATTCTCCATTGGCAACATGACTCTAGAAGAAAGGAACCGAGTTAGACAGCCAACAGACTGTTAAAGGCTACTGGCACACTATTATAGTCCTACACACCAGGGTCTATTTTACGTAACGCAGAATGGGTAAAGTTATATTCTAACACGAAAGTTTGGATAAAAAAATGTTACTGTGCTGAGCGGAGGGCTAGTCTGCTCATGTCACTGAACAGAAGGCTTACATCACAAAAGATGAATGAAATTTCCCTATATTTATGTTGGAAGTGTCAAATTATGATTCTAGTTCTAAGGGCTTACACTCATGCAAGCTTTAAGACAAGTTCATGAGATCAGCGTTACTGATGGCTTGAAGTATGAAGGGACTAAAGGGCAACTAGCCACTGTCAGCAATATACCTAATCAGAAAAGCTCAAACCTGGAACGCTTGAATTCTTATTTACCTTATAATAGCCACCTTCTGCCCCCAAAGGTACAGTGACTGTAGTGGCCTTGCTGTCATCCACCACCACATAACTCCTTCGGAGCAGCTCGTTCGCCGTCAGCGTGGTGAGGTCCACACCGACCTCTGTGCGGCTGTTACCCACTGTGCTGGCACCGATAAGCAGAGGTGGAATGTTCTTTGGGACAGTCCAAGTGATTATCCCCTCTGAATGCTTTACATCATCTAGAAAGGAGACGATACAACTTGCACATCAGTTATTGCATAGCAAATATGAAATTCGGTGGGATATTAGACATGTCCTGCATCCAAAAACATGGATCGAGTGGAAATAACTGAATAAACTGCCCCATTACACATGGGACAATATATATACAGTGTTTTTGATGTAGTTATTTATATTTAAGGTTAATCAACCAATCCTCTACATGGTGTATGTAGACGAGGCCAGGAAAGTGGTTTGTATAGCTTCAGAGAGCGGCACATTAGCAATTCATATGCTTTTTAGGTCTGTTTACCTAGCCCAGGCTACTAGACACCAAAACTATCACTCTTCCTTTGGTAAACAATGTTTAACCACCCAAAGTCTGGAGGAACAAATTAATATTGCCATCAATAATCTTCCCAATGTAGCATCTGCCCAGGGAAGTTACCCAGCAGGACTTGCCTGACAACAAATAGAGGGAACAGATAGCCAGTTTGTTACCGCTAACCTACACTACAGTATACAGGAGTTTAGTCTCCTTGGTAGAAAGACTGCCAAGACTGTAACCATATACAATGAGTATTGAACCCGAATACCCCCAGATAGGCTTCGTATTTCAGAATCCTTCATTGCAGTTTGACCGGCGAGACTAGTTAACTCACCTACTGGGCAGGCCACAGCCGTGTCAACCAGAAGAATGACCCATCGTTGTTTGTAAAATATAGTGGCTCGTACGGAAGTAAATCCTACTCCGGCAACCTGTGGAATCCAGTGCCACCAATTAGATATTGCAGATAAGCTGTTTTGACAATATACGGCCCATTACATGCTTAACATACCCTTTGCACTTGAGCTTCAGTAGTGTTATAGGGAGCTCTAAGAAGGATCCTTGATTCTGTTGTATTTATGCCATAGCCAAGACTTTGGGCATCTTTGACCAGCATCGCCTTCCGAGTTGAGGTAAGGTGGAACACCACTTGCCAGATTGACATTAGTCCTGATATTGCCTTGAAAGTCACATAAAGATAATAAAGTTAAGTTACAGGGACCATCCAAGATTCCCCTTTGTCATGATGTATCACTTTTCAGCAGAGCAAGCGTTTTATTTAATTTATTTTAGATCCAGAAACCCTGTTGTGCCTGTAAGGTCTTATATTCCTTAGTGCTCTGGTTATAGGATCAGCCCAGATTATTTGCCTTCATGCAGTTAGTGAAATATAGAATGAAAAGATGTAATATTCAGAAACACCTAGTTTGACGCATACAAATTACAAAATCAACCTTGGTTTAATATCCATATCACATAGGAACCAACAGATTCAAATCAATGGCACTTGCCGACCAAGCCGTAAACGCATACCTCTGGAAAGGCATTGGACCAGTCCTCCGGCTCATCCTGGAACACGCTTTCAGCAATCACTGGGATTTTTCTTCTAACAGACACCTAGAACACAGTTACTGTGACTTAGAAGTTTCAAGACTGAGCAGACATATCGCAGGAAATTCACAGCCCCCCCCCCCGGTGAAGAGTAAAGTATAAAATATCAGAGGCAAGATCGGAATGCTTTACTAGAGTTGAGATTAGAACACAATAGCAGTTTTCATGTTACATTGGGTCTTTTTGAGAATAAAAGCTAGCTCGGTCATATTTCCTGGTACCCGATGAAGCCGTTTAGTTAGCCAGCGCTGGCACGTTACCTCCATGTAGTTTGTCTCACAGAGTATTTCACGAGCCTCCCACACATAGGGGCAGCGAACTTGTTTCATGTAGCTCTCCGGGGCTCTCATGCTGGAAGTTGGAGTGATATCTATTCTTATCGTCACTGTGAAATGGCTGTCATTCTGAAGACGAAAGGACAATGATTCGTTAACATACGATGCCTCGAGCTTATTGGGGTGGGGGTGTCCCAGTTGTAACTTACCCCAATCTGAGTGTAACAGCTGAGAAGAGATGCCCTAAAAACAATATTTCCCCACTCATCATACGTGATTGTGTATCCACACCGTGAAGCCAATTCATTACCAACCTCAAAGGCCCTTCCAAACTGATCTGCAATACAAGAACATTTGAGTGGAATCTCAGAAACAAAGAAATTGGTGGCATACGGCAACCATTCATCTTATCTGGTAAATCAGTTTTTTTCCTACTGTAAAGACCCTAAAACTTTTTCCGCAGTTGGTTCCGTCATATTGAATGTAACCATACGCCTATCCCAAACACAAAGTTAGGTCAGTGGATTAATCTCTGCCACCCACTCAGTGAGGCTTCGTAGCATTATATCTAAGCCCCTGACCCCATAGTTCCAGACTTATCCCTTATCCTTGTTGCATACATTGAGATTCCTTAGCCTTTCCCAGTGTTCTAAAATCCAGTTAGCCACCTTAACCAGAAAGGAAGCACTACAGGTTATCAGGGTTCCTCAGCTGATCTTCCGTCCAGAATTTACCAGATTGAAGTTCTTTACCAATTTAGAGTTGGGTATAGTTTAGTTTAAAACTGCAGCAATATTCCAGCAAAATGAGAGGTTGGGATTAGCACTACAAGCAATTAATGCATTCATTGGTACTACTGGAGCCCTGGGATCCTCCAGAACACAAAATCCACTCCCTCAACTCACATATACTGTAACTGTAGGGAACACATTGTTGCCCATATAGACAGAAATTCACTACTGAATTCAGATTACACACCATAATTGTCATAGTAATGCAGGGAGTGTCATTGTGCCCCCCCCCCAAACATTAGAAGTGCTAAACAGTCTAGCATTGTTTACAGCAGAACCACCAAGACTGTTTTTATACAAGTTTTATGCGGTAAGAATAATATAACATCAGGACTTACCAATGGCTGAAAATGCTACATGTTTATTAAGCACAGCACCAGCTGCCAGATCGATCCGCACCAGAGATCTCTTGCATTGGGAAACAAAGTCTGAAAAACAAAATATAAGAGTCCTGGAGCTACAATGAAGCTTAGCTGAAAAGTTATGTTGCAGGGAACCTTATCTGAAATGGTCTACAGCAAGGTGATCAGGGGGAACCACGCTTCTCTTTTAGTCTGGACCATTTAAATTAACACAGGAGTCTATCCCAACAGCTTATAACTTCCATAGGCATTCTTTGTTTACAGGGACATCTGGTTACCCTTCACTGGTACATATACCAGCTCCACAGACCAGATTACAAGAGATCTACTGCTGTTAAGCACCTGGGCCCAGTCAGAGTAATTGATACAATGGACCGAAACAAAAAGCCATATACCAAAGCCAAGCGGTAAGGAACATTTTAGTGATGGAGTTCCAGCTTCAGAAGCCATTAGGAATGGGACCCCTACTCCTACCTGCAGATGATAGTTGCTGTGTCCAGACTTCAGTCACCAAGACAATCAAGAACATCAACCTAGAAGCAAAGAAAGTAAACTGCTAGAAACACATTGATGCAATATTAACTTGTTAAACAATCCACCCTTCCTTACTTGGAGAATAATTGTGCACCCATGGTCACCGAGCAGACAAAATCCACTAAAAAACCAACAACCCCTCACACCAAATCCAGCAAGGAAACCAAAACACAACAACTAGGAGACACTAAACGTCATCATTCCACCGCTCCCTTTTACTCTCCACTAAAGGCACAGATACTATTGCAGCAAACTGTTGCTCTGCAGTTATATAGCTAAAGAGCTTCACGTTAATTGGCTTAATTACCAAACACAGCTATAAATTAAATTTAACTAATTAATGCCAGTGAGTCTATATATCCAATGCTTGGCATGAATTAACACTTTCCGCTCAGTTGGAAGAGGCTTTTTAATGTTTAAAATTAAATATTATTTCTTTATCATCTAGTAAATTGTACAAAACATTTTTTTAGATTATTTTAATTAGATTATTCAAAAGTCTAATTCAGAGCGAAATCTAATACAGATATTGAAACAGGACTCTATGGAGTGAACCAGGTTTTGTATTTAACTATATATATTTTCTTATATCTTTACACCGAATGAAATCAAATAACAACAGTTATTTTTTTAGATACACAAGTAATGATAGGGTTAACGCATCAGGCTTTTAATCCAAGCCATATATTAATTTCACAGATCGCTGAACAGTACAGCGTATGTATGTACCCTACAGCATGTGGGATCTTTAAATTCACAGAAGGGAATCTCTTACTCAGTTATACTCCCCACATACTGCAGAGGGCAGCACTCACACTCACACTCACACTCACACTCACACTCACCCTAAGCCTGCACCATAAAACAATTCGATGATCTATTCATAGGCTAGCGAATGCCAGACCTTAAAGCAGGAGTGTCCAACCTGCGGCCCTAAAGCTGCCGCAGGACTACATCTCCCATAATGCTCTTTCAGCTAAGTGGCTGGCAGAGGAGTATGGGAGATCTAGTCCTGCAGCAGCTGGAGGGCCACAGGTCTGACGCCCTTGCCTTAAAGTAAAACTCCCATCGTTTTTCTTAATACCAGTATCAGATTAAAAGTACATTTTCAAAAATATTGTGCCCTTTTCTTTAAAAGTTCTAGTTTTTGGGCAATTGCATATTATCTGCCTTACTATGCCTGCGGTAAATAATAGAATGGCTCATTGTTGATCACTCAGCTGGATGCTCTGACGCTGATGAAGGTCTATGGAGTAAATCCTTAGCATTGTCATAAAGAATCAGCTCAATGCGGCGTTTGTGCAGGGAAAGCCACCCAAAATATCAATTGACTGGAAACGATGGCCGCCTCCATTGTAATAAATAATATAAAATCATTTTTTTGTCACTGCTAACCTACATTACTGTATGTAGCGCTATATTTTATGATCAAAGAGAAAATGAAGATTTCCATGCAGCTTTCCCTTTAAGGCATAACCCTGAGATATGCAAAGTTTAACAGGTTAATTATGCTATTATTTATTTTTTTTAACTGAATTAAGTGTGAATAAATAATAAAAGTTGGTTATTTATGTACAACGGTAATATTATTCATCATTAAAGTTAAAATGCTTTTTTTATTATACGTAACACTCGGTTCTAGAACTTGCCTGCGGATTTTGTTTGTAATAATTTATTTAGCTACTTTTTACTTGCAAGTGAACAGCCTCCAGGGCAGCCGATTAGATGGCACCTTTAATTGGAAACAGGTTTTTTTTTTAATGCATGTTGCAGGGCAGCAGGGGATTTTGTGGTTAATTCACTAAACACTGAGTTGCAAGTGAGATTAACCATTTGAGATCCTCCTAGAAGAAGGACTGAGTTGGGACTACATTGCCATGTGTATAGATTATGCATTGAGATCCACGTCATCCCTAAAATTATTTAACCCCATTAAATAAACCCAACATTTCCTTAATTAAGCATCGCAGTCTAAAAGGGAAATCCGACATGTTACCGTGGGGTAAAATAATGAAATGTTGATCCGAGAGGGGCTTCGGGTTGAGTGATTTGCAGCCATGCTTGTCCTTTAACTAACCCTGTGAGAGTGTGTATGTGTTAATTTCACTTCTTGGTTCTGGATATTGCCAGAAGGTTCTTGGACCAATGATGGAACCTTGAACAGTTACTTTTGTCTCAACCAGTTTGTAATTATGGATACTTTATCTTATTCCAAGTGGTGCCAGGTAGGATAACCTGCCTAGAAGTCTACGTAGTAGACGCTGTATAAAAACTGAGTGCGGGAAGACCCCTTGCCAGAGTTGAGCAGAGCTGATGTTTAACTCTCTCTGTATGTACTTCATCCTCATCAATTCATTACTCCATACTCTACCCAATGGTGGTCTTGTCTTGAATACGGTGTATGAATTCCACATTCTGTTGGACAGCATTTGTCAGACTGACCCGCAGCATGTAGGATTCATAGGTGTCAGGTGTGCAGCGGCTAAGGTAGAAGCAAGTGCAACTGATATTCCAAACATGGCCACTGGATGGCAGCACGTGTTCTGCGGCAGAAAGACAGGGGTCTATCTGCTCTGGATTTTCAAAGGCTGTTGAATAGACCATGATATTGCGCAATGTTGCTTCACATTGTTCCAATAGATATTGTTTATTTGCACATTTGGAGACCTTACATTTGCTTACATTCCACGATTGATGTTTCATGCCAATTCTATTCCCCATAGGCCTTTATTAGGCAGAGGGCCCCTCAGAAGGTTATCACAAAGTCTTAGGGTGGTTTTCTAGTTGATCGGACCAAGATAACAGACCTAACCATATAGCCCTGCTATAGATGAAGGTGTATTTGTGCATGCATTAGTTTTCCGTGTATGCGACATCCGTGGTTAAGGTTGGAAGTCTATGAGATGCTGTGACACCAAAATAGTATGACGTGGCCTCAAATGTTTTAAAACCTGCATACAGATGCTGTGGATTGAAATTTTGCCCAATATCCCTTTGGACTTCATTAATTACACTAATATATTCTAACTGTAAAATTGTGTGTACCAAGCATATAAAATGCATTATTTAGCTAAGAAAGTTTTGCTTTGTAAACGATGTGCAACTTTTGATGAAACTCTCAAAGGATCAAAATGCTCGGTCAACAAGAAGAACCTACACTAATTACATATGATAAGATAATTAGACATAGAGATATTAGATCTAGAGATAGTCTTTACGATAATTCCTATAAAAAAGTTGTTTTACTTTTTAGTCACTAACCTGCATGTGGTTCTCCTGATGCTTAAAGGGAGACTCCACTCTGTTTTTATTAAAAGTATCAGATTAAAGTACAGTAATTGCGTAGTTTTCTTTTTTTGGCAGCTGCATTTTAAGTTCTCGCTCTGCTATCTCATCCCAATCTATTAGACAAGGACCCTGATTCCTTATCGTACTTCCCTTTGGGAAACAACAGAATGACTCAGTGTTAATCACCTAGTCAGACACACTGGCTAATGAAAGTCTATGGGGAAAGTGACTTCATTAGCATTGCTATAAAGAATCAGCTCAGTGTGGTGTTTGCACAATATCACAATATCATGCGACTGACAACAATGCAACCCTTTCTGCAGATAATGGAAGTTTACGGGAACAAAATTACATCAAACCAGGATTCTGTCCATGCGAGTTTACGTTACTGTTTGCAGCATCCTTCCTAGAAATAATTTAAAGTTTGTTTCATTCATATCGTAATTTCTTGACCATTAATTGACACCTATAGGCTGTTGCCATAGAAACTGAAAAAAACTTCATACCAAAAAATTAGCTCTGCTAAGTTTTATTTGCTTAATGTGCTAAAAATAACAAATAAACTTGAGCATCAATGTAATATATTAAAAAAAAATAATACATAAAATATTTATATTGGGTCCTTACTTGTAATTCCACTCATAGCCACTGGGTGGCTGAAAAGAAGAAAAAAAAAACTGATATCTCTTTACTGTTTTCCAAGTAAATGGTGTTGCAACAATGCCAGATCCGCAGGAAGGACAACATGCCCGGATACAACGTCACGGCAGCTGGGCATGTCGTCCTTCCTGTGTATCTGGCATTGTTTCAACGCCATTGTGCATTGGAGTAGGCTACTGGTCGCAAGTATCAATGAACTGGTGGCACTAGGGTGCCATTGAGGGGGGACTAGGGAAACTTCCCTGAAGCCCCAAAACTAGGCTAGACAAGGCAATAGAAAAAAACATAGCAAAACTGACGCAGCTGCTTTAGGCCCCTTACTGTACTCCTGGGCCTTGGACAGTTGACTCTTTTGTTCTATGTTAAAAATGGCCTCGGGTTGTTTGTTCGACAGGAGTTGTGTGAGGTCACCAAGTTGGTTGGGTAGCCTGTGTGTACCAAATATACTCAAATATCTCTAGCGCTCTGGATTTGGATAATGCGCTGCTCAGTTGTGGTTGTTTTGTGTGTTGTTGCCTTGGAAATGCTGAATATATAAAGTAGCAAACAGATACTAAAGGCTATGCACTAAGATTAGAACTGCATTGGACGCAGTGAGTGATCAGAAGTCTGAAGAAAGATGGTCCTATTTCTGGACATATCCCGAAAATGTACTTACGATGCTATGAAAACTGATCCGCTGCTAGTGCAACTGTTCTCTCTCTGTTTTTACTACATGACCTGATGTTACTGGAGTGTGTTTGGCTACCAAGGTCCAAGGGGAAGCCCCGTCAGCAGGACATTCTTACAATTCTAATCTCATCTCCGTCATCAATGGGAAATGTCAAGGCTTTATCTTGCTGCACTGCGAGTCCCCAAAGTGGTCTAGTTCAGCACAAATGTATTTAATTGCCATGCCCCAAATGAGATGTGCCCGTCTGGCCAAAGGTGTGGGCAGAGATGTATTTTTGGCTGGGTTTTGTTTTAGGCCTGACCAGGGGCCGCTGGGGGCCACTTACCTCTGTGGTTGCCATATACTATACTGAGCTCCGGGATATGATCACCACGGTCCATGGTATATGTTGGCCGGTTACTAGGGAGCGGTGGTGCTACTGACCTCAGTTATGCAGCAGAACGGCTGCCACCCCCTCCTCGTGACTACCTCTCCGGTCCTAGTTGGCCTAGACAAGAACACACCACTGGGCATGAGACAATTTCCCTCTTACTCTTTGACGTGACAGCTGAGGATCATGGGATTTGCAATCCAGTGACGGGGAGCTTTGAGCGCAGGGCTCTTTGTTAAGCGATTCTTTTGTTCTAGTTTTTGCTGTTTTTCACGCATTTGTTTATTTTGTTTGAACTATCACGAGTTTAGACAATGATTTGTTTAAAGTGCACCTGCGATGTAAAAATGGCTTGTCTGCGCTTAAAAGGCCCAATATTTGAGCTTTGCATTTTATGCCTCGCGCTAATGCTGCAGTGGCTCTCAAGAGGCAAACGATTTGCATAAATGTAGCATAAGTCCCTGGGCCTTAAAGCAAGTCACAAATTTACAGAATCCCTAATTTAGATTGAGCGAATCAACATTTATTCAAGTGCACATTGCACCTTTAAATGGAAACAAAGTGTATGTAATGATATAGAGTGGTACTGAGTAGAACTGGGTTCTAGAAACCATTGGACCCATCTGGTCTGCCATTTTTGTAGAGACATGTAGAGGCTCAGACCTTAATCAGCCCTTGATCTTGTCTATCCCATACATGTTTAAATCCCCTCTATTAGCCTCTACCACTTCTGATGGGGGGCTATTCCACTATGGCCTCATGCCCACCGCTACATTAATCATGATGACCATTTAATGCCACGTCACTCTCTTCTGTTGTCACTAAAAGAACAGGGTCCCCAATGCCATATTCTGCTTTAGGATTTTTATGTACCAAGTGCATTATTTTACTTTTATCAACGTTAAACTATTGCTTCCACCCTCTTGCCCATTCTTCTAATTTACTTAAATCACCTGCCATTTGGCTCGTTCCAAGTGGATTCGGTGGCTAGTGGCTACCATTGTTGTTTGGCAATGCTAGTGAAGTCCTGCTTATGCTGACGATGCCCCTTTCTCTATAGACCAAATGAGTTTTTAAGACAAAGACATGCTACAGTTTGCCAGCAGACAGTCTAAGAGCTTTCTGTGTTTGCCGATTTGGTCACTATAAACTTATTACAAAAATGTTATTTTACGAAAAAAACAAACAGTTTTTAATGTATGCTAGTATTAAAAACCAAAGCTATAGTGGGAGTTCTCCTTTTGCATTGGTTTGTACTGGTGCGTTGACCAAACCATTTGATATCTGCTGATGTGTTAATTCTTCTCGTGACCAGCAGGTGGCAGCAGAGATGCCAAATACCGGTAGTTCTCAGCAGTTTTTTTGGAGGGTCTACAAGGCTTCTTGGTGCCCCAAGTGGACCATTTGATGGGGCCTAGAATGACATCAGTAGCACCTGATCTTTGTAATAATTTATTACCGGACAGGTACATGCTGTTTGTTATCATGTGGTATGGTCCAAGACACAGAGACAGGGATATAGAGAGAAAAGGAGACAGGGAGAGAGAAAGAGAAAGGGAGAGATCACTCTGATTTACTTAATGAAACCTGTCCTTGAGAGTGAGGTTTTTGGACAGAATTATATACATATATATTTTTTTTTATTCTCACCCTTCCTGGATGTTATTAATTGAAAAAGAACTCTTTATTGAGCACAAAGTCAAACAGGGAGTCTCAGAACTTGAGGGATTGATTAGCTGTTCATTTTCTCTTGAGAAACCTTGAAACCCCAGAGGTAATAATTCCCACAAAACACAATCCAATATGTCACACCTGATGGGTTTAATGACAGCTTCCATGGTTGAGCAACTTGCCTTTAGCTTGGTTTAAGTGAGTTACCCTTGACTTCTGCCAGATCTCCAATGGACTCAACGAGGACTCACCTCGGAAGTAGTCTGGCAAAGGCAAGGTCGCCATGAGAATGGTGATTTTGTCAAAGTATGGAAAACTAAGAAGGAACGTGTCTTAAGTGAAAGCTTAAAGTAGACAATTCATAACATAGAACACATGATTCTACTATTGTAGACCCAAAACGTGATGCAGAAAATGAATAGCTTCTGGCAATAGCTGCCTTTATATATCAATGTGTCCGGCCATCTAGACCTGGGAGACTTAAGTGACTTTTATTCCCGAAGCGCGCACAGACCCGTCTAACTAAGGGGTCTATTCGCTAAAGAGAGAGTTCCCACTCCATGGCTTCACTCTACATTGAGAAGGTCCAACCTCAGTATGGATCTGCTGCAGGAAGAGCTTGGCTAGCCCTGTATAATGCATAGTTAAATAGCTGATCTCTCTCTCCAAAGTCGTTGTCCCTTTATAATGAACCCCAGCTCTCCTGTCGTATCTCCCCTTAGTGAATAAACCCCCAAGAGTCAAGCAATCTGAATCAGATATAAGGGGACATTATGAAGTCCGGCTGCTGAGGACTACAAGTCCCATTGTGCTGTGCCAGTCACATACTCTATGCCCAAAGGGGCTTCTCTGCTGCTGCTGCTGCTGCTGTGCCCACACGTGTGATTGTGCGCAGCGAGCCCTAGCCCGGTATGCCATACGGAGGGGGAGCCCCCAGCTGGCAGATGGCCCTCGCTGGGAGAGCCGTGCGCTGTATTCCCCACTCAGGACGGGAGGGGGCCGGCCGATCACCGCCTGCCTCGCCTGCCCGCATCCCCTCCCCATGCAGCCCTGTGTGCTCGGGAGGGACCGGCTGCAGCCGCGCGCACACAGCTCCGGATCGGACCGTCAGGTATGTGCAGCACCGATACACCGTCACCCGGAGCCGCTGCCGGGGGCCGCTTCCCGCTCCAGCCGCTCCTGCAGCGGGGCTTGAGCTTCCGCAATCGCAGGTAACTTTTGAAGCGATCGATGATGGAACAGAGAGATCACTCAGTAACTGAGAAAGTGCCTGCCGGGGGGGCAAACTCCTCCAACAGCCCCCCACCTCTAATTACATTCACTCCTGTGTCATATGTGTGCATGCCGTGCCGAGATTCATTTACATTTACATTCTGAAATAATAATAATTAATAATAATAATAATAATAATAATAATGATAAGCATAGTCAGTTCTTCCTGGAAGATGACTTCTTTTGGTAAATCTATATATACATCTATCTAATCTCTCTCTCTCTATATATATATGTACATATATATAATATAATCTATACATGTTTGTGTGAAAAAATATAAGTATAAAATCTATATATGTGTGTTTCTATATATATATATAAATCAACCTAGCATTTTATGGATACTTCTGTTGCTGACGGGGTACCGCTGTGTGGTCCATCTATGCTATACATATATGTGTGTGTATATATGTATATATATGTGTATATACCGTGTATATATATATATATTCTTGTTTATGATGTATCTGTAAGGACTGATATTTGACCTGATAACGTTATTCATGTGAAGTGATTTTTGCTCCGCGGGGATGCTCTGTCAGCATTACCGGTCCTGATTTTGGAGATGTATATCTTTCAATTCAGTGCGTTAATAAACCTGATAACTGGAGTATTTATTAGAAGCTCTGATTTATCAGAGGGGTGATAGATACATGGAACAGCCTTCCAGAAGGGCGCTGGGGCCACATAGTAGTTTTATTTAAATGAATATTTATAATATTTCGTAGATGGACCGGTTGGTTGTCATCAGTGTTTCTATGGAACTGTCCCCTTGGTCATATATATTTCCATATGTATAACCTTAGCATTGTATGGATAATTCTGTTGCTGATGCGTTACCGCGGTATGGTCCATGTTTGCCGGGTTTAGTATTTATAACAGATGTAGCGTGTAGTATGGCTTGTTTGCGCGCATGTTCATCTCTAGACCGTTTTCACCGTGCCACCTGCGACACCTCTGTGAATCCCCTACCGATCCTCTGTCTGGCTCCTGATTACTAAACGGTGCTGCTCACTGGCGAGCAAGCGCGTCCCGAGGTTCTGGTCCGTTAGTGCTTCCTGAGGACAGGCTTGGGAACCGCGGCTCCTCGCGCTGAACACCAACTCATCGCTAAGGCAATGACGCATTTTAACCCTTTGAGCACAAATCAATGAATCAATAAACGTCCCCCCTGCAGGAAGAATTGCACCACTCTGACCAATCATATACAGAAAGGGTTAACTGTGATACCCCCATTTGTATCTGCCCCTATCTAGCAGTTCATCGACGCTCACGCGGAACCCAATCTTTTTTCGTTCTCCGGGTCGGCTTCCAACTTCCAATTTCACTATCTTAACCTTGACACCTAAAGTATTTTAATGACATCATTCCTTCGTGTTAGGTTTATCTCTGCAGATATATGCAGCGGATGACCTCACCGGTTATGGAATCTGATAGAATCATTCGACTTTATTATTAGTGCTCGATCTACCAAACCAATCGTAGAATTTGATGGCGGGTAAGAACCGTTTGGCCCCATCTAGTCCGCCCGTTTGTTCGGATGTAAAGTCTCAATCCTTAAATCAGTCCTTGGTCTTCTCTTCGATTCAGGACAACCATAGTGTATATGCTTCAGTTCCCATACAGTATTAGCCTCTACCATATCTGCTGGGAGGCTGTTAACTTAACTACCCCTTAACTACCTCCCTCTCCGTAAAAGTAAAACATCCTTACGCTACATCTAAGTTATTGAAATAAACCCCCTTATTTATTTAATAAATCATCTCCCTCTCATATTGAGATGCTTTAGGTCGCAGAGACCGTTAAGTCCTATTGCAAATGAGAATCGGGTACGCTGGTGTTTCGGAATACGCTTTTTCATAGAAAGATAAAAGCGTAGAATTTGACATCATATAAGAACCACGTAAAGACTCAGACCTTATCTTGTCTCCCACATCTGTTGGGCGGCAGTTCCATGCATCTACCACCCTTTCAGTAAAGTAAACGCGAGCATATGCTGACTACGCAAACAGAAGTTGCTCAAAGTCGTCTCATTAGATTTCGATATATGTCACCGTCACACGTTTAATGGTTGAATTAAAAAAAAATATCTCTTGATGAGAATGAATTCACCCCCAGAATATAAGATTAAAATTTCTGTTTTTGTTCACGATGCAAATTTCCAAATTAAATTTTTCGCTGTTCGTTTGAGTTTTAGAATAAAGCGTCCCTTTGCGTAAAATCCTTTGGCCGTGGGGTTGATTGGTGTAAAGGTGTTGAATCACACACATGCGCGTGGTCATCGTGTTAAAATGATTCAAAACGAATATGCACGTCTGGAAGCATTTCAAATGAGCTATGAGGTCATTCACAATTAACCCTTCAATAGCCAACCGATTCTGTAGATTCAGTCGCCCATTAGGGTGGTGAAAGGTTTTTATCATGAAACAAATAGTTGTTTTTTTTTTTTTAGAAACCTTCATTTTTTCAGACTGGTAGCAGTTTGAATGAATAGCAGATATATGTGTATATATATATATATTTAATGTGTGTGTATATATATAGATATATATATATATATATATATATATGTGTGTGTGTGTGTGTGTGTGTGTGTGTGTGTGTGTATATATGTATGTGTGTGTATATATATATATATATATATATATTATATTATATAGATGTGGGTGTATAAATATATATATATATATGAGCACATTGTCAAAGCGCTGCATTCCCAGAGCCAAAGAATATATCCCAAGCTATGCAAATGTAAGCTCCTTACCAATTCCTGCGTAACATTGTATAGGTCAAATGTAAGTTTGGCCGGCTGGCTCGCCCTGTAGGACACTATAATGAAAAACAGCGCCGGACCGGGGATTAAAATCAGCCCTAGCACAAAGACCAGCGGCCAACAAAATGAGCGGGAAACACGCGGCCGCACGCTATGGTCTTACACTGTCGCAATGACATGACACTCCGCGTGAGCAGCAGAGAACACAAACCGGGCAACGGCCAGTCTGGGTGTCAGTGTAAAATAAGGAATTAGCATATTAGGCAGGTTGATGATGTCATAAATATATATATAAAAAAATTTACATTTATTAAGTGATTTACTCATCACTTTTTCCGCAGTAACCCGCGTTTAGTTGACATGGTGCTTTTTACAAATACCTACTTGAGAAACAATGTGTCCCAAAACAAATCGTTAACGGGATTTACCATGAACGCCTCTTTTATTGAAATGAAGGTCTGAGCAGCTACATCTCATGTATTTGATACATTGGAGTTAGTATTCAATACGCAGAGCCTGGGTATAATAGAAAGACCCCTATCATTTCTTCCCTCCCGCTCCCCTCCTAAGGATGCGTCTTGATGTATAGGTGTCTCAATGTTTTGTGATGCCTTCGCTGTCCGGAGGGCCGGCAGCCGTTCAGGTTACTGCTTGGCTTGCGATTGCCTTGTTTATTCCCCAATTCCCGGAGGTGCTGTGGGAAGTAAGAGGGAAAGCATGTACTGATTGTTATTCAATCATCGCTCCTGCGAATCCGTGATGTTTCTGTAACAATATGTCAGAGACGATCCTCTCACGGTGAACTCACATTGTGTATTTTTATTCACCAGAGTGTTGTGTGCATGCGCAAACTCAACCTGTGTCCTTCCCCTTTGGATACTTCTCGCGGGTCCTGCGTTTAAGCATGGCGGTTGATTTGTCCTTCAAAGTAATGCCCTTGAATGCACCTCCCTACCAGTTTTCACCAAGATTAAGCTATGTTATATTAGCTTCTAAGCCACAGCGGCCAGCCTATGGATGCAGTACAGATAAATTCTATATGATTGTATTGTGCCTATGGGCCACATGTCATTCAAATCTGATCGAGAGCCAAAAAGGTAAAACTCCTTCCACTGTTGGAATTGGAGGAGAAACACAGACGAAGAACAGACGGAGAAATTGACGAAAAGGAGGACGAACCCCCAACAAAACAAATGAAAACGAAGCAAAAAGCTCAATCTCACACTTATTCACGCTCTCCTTCAAGCATTCTCTTGCACTCTCTCAATGTCCTCCTACTTTCCCCGTTGTCCTTAAATCCTTTTCCGCGGGTCCACTTCTCTTGCCTCTTCTTGTTCATCTGTCTTCTTTCTTCGTCCGCTTCTCCCCGTGTCTTCTTTGTCTGCTTGTCCTTGAATCAGGCCTCCTGGAGCACTTCCACTAAAAGGTGGAGCCCCCAGGCACAACCTCTCCCCTGATTGGAGGAACAGGGAGAGGCTATCCCCGGTGCTTGCCTTTTTGCGGAAGTGCTCCTAGAGGCCAGAATAATGATGACCTTTCTATCTCTGCGAATCTGTCTGTTTATTCTGGCCGCTCGGGGTACTTCCGCCAAAAGGAGAGCCATGGGGATACCCTCTCCCCATTCGTCCGAATAGGGGAAAGGGTTTGCACGTGGCTCGTCTTTTGGCAGAAGTACCCTGAGAGGCCAGAATAATCCAAACAAGAGAAGAAGCAGAACTGCGGGGAGGGAGACAAGGAAGCGGTCGGCGGGAGGTAGGGAGCTTTGAGAGAGAATTTAAGAGAGAGAGTGAATGAGAGTGTGAGAGTGAATGAGAGTCAGTGAGAGTGTGAGCGATAGCCAGTGAGACAGCGAATCAGGATGAGTGACAACAAATTTCGTTTCTGAATGTAAAAGGAACTTCAAATTTTGTCTGGACCAAAAACGAAAAATTAGTCTGGAATGTTTTACTCCCTTTGCACAGGGACCTGCTGCCCCCATAAACAGGCAGTCATACGTGACACGTTACTGTCAAAGCTGCGGAACTAGCAGTGTTTCTAGGACTGTTGCATTTATATGTTTGTTAAGACTGTTAGTGGGCCCTACGTAGTGTTTTAGTGGCTCCCAGATTCAGATGTATCTGTATTGTAACTGTCTCGTATAAACTGTGGAGGTCTTTGAGGACTAGGGGCTACTACGGGGCGCTCCTCTGGGTCAGGCATAGGACAGCACATCTATTAACTATATAACTGGCACTATTGCCTTCTCTCAGCGTCTTCTCCTCTGGCGGCTGGGCTCGGACTCGCAACCCTCGAGCTATCAGATTGTCAATGGAAGGAGAACTGCGGCTCTGCATGGTGCAGGGAGGGTGGGAAGTTCTCCTTATTTTATTTTGAACAGTGTCTTTTAAATAAATGCTTAAAGCCAATGAATTCTACATATGGGTTGGCAGAACTTGCAGAAGGCAGTCTAGAAGCTTGTACAGGGGCTGAATGGTAATACGAAGCTTTCACTTGCAAATAAGCCCCGAATGCTGCAGAGCGGAAAAACCGGCATGTGAGCTGATGATTAAAATCCCATGTGCTGCTGCCTTGGATCCTTGGTTTTGCATCTAGCCGATATATATGATGTATGGAAGCGATCGGAGCCACCACGGCTTATGATTTTCATGCTTCTCAGCTGTACGTTGTACGTATAGGCATCATATTATTTGCTTTGAAGGGAAGAAATGCCGGTATAAGATTTGCATCTACTTTCCAATGGATAATAAGCTAAAGTTACATCTCATGCTTAATCTATGGCATCTACAATGGCTTCAGCTTTGGTAGACGGAGAAAGTTTACACCTGTTAAGAAGTTTCCACTACACCTGTGCTAGGCTGGCATGTTGGCCATTTTTTTGAGGGACCTATGTACATTTCGCATGTTTCTGACCAGCATGTGGGATGCATGCATTTACAGATGGGGAGCAGTTACACCGATATAACTGCAGGGGGCAGCACTTTTGAAGACTTTTATTCCTTTGCTTTTAGATAGTGGTTACATAGCATTCTTTTTGTGTTTGATCATTTATTACTTTGGGACAACGGGACAAAGTTTACACCCCCCCTTTTGCCAACTTATAAGTCGCTGGGAGGAGACCTATTTCTTTTAAGGTAGTACATTGGGTAATTTAGTTCAGTAATTTCTAATTTTTCAATTAGATTAATGCTAACGACTTTGTTTTAAGATCTGCAATGCCAGACAGTTATCGCCAGATGCAAAATTTAGATCTGGAGTGCTGGTTCTTGTGTTTTTACATGAGGGTGATGTCATACTAAAAGCTGATTTCTTTCATACTTCCTGCTAGGTCAAGTCGTGGCGACTGTCAGTGAAGTTTTGAGACTTAGGTTCCATTGTTCAGAGTTGACAGATTTTAGTTATGAGTCATGTTTGGCAGTTTCTCTTATTAAGTATAAAATCAATAGCCTTGTGCATTCTGATTCTTACAAATTTCAATTGTAATATTGTCAATTTATACGAAAATGAGGAGGGCCCCCCAATAAAGCAAACAAAAACGAAGCAAAGAGATCAAAATTTTCCTTCGCGTTTCATTGTTTTTTCACTCTTACTCACTCTCTCTCACAATTTTTCTTAATGCCTCCCTACTATCTCCGCCGACCGCTTGTGTGTTCCTGTCTCTTTTCTCACAGCTCATTCTCTTGACTCTTCTTGTTCTTCTGTCTTCTTTATTTTATCTTCATTCTTCGTTTGATTCTCCTTGTGTCTTCTTTCTTGGTTCGCTTCTCCATGAACTTGGCCTCCTGGTGAATTTCTGTAAAAGGGGCGGAGCCTCTCGGCACACCCTATCACCCAATTGGAGGAACAGCGGAGAGGCTGTTCCCATGGCTCCACCCTTTTACAGAAGTGGACTGAGAGGCCAGGTTCACAGAGAAGCGGATGAAGAAAGAAGACAGTAAAACAAGAAGAAGCAAGAGAAGAAGCGGCGCTGTGGGAAAGGAGATGAGGACACAAGTGATTAGCAGAGACGGTAAGGAGACATTGTGAGAGACTGTGAGACGGTGTGAATGAGAGTGCGAGAGAGCGTTAGAGAGTGAATGAGGGTGAAAGAGCCCTCAGATTTTCATCTGAATCGAAAAGGCAGGAGACAAAACTCCGAAAACCAATGGCCCAAAAATTAAATGAAAAATTTGTTCTAATATTTTTTGGTTAATTTGCAAAAGTCTAAAAATCAACTTGTAGTAGAGGCAGATGGTCCTTGTTTTATGTCTGGAAGAAATAATGACAACACTGTACTGTATTATTATTATTTATTATTATTATTATTAATAATTGCAGGTTCTAATTTTCACCTTTTCACCATTTTGTTATATAAATGTTTAACTGCGCAAGTGTGTATTACGTGCATTTATTTGTGTTTCGTTAAAAAATGGGTTAGTTTTGTTTTTTACTTTTTACTTTATTTTACGTAAGCTAAATACAAACTTTCTTTGTGTAGTTATTTTATGGTATGCTCTCAATTTAAATGATGTGCATTGGGTTTTCACTTTAAGACTGGACTATTTACAAACCATGCTAGTATCTGCATTGTATTCCTTTGAAACAGTACCTTTGTGAGAAATAAGCGCCTTGCAAAACTATTTGGAGAATATTACCGGTATTTGTTTTAAAATATTACAATACGGGTTTTGGAACCTTGGTTGTATCATGGCTCCATGGACTCATAATTCCTTGGACTGTTAAAAGGGTTAAGATATCTGACTGTACCTTAAACTTAAGACTTGAGGGCTGTAGGACCTTTTGAAACGAGTGGCTGGAGATTTCATGGTTCTGATGGTTGATCCATTAAGCTATTCCGATCTTCGCTATAAATCTTTGAGAGCTGTCAGTATGCTAAATAGAAATCTCACAGGCAGCGCTGTTGCAGAAGAATAGAAAAGCGGTTTACTGATTTATCTTCTCTGGATCATGCAGAAAATAAGGAAAATATAGTGACTTGGAGTGAACTCCCTAACTGAACAATAAATCTCCGGTACATATATGTATACATCATATGATCAAACACATGTGGACACCTGACCATCACACCTATATCAACTTGTTGGACATCCCATTCCAAAACCATGGGCATTCATGTGGCGTTGACTCCCCTTTTATGGCTATAACAGCCTCCACTCCTTTCCACAAGATTTTGGAGTATGTTTGTGGGAAGTAGTGCCTATTTAGCCAAAAGAGCATGTATGAGGTCAGGCACAGATGTTGAATGAGGAGGTACTCGGTGTGGTTGAGAGTCAGGGCTCTGTGCGGCCGGCCAAGTTCCTCCACACAAACTTGTGAATTCAAGTCTTTACGGGCCTTGCTTTTTGTGCTGGAACGGGAGAGGTTCTTCCCTAAACTGTTCCCACTAAAGTTGAAAGCAAACAATTGTCTAAAATGTCTTTGTATGTCTTTTGTAAGCATTAATGTTACTCTTTACTGGAACTAAGGGCTCAAACCCGGAAAAACAGCCCCAGACCATTGTACTACGTCAAGTTTTGAGATTTAAAGGAACTCTGTGCCGGCTTCCTGAGGGTTTGTCGAATTTGTTCTTGTACTTTTAAGTTATTTATTTATTTTTTGCTGTCGGCGAATATTTGTGTTTCTTCAAGAGCTCGGTGTGCAGCCTGCTGATGGTGCAGCTTCTTGTATTGATCACTGGTTTTCATTAGAAGAGCACAACAAATTCTAGCAACTCATCCTTGACCAATATATATGTATATAGATCAAGGCCACTGGACAATTTGGTCCAAAAGCTGCCACCCAGAATGATGAAAAGGCACAGTAATGACCTCAGCAAGTGCTGTACTACTGGCATTTTTAGGGATCGGAACAGGGTTTGTCCATGGAATATTCTAAATATAACCAGTAGAATGTAGGTTTTTAATAACAAAGGATTAATAAAATGAGCATTTTGTCCACAAATGCGTAAATGATAAGGTCTTGTTCATGTGCAGAGTTTATATCCAGCAATACATTTTGCCATCCATAGTTTAACAATTCAAAATATAAAAAGTGAATACCGTAAAAAAAAATCAACAAAGTACATGAAGGGAGTATATGTAAATTGAGAAGAAATGTTAGGAAGGCAGATATGGGGTTGAACCAAACGCAACAAGTATGCAAGTCAATGGGCATTTAATCTGCGTATTCTTATTGAGTTGATTTAACTATACATGCTTGGCTGCAAACTTGATCATAAAAGACTGTGTATTAGTTTGGGTTTACCGAGACAGCCCTGTATTTTTGCTTGTATTTCATGTATTTGCACAACCAAGATATACCGTATTGGCCCGAATATAGGCCGCACTTTTTCCCCCACGTCTTTAAAGTGGGGGTGCGGCCTATATTCAGGGTCTAGCGCCCGACGCCCGGGACATGCAGTCCCGGGCGCCGGGCAGGCAGCGGGGTTAGGATACAGATCCCCCGCAGCGGTGCAGGGGACCTGCATCCTACTCTCCGATACGCTCAGACAGCCTCCCCTGCCGGCACTTTCCACAAGGGAAGTACCGGCACGAGAGGTTGTCTAAGCGCATCGCCGGTGAACGCCCCCCCCCCGACTTACCAGAGCAGAGTCCCGAGTGTCTTGCGGGGCCGGCGGAAGACATCTACGCAATACGCGTATACAACTTCCGGTGCCGGCACTTCCGCTGAGTGCCGGCACCGGGAGTTGTATACGCGATTTGCATAGATGTCCCCCTCCGGCCCCGCAAGACACCCGGGAGTATGCTCTGGTAAATTGTGGGGGGGGGGGACAGAGTGGCAGCATATCTCGGGGGGGGACAGAGTGGCAGCATATGTCAGGGGGGGGAGGACAGTGGCAGCATATCTCGGGGGGGAGAGGACAGAGTGGCAGCATATCTCGGGGGGGGCAGTGGCAGCATATCTCGGGGGGGAGGACAGAGTGGCAGCATGTTTTTTGGGTGCTTTTTTAAAGAAAAATACTTTTTCTTTAAAAAAGCACCAAACTTTTAGGGTGCGGCCTATATACGGGGGCGGCCTATATCCGAGCCAATACGGTAAAACATGCAAAAAAAACACTAGAATGATTGAGAAAAGCTAGGGGGAGAAGTCAAATCTTATGGCCAGGGGTGTATATATGGTATACTACTAATACCAACATAATATGCAAAACAGGCAATGAATTAGTTAAAAACTATCTCACTTCAGTATACACCCAGAGCTGAAAAGGAAAAGGCTATGGGACAGAAATACAGATAACTGATTGGTCCCTCAAATAGAGAAATGGATGGAATGGATACAGTTCCCATTTAGAGATTTTTAAAACTTAAATTCTTGGCAAAAGTTACATTTCATATTCAGAAAATATGGGCTTAATTCAGTGATACGTCTAAACAGAGCTGGCTGTACCACGTTGGCTTTAATGAGCTTCAGTTGTGGCAACAACCTGCACCAAGATCATTTAGAGGTTTCTCTAGAGGTGTAAGTTAGCCATCATTTTTTTGTATGTGTGTCTTGGTAGTAGAATTGCTCACTTGTGCTTATGATTGAAGAGTGTGGTCTTCACTTAAGCAAAACTCTTGATTTTAGACGGGCCGATTGAATTAAGCCCACTATCCATAAGAAAGAGGAAAAAAAAGATAGATTTGATTCCTGTCTAAATGAGAGATGTGGATCTGAAACCATCATCTGTCTAAAACGTCAAATGCATTCTTTATCTGTTGACGTGAACAGAAAATAAAAAGCACTGAACTATTAAATTATACAAGAGCAAAGCACAGTTTACCCACAAAACCGTCGTACAAATTCCGGCTCGTCTCTCCCTGTGCATTCCTATTTTCCTTTCAATCCATTAGTCAAATAGCGTTTTATACTGCTGTACTTGGTAATTGCGCTGGTCCTTAGAGAAAATATGCTTCTTACGTGAGATCATAATATTGTAACTGTAGACGGATTATGAATGCACTTTTCTTGCTGAAATGACAAAAGTAATTATGCACGCGTGTTGAAAGTAATGTAAGGCACGCCCTATAAATATATTAGAAATCCACGTGCCCTTGTTTGCCCTGGAAAGCCCACAGAATCTAGGCTGGGACCTGACAATGAACAAGATAGCAATGTATTGTAGGACTTGTCACTAAAAAAAAAGCTTAGTTGAGCGATGGAAACGTATAAAACACTCATGCATTCATTGTTCCGGGGGCTTCATGTGGCACTGGGGGTGTCCCTTTAATATGCAGGTTTTTGTTGGGAGACGTAATATTCCTTTCCATGCAAATGAGAGACCCCTGTGAAAGCAAGGAATCAGAAAGTAACATATCCTGTGTCTCTATCTGCATGCCCTCACCTAAAACTCCAATGTTGCGTTGGAAACACGCGGTGTTGTTTTTGGACATACCCATGTTGGCAAGCATGTTTTATTAATGTATATAGCAATTGCTGAGTTTCTCTTAAACCCTCAAGGATCGTGGCTATTTAACACTATACATCTCTCTTCAACCCTCGTTTCTATAATTTGTTCACTTTATTAACCTCTACCATGTCTGCTGGAAGATTGTTGCAATTCTTTACCTCCCTCTCACTGGAGTAAAACATGCTTACCTTTCTTTCATAGAACAAATAGGAGCCATTTCTGTGCCTGTGATGTCCCAAAAATGAATAAAAATAAAAAATGTGGCATTAACCCACTCCAATATTTTTCTTATATGTTCTAATGAGTTAGAGTTGGGAGGCATAAGAAGTTTAGTTTATTTTTTTTGGGGGGGGGGTACGTGAAAGGTTTTTAGGAACTTTTGGAAACCAATGAAGAAAACCACACTCAATATTTATCTCTAGATTGTAAGATTGTGAGCAGGGCCCTCGATACCTAATGTATGAGTTTGTCTTAGTCTTATACTCTCTGAATGTATGCCCTATAAGAAAAGTCCCATAAAGAGTTGGTTCTTCATGAATAAAAGATGATAATAATAATAATAACAATGGGTGAGAGAGCAAGAGCCGTCTCTAAGGTGATTACAAACGAATCCCAATAACCTAAAACTTTGCCTAACACCAATCAACAGGCCTTGGAACCCTACGGGTTTTGCCCGGAAAATCCGGGCTTCTCCGAGTCTCCGGGTCAGTTCAGGGAATCACTCTCGCCCCGCTCCCCACCTACTTCCCTCTCAAAAACCATCTGCGTCCCGTGACGTCAGTGCGACCGCCCCACCGACGTCAGCAGGACCTTCTACCCCCCCACCCAACAAGGGGGAGCTCCGGTTAGCCGGAGCCAGAAAGTTCCCGGGTATGCCAATCAAGTCTCACCCAAGCTGCTTTGTTCTAATTTTCTGTCCAGCATCACATATTAACTATTTAGCTGCTAGACTTGCAAACCCATTATATAGCTTCGCACATCACCTTAACTATTTGATTACTAAGCTGGTGCAACCACATTACGCCATTGTGGGGGGCTTTAAATTTTAAAAGTGACTTATTGCTTACGGAATGTTGATTTTCCAATTTTTCCTATAAGTGCTAATAAGCGTCTGCTTCTCTTTTGTTAAAATGCATTATAACTATAAAACCCTGGTAAAGCTTTCTTGGCTAAGACCGAAACGTTACTTAAAAACGACTGTCCTGCTTTGGCTTTAGACCATTAACTGGCTTAGGACCAGCTTATGAGTACGTGTTGAGCCAACAGAAAACTGAGCTGAAGTAAAAACATAACCATTATGAGGCTGGCGGGGAGACAGCCACTTAATATCAGCAGCAGCTATCGTTTGTCTTGTGAAGTCATGTGAAAAATATCAAGGAAAGTGGATATCATTTTCCCCGTCTCCGGCGTCGTCACTAAGATACAGTATTAGGCCTTTCAAAATAACAATACCCGATCTTAGCAAGTCATAGAAGGGATTCACTAAACTTTGCAAAGTTGGAGAGCTGGAGTTTCTTATGGCGTCTGTATATTAGCTTAAAAGTGAAAGAGGAGCCAACTGCAACTCCCATTATTCTCATCCAGCATCAGAAAAGACACAGCTGACTCAGTATTATTGGAGCTCTAGATCGGAACAGCTGGAGAACTACTTGACACAACTATACGTGAAATAATTTTTTACTATTTAGTAAATTTGGCCAGTCAATGTTTTTTTTTTTTTGTTCGAAATCGAACACATGCAGCTTCTACTTATACTCATACCTAGAAATTCTCCAGGTTTCGCCCCGGAGACCCCGAGTGAAGCAACACTTCTCTGGGAGTCTCCAGGTCCGTACGGGAAAACTCTTGGCCACGCCCCAATCCCCGCCCCCTCCCACAAAGGCGTCAACTGCCAGCAACGTCAACAGAACCACCCACCGAAATCAACAGGATCGCCCGCAACGTCAGTGGGACTGCCCGCCAATGTCAGTAGGACGGGGGGGGGGGCTTTTTTTAAATGTATGCAGTACATTTAGAATTGAACCAAAAAAATATATACGTTGTTCCTTTAAGGATTCTAGTTCTTTCGGTGTTTTGGCTCAGTGTCCCATTAATTATGAGGAGATGCAACTGTTCCACGCTGTGTACTAGTCTGCTAAGGTTTCTATTTTTGTAATGGCACAACAAAAATATTCGCTTCTGTTTTTAGAGAGGGACATGGAGTGATCCGTTTTATTGCCAAAGATCTTTGAGATATATTTATCTGTATTTACGGGTTTACGCCGCACAGTCATTCTCCGGACGGGGGGGGGGATCGATGTGTGACCACGCCCATTCACCACCCACATTCTGCCTATTCCCCGCCCACTTTCCATTGATTCCCACCCATATTCCCTCTAATGAAAGGCACTCGGGACTATCCCTGCCTCCGCATGAAGTCACTGCCCCAGAAGAGGGAGAGCTCCAGGTGGCCACTCGGCATTTAATCCTCATCCTCAATTTGTTTTATAAAGTACGCGCCGGGTAATTTAATATGCACTCAAATTTGTTGAGGCTATTTGGGGCAGTAATATTACCTTAAAAATAAAATATACATTTATCACTTCATGTATTTGCCCTTTGATGGCTTACTTATACCTTTAATGTATTATCTTCATACCTGGGAATTCTCCTAGCTCACTTCTGTGCCCATCCCCCACCCACTTTCTACTGTATGCTGTTTAGGGCTGGCCCTGTCCCTGGGTGTGGCTGGCCCCATCCCTATGTGTGGCAAGCCCCCATACATGACCAGCCTACATAGCCACACCCCCTCATAAAGCCACTCCCCCAATAGAAGGAGAGATTTGGGTTGCTTGCCCTGGGGAGTTCTGATCATTATAATAGTAACACTAATTATGTTTTATGATATTGGGCATTATTGTGTGATTTCATGTACCCCAGCAGAAAAATTACATCGTAATGCACTAATAAATTGACCAGTATAATGTGATTTATTGCACTAACCTTGACCCAGGGTAGACGTCCATGCACCAAGGGTTAATATTTTCTGGTTTGGGGTATTTTATGTATACCAGCAGACAAAAAAAACCTCACAAAATGTAAGCATTTACAAGCATTTTCCTAAATTATCAATGCAAATGGGCTCAGTCTGTTGAGTCTCGAGAGGAACTTTGTATTTCCTGAACCAAAGAAAGAACTGAAGTATTGATTCGGCGATTGTCCTGAGCGACGCGTCCTGCTGCGGCTGCTGGATGCTTTTCAGTATTTGTTTTCTGGAGCTGTCCTGTCTGGTTCTGGAAGGTCATATTCAATCTGGAGGTATGGCTGCTGTTGCTTCCTGTGCTCGTTTTGTGTAATGCTTCGCTATATGTAATTATATTAACATTTACTGCTGTTTTTAGCACACGGAGGAAAGAGGAAGGATTTTTATAGCCTCGTTTTATTACACCACCCAGCTGGACGAGCATCACATCCTGGGGTCAGCTCGTTCTGGCTTTCTTTTGGAAATACTGTCGGGGGTGGGGAGATCTTGCCAAATGAAGCCATCGAAAAAAAAAAATTGAGGGGTGTAATAAAGTTGACCAAAACACATATTCCAGACAATGCAATCAAACTGTATTTAATGCATATTTATTGAAAAAGAAGCCAAAGATGCACAGAAAGGATCCAGCCATTATGTCAAGGTTGAAGGCACCGTTTCTCGAAGCACTCTCTAGAATTGCAAATAAAACATAATAAAAGTTTCAGGTAGTGGCCAAAAATATTACCGTCCGATTGCCTTTTGGAGTCAAGAAGGATTTTTTCCCCCTGGTGGCAGAATTCCAAGTAGCTTAATTAGGGTTTTTTCCCCTTTTTTTATCAACAGTAGGAAGGTTAGGTAGAAGGGTTGAACTTGATGGACTTGGGTCTTTTTTCAACCTTATGTACTATGTAACTATGTAACTGTGTAACCACACAGAAGGTTCCCCCACTTGCCCCCTTGACATCTTTGCCTTATTAGCTGTATTCATTTTGCAGATATGATGCTGCTGACTTCCGAGTTAAATCTCTCGAACTAAAGAGGAGGTGAAATATCGGAGCTTTATAAATGAGAAGAATGAGAGGTAGAGAAGGGTCGATTATTCAATTGAATGTAACCAGAACAAATGGCGGAGATTTGTATTTAACCTCTAAATGGTTTTTGTTATTGCAGTGTTAAAAAATGTATGGTAATAAACATTAATAATTCCTAACTAGGAGACTGCAATAGCATTAATTTGAAATCTCCCAGGATTTCCCTAAAATTCATTATAATTATAACAAATATGAATTGTTACAAACAACCATTAAGGCTGTTTTTCTATTAAAAGTAATAAATGTTTAACGGAAGGTTTAATCACACGGTCAGTTGGGCTATTCATTTACTGCTAGCGGCATGTCTTAAGATATTGGTCTCGGAGAACAGAGGAGTTTTGATGTTACATGGCGTCAACATAGTCAACAAGATATTGGTTCATATCATTTTTGAAGACCTGTCAGGTTCCTTCTTGAAAGCCTATGTTTATCTACATTATGTTCTTACGCTTGCGTTCCGGAGAGCTGTTCAATGTCAACTTTTATGTCTCTTTTTCATGGTTACTAATATACCGAGATAAGTAATGGCTATTGGACAGATCACTTTATTTTGGTATAGCTGTGCTGTAAAAAGGTGGAATGCTGCCATTGTTTCATTGGGACAAAGAAAGCTTCCTATCCAGAATAGACGTGAGGAGATATTCCTCCTAAAGTGTGCCTAGTACTTAGTGTTACCAGCCAAGGGGCTATCGAGCACTTGGAGTTACACACCACCGAGTATATGCTTCTAAATTAGTTAACACTCTCTGGCTAGTATACTTATCACCATATTTTTTCGCTGATACATTATATTTTAGCCAGAATTTTATTTCATCCCACCCTAGACTCACTGTATCATTTTTGGATCCCTTCTATGTAGGTTTAGTTGTTCCTATCTATGTCCTACAACCCACTATTGATGATGACATATCAGAGAAAGGACACACGGTGCAAACTTTATTATAGTGTTAGAGCTGTCTGGATGTGTTGTGTTTTGCTTTCTAGAATTCTGTCTGTGTCCCCCGAGAAACACGCAGATCACTACACTAGTCTTAAAGTACGTCCTGCCCTCGTACATCCCATGTGCATTCACGCAGCCTTCATATTAATACCCAAGCATCGTGTTAATTTCCCACGAGATTCCGCCTTCCCACCTCCTTCCATTGGCAGCGACAGCTGGTACATATGTGAAACTGTTAATTTTGAAAAACAAGTAAGTCTCGATGCCTCCGTCACAGAGAAAGAAGGTTTGAAATTGAATTCTTCTTGGTCGTTGGATTGTTATTTGCTGTATCAAAAATTCCCATGAGAAGAATGTGAAGCAGAGTTCAAGTAACTGTAGGAACACATGTTCCTTGGGAGGGAGACCCTCTCGAGATGTCCTACGTCTCTTTCTGCTTTCAAACACTGGCCTGTTTCACCTTCTCTGCTTTGTGGTAGCATTTTGTGTTGGTCCAAATCAACACAATAACACTACAAGTCCAAGGTTGACCTCTCCAGAGATTGGAGCTCAAGCTGAAGGTGGAAGATTTATCAGAAACTTTAGGAAAGGCATTTACTGGGATAATATATCCTCTGCTGTGCATTTATTGTTTATTATATACACATTACTCTCCATTTACTGGGGAATCCTGGGTTCTGGATCTCACAAGTATAATTTGCGATGTGCATTTCATTAAAATGCATAATAAGATTCAGTGGGACAATGTTGAAGCGAGCGAATGTCCCCTAAAGAATGAATATAAGGCATAAGCCCCCATATTTGCCCTTTTTTACTTATCCCACCCTCCACCACCTGAATTTGATCACCTCTTATTACATTCTTTTTTTTTTTGTATTTTAACCCTTCCTATTCCTGGCATTATTTAGTCTACGTAATGGCTATTGGAAGTAAAACTTGTCATTATTCATTGCCCTCATTATAAAAGATGAGTGAGGATCTGTATCAGTTCACTTGCACATGTTGGTTCCATCTTTTTTGGAGATGGGATATGTTGGTTCTTTCACTAATTACCATCCACATTTCTCTATACAATCTGTGCATGAATTCAGATATTGTTGGTATTCTAGCATAGTGTATTCTGAATAGCATACAGTTTTCCTTTCAACACAGCTGCTCCTGACACTTTTGGGCCAAATTATTTAAAGCTCGCCGTTCTGCCAAGTTTCCTCAAATAATAATAGCGACTCTAAATATATTTATTTTGCCAGACAAGATTATTTTCCTATGGAAGGTATACAAAAAAACTTCTGAAAGTCATGGAAGGACAGGTGCAGTTAAACATTGTTTGCATATATCAAACGGCCGGTATGGATTCACAGATCCTGGTCTCCATTGATTTCCCTTCATGTCTATTCTCTGATGGTAACAATGTCTTGTCCTTGTAAGCCTGGTTAGCAACTTTTACAATTGTAATGAGAGCCATATTTGCTGCAATACGTAATAGAGATACATGTACATTGGAAACAATGTTTAGGTAATGGTGGGCTTGCTGTTCTATTCTCTTTTACAAGTTAATGGGTCAAAAGTGAAGCTGAAGATGTACCCAGAGAGATATCCAGTTGGTTTCTTCACCAACAAGCTAGGAAGGTGTCCCATGTTGGCTGCAAGGTCTAAGCTCAAGAGCAAGATGGTTTAAATAAGGCCAGACCTAAGCTGGCCAACTATGGGAGGCAGAGCCACAGTAGGGTCACGTAAAATGATGTTACATGGCCTCCGAGTAACAGAGAGCAAGACAGACTCCAGTTGTGTGTGAGTAAGAAAGGCAGTGTGTCTATGTGCATTATTACATTATCACATTACATTTATAAAGCATCAGCAGATTCCACAGCGCTGTTATAATAAGAGGAATGAATTAAAATCACACACAATAACAAACTGGAAAGGAGGGCCCTGCTCTTGTGAGCTTACAATCTAGTAGTTGTTTGAGAGAGAGGTGAAGCAGTAGGAGAGGACGGTTTGGATGGGGAGAAGTTGATTGGGTCCGGATGATCTGTAGAGGTTGTTGATCATTCAGATGGTTTGATTAGGTTGATGGCTGCTGATTGCAGTTTCCTTCCAGTGTAACTCTTATCCGTCCTCTTATATAAAGTCCACCAGGGACGAGGCCACAGCAGCTACCTTTCCAAGCAAGCTTGTTTCCAGACGAGGCCTTAGATTTTATTGGGCTACCTCACATGTGGTCAGATAAGGTTATTGCATATAGGATGTTTCACATCTTGTCTTAACAACAATTGCAATTTAGCTAGGCATGAGTTAACCCTTTGAAATCAACAGGACATGGAGACAGGCAGGATAGAGACATAGCAGGGGTTATAGCAGGAGATAAGGGGTTCAGGGGTGGATCCGATGCAATGGGATAATCATTCATCTAAAAGATCGATGGTTGAGGTTAATACAGATTGGGGGTGCGTAGTGGGATAAAAGCAAGGATGGATGCCTCGATGGCTCAGTGTAACTTTAAGGATATTATCACCCATTCAGTTTACAACATCTCGATTTCTGTACTGCTGCGTGTAAGCCATGGGTCTGACAGATGACTTCTTTGATTCCAGCTTCTAAATAAGATTAGGAGGTTGGCAACAGCTGCTTGCACTTTGTATGCTTTCTGAGCTGTGGCCGCATGTAGCTGTATCCAGAGAGTCTGATAAGCCAGCATGCGTAGTATTTCATTTATTACATTGTCTCTTTGGGTTTTTTGGGGAGTAACAACCTTACTTGGCGCACCTCTGCTCTATTTTATTTTTTATGTACCTAAGGAGGGTGCGTTTTATTCGGTTTATCTTGTTACAACAGATGACACTTCCTAGTTTAATAGCTGCAGGTACATAAAACTCGGTAGAGCACAGCGTCCGTGGAAGGAATACACTAGTTTTCAGCGGATTCCCTCTAGATTGTAAACTCGCGAGCGGGGGCTCTGTTTTATCAGTTCGTCTTAGTCTGTCAATACTAGTTTTGTCACACACTTTGATTGTGTGTACTTTATCAAGTGCTGCGTAAAATCTTGGCGCTACATAAAATATGGTGCTGAGAACCTGAGCACAGCAGTTGACTGCACATACATTCCATGATGTATTATGTTGTATGTGGAATTGAGGAGGGTCTTTGCATGTTCAGTAGTCATTTGTGGCGGACTAGATGGGCCGAATGGTTATATTCTGCTGTCAAATTTTATGTTTCATTTACAGACTATCGTGAATAATGGTCATTTGAGTCCAAGGTTACTTGAATTCATAAATTCTTGTACACACGTCCGTGTTGATTACATGTCCACTAGTCATTTACAGACTATTGTGAATAATAGTCATTTGAGTCCAAGGTTACTGGAACTCATAAATCCTTATGCCCTCCTCCCACTTCGACTCATTATAAGGTTTGCTGACGGTTTGACCTTATTGACCCATATATCAGTGTTAACCTCAGCTCATTGTACAATATATTATATGTGGCTGTTCTATTGTAAATCGGAAATGTCTGTGTGATATTGGCACTTTGAAATTGCATATTCAGCACTGGCTTATCTGAAAGGTCATCATTATTATCTTGTAGACACACATTAACACACACACACACACACACACGCACACACACTGAGGAATCTCCCAATTTCACTGCTAGATTTGTGAAGGGCAGTCAAACTAAACACAATGTTAACCTTTGTGTGAAAAGATTTTGCTTCCCAACACACCAAACCTTTGTTCTGTGTCACAAAGATGGGACATTCAAACCTTGAGCAATACTTTGAAAGCTTGGTGTT
The DNA here is from genome assembly GCF_027358695.1 of Spea bombifrons. Taxonomy (NCBI): domain Eukaryota; kingdom Metazoa; phylum Chordata; class Amphibia; order Anura; family Pelobatidae; genus Spea; species Spea bombifrons. The sequence continues at coordinate 111,047,147 of NC_071089.1, forward strand.
AATTACTATTGACAAGGAACACTAATGTATTTTTTTGGTACAATAACAGAGTAGAAGCCATATGCATCCTTTGAATATATACATATTATACAGTAAGAAAACTACATGGGTTATGGAAAGTTCAGTGATCTGCCAAGGTGTCCCTCAATGCCTTTGATGCGTTTACTTGATAAAGACCTCATCGTGAGGTCGAAACGTTGTTGTCCTTCTCCTTCAATAAATCTGCCTATTCTATTTTGATGCGTTTACCGTCTGGGTTAGCTAGGGAGTGGGGAGATCTGTGGAGAAGGAGGCCCATACAGCGACACGGAGTGGTTGCGCCCCGGCGCTTCACTATAACACCTAGCAGTATGTGTGTCTTCTCACAATACACGCAATCGTGATGAACCAAAAACAAGAGAAATGTACTGACATGAGCTTCAGTGTGAAATCTAAAAACCAAAGAATTAAGTTTACCCTTAATTTGTCTCGGAACGGAAAGACGACTCTTGAAAATAATATACAACAGTATGATATCAAAACAAAAAAACAATATAAATGCTGTAATATTGTCACAGCTCAAACCAAAAAAAAACATTTTTGGTTTTTAGATTTCACACTTAAGGTCTGAAGAGGTCTGAAATGTGATTTCTACCGGTGGAAGGACAAACTTGTCTCCTTCCCCTTCCACCACCAAGAATGTAATTTATACATTTCCATTTCCATCAATGCCAATAAGTCAAAACGACTAGCGAAGGCTTGTTAAATCTGTACCTCCATGGCAACTAAGGGCTGTCTTTCACATAAACACAAGCCGTCAGAGTCTAATTTCCATTTAAATGACGCGTGATCCACACACAGGTTTGCAACGAAATCAGCGATCGCAGGGAAGTTTATAGAGATGGTTCCATCTTAATGAAATGGACATGCTTGTATGTACACCCAGTCACCATGTGCAAATATACAAAGAAAAGCTACTTTTTACATTTTAAATTAAAATTACTCAGAAATATAAATCAAATGTCTCACATATTTACACACACTTAACACATACACAAACATACACACATATATACTCTCACCACACACACTAACACACACACACATGTACACGTACTCATGCTAACATAAACACTTAAGCTAACAGAAACTCTCTCTCACACATACACACATGCTAACACACTTATACATATATTATCTTGCAGGCATGAAATAATGTATCAATTTATTTTATGGTTCCCTAACGGAGAAGAAGCCCTATGCATCATTTGTATATATATTCATATCACAGCGAGATAACTACATAACTATCCTATACAAAGGCTTATTTTTTTGGATGTAGGTGCCCGGGTTGGGCCATAGAGGATTGCAAACAGTCGACATAATAGGAGACTAAATATAACATAATTATAGCGTTTTTCACAAGCCCGTTGGTATAAGCAATAACTGCTGTTTATTGTGTTTAATGATGATCTTGGAGTGGGCATTTACAGCCATGTATCATTGTTTGCAGATGACACAGAACTAGGTTAGGTAAAACAGTTTGAATTAGATGTTTTATCTCTGCAGGACGATATGGTCCAAGAAGAAGACTGGGCAGCCAAGTGGCAAATTACATTTAACAATGATAAATGCAAAGTTATGCATTATGCAAACAACATCCAAGTCATGCCTAGCATGGGGTTGGGTTAGGTAAGTAATCAAACAAGAAGGATTTCTGAATATTTGTAGACAATAAACTTGGCAACCGTGTAACAGTCAAACGCTACAAGGTCCGGTATGATATTATAATTTTTCCTCTGTATAATTCAGTGATACAATTCAATTGATGCCTTTAAATATGGGCTAGATGATTTTTCTGAGCAAAGAAGAATATACCGGGATATAACGGGTTATAAGGACAGGATCAGCGAGATATCAGATTTCAGCAATTTTGGAGACAGGAAGAGATTTTTTTTCCATCATGAGGCACATTATGTTTTTTTGTCTTATTCTGGGTCAAGCTCAAGGTTGAACATGATGAACTTGTCTTTGTTCAACCTAAATGACTATGTTAATATGTTTATCATGGAAACATAGTATGAAGAAATTAAGAAAATATTAATTAAGTGCAATCAATTATTATTTACCATACATTTTTGAGAATTTGGCTAAAAATAAATTGATTTCCGAGGGTGTTCAAGCTATTGAATAACATGAAAACAAATGTTTTTTTGCAACTTCTGCTAAAAAAGAAATTACGTGAAGGTCATGGTGATTTTCAGATAGTTGAATTAATATTTTATATAAATACATTTTCCTACCTTTCTGTTTAATACTTTAAAAAAGAAAAGTGTGTGTGTGTGTGTGTGTGTGGGGTAATACTTATAATGGTTTTCCACAATAGAAAAACCTATTTAAAGGACTGGTGAGAGATGCTATCCAGAAAATAATTCTATAGCACAAAGTCATTTTTACAGGACATTGAACCGTAGCAGGCCGTCTCAAACTGTAAGTCACAATGTGGGCCACGGAAAGCCGATGAATATGACCTCCACACTATAGCATACGGTATACATTAAAACGCATCGGATTAAGAAAGTATTTGCAGAAAATTGGTTTAAAGACGGAATACAAAAGGTGGCTGTTAGTGGACCAGGCTTCATTTGAACAAAAGTTTTGAGGGTCCTACCCAAGGGTTCTTTCCATGTTCCCATTCTTTCTTTATTTACTTATGAATAATACGGGACACCTCTTGACGAGCAACATCTTAACATCTGCAGAAGACACAAAATTATGTGAGGCAATTAAATCAGAACTGTGTGTTAAATGGCAAATTTTGCCTCAACATAGATATGTGTAAAATTATGCATTTGGTGGGGGGGGGGAAGTATAATTATACTCAGAATAAGTGCCAGTCCAATGTTATGTGACCTGCGGTAACAGAGAGGCTGCTTGCATAGTGTTTGAGCGCCAGAGAGAAAGAATAGAGAACATCTGCACACTCACACCAAAACACACACAAACCCAAACACTGACACCAAAACACACACACTGGCAGAGACACAAACACACAGCCAGACACTGGCATTGACATACAAACATACCCTGACAAAACATACAGTCTAACTCACACATAGACACTCACAATAACACACACTGACAATCACATACACACGGTCACACACTGATAACCACACACTCACACAGACACTTACAGACTCCAACACACTCTGAGACACACACTAGCCCATACACATACTCAAACACTAGCAAACACACATACCCAAATACTAACACACACACACAGTGACACTAAAACACAGACACTCACAGACAAAGCCTGACACTAACACTCACGCAGATAAATGGACACACACTAACATTCACACATACACACCGACGCACGCGCTAACACTCACGCTAACACTCACATACACCAACATACACCCTGAGGCTCACACTAACTTATGAATTGACACTCACACCAACACACACACACACATATACCCAGGTATTAACACTCGTCTCACTTGCCTCAGTTCCTCTTCCATACAGCTCACACAGGACCCCGCTAAACTCCAACACCAGGCAGGGGGTTTCTGGGATGTAAAGTGAGGGATTCTGGACGTACCTCTTTATTCCAGTACTGACTCATCAAACCGGAACCGGTGGCAATCCTAAGCCTTACCCCCAAACAATACAAACTAGGAACCTGGCACTAACCACACATCTTGCGTAATATTTGCATTGGGTTACTATTGATGTCAGCAAAGAAGAGCTAAATGATTTGAGTCATCTAATATTTCCCATACTGACCTCTGTTGTCGTGATGAAAAATGGCGAATACACTCATCATTCCTGCTAAAGTGTGTTTGAGCCGACGCGGTTGTTTCGGTGCACAGTTCATTAGTGTTTTTCTAATCAAGGCTAAGAGAGAGGAATTTCTTATTTATTGTCTTTTGACTTTTGACTGCATGCGTCATGGGAAAAAACTCTGAATCGTCCCACGAGCATTCCTTCTCATGCTTTTTCTAATTTTGCTTTTGTCCATCTGGCAGCAGAAAACAGGGATTTAGCGAGAATGAAGTTAAACATCTTTCTTGTATCACACATACTAATTCCTTCTGTAAGCATTGTCTTGTGTGCTAAATGTCCTTAGTTAACATACATCCGAGGGAACTTATTCGGTCAGCGTAATTGTTTGGGGATATTTGCTTCAACAATTTACCTTGGAAAATGTGGTCTGTGGCAAAAAAGTGCGCAATCTATAATTACCTAATAAATTTCCTCTTAACAGTAGGAGGGCATCAGGTGGATTAATGATTGCGCAATGTTACTTGTTGTTGTGCCATTTATATTTGCCTGCACTGTGCATCGGCAACACATCGATTCTTGTGGTTGAAGTTGGGGCTAGTGGTGTATTTTGTTAGGCTCTGCCCTGGGCCTGACCCTGGGCTACATCCCTAGCAGCTCCGCACCACCTACCCACATGGTCATGTCTGCTAAGTGCTGGGTGTATGGCATCATATTATACCATATCTCCCTACCTCAGAATGATGGACGGCACCAGGTTAGGTCACTGGTGGCTGGGCTGGCTGATCACAGAACTCCATAATGGAACTGGGCCAGTTACAAAGGAGATATCTGATGTGTCCAACAGCCCATTGAGCAGTGGCCCACTGGGGAACCTGATCTTCTAATAAACCTTCTAATCTTCCCACAGTTTTGCAGCAAAAGGGATCGCCTATTGTAAAAAAATAAAGACAAACCATAAAGATCCATGAACAACATAAACATAAACAACTGAACAGTCGGTGAGTTGTTATCCCCTTAATGCGTTGTTTTCAATGGGTTTAGGGACCGCTCATTGTCCTTAAGGGGTTAATGACACTGGCACTATTGTGTATGTATATATATACACACACACCCCATATATACAGTGTTGCTGCAGGGTTCCACCTCATCTTAATTCACCCTTGGATAATGATAACATGCAGATGCTAGGCTCATATATTTCTTATTTTAGTTAAAAAACATTATGGGCATGGGGTAAGTGAGAGATGTTATGGTAAATATATGGTTAAAAATATTTACTATTTGTGTAACAAGTGGTATATTTCAAAAAAACAGTTAAATTATACCAGAGAGGGACAGTGACCTCCTGTGACGGAAACCAGAGTTGCAAGGGTTAAAGCTTGGTCATCGTTTCTGGCCATCCCTCTTCTGGGGACCCGGAGCAGCTCAGGTTAATGGGTTAACAAGATGAGCTGTTCGTGAATGGCAACAGCCTTTTGTCTGGTACAGAGGCAAAGAAACAAGGGGTTAAAAATTCAAATGTGGTATTAGGACAAAACAACAAATACATCACTAGGCATTACTTTGTTTCAAGTTAATGAACCGTATAAATGCTGTCTTTAGTGGCATAGGGGTTGATGGGGTGAGGGTGAGTTCCAGGAGTCTTTGGGGCTTTTCCCCCCTCTGTGGTTCCTTTTGGGTGGGATTTATGTGCGGGGGTGCGGATCTATGCAGCCCTCCCCCAAGCACCCACTCTAATGATTTCTACAAAGTAAAGTAACAAACACCAAGGTACGAAATCATTATTTATGTTGATTTTCTACTATATTTCCCTCTAATTCTCTTTTAGCATATTTTAACCAATATTCCATATTATTAGAAAGAGATAATTAATTTTTTTAGTGGCTAAAAACAATAATTTATTTAGACATAAATTATGCATGTGGTTAAAATTGTGATTTTAACTCTGTCTTTACTTTTTTTTAGCTCTGGCAAATAATTACTTTTTTCTAAATTTAGCTAAATTTTCTAATTTAGCAGCAGAATTTCAGTTTTGGCGTATGGGGTGTCGGGTCGTCACTTGTACTATTTACTAATCTTGAACCAATATTAATTTGTGTGTTTACATTCCTATACCATGTGTCACATTCATCAAACCCTACATTGTCAAATTTACAGATTATAGTAAGCAATATATTTGGTTTTAGCCCACCCCCCTTGCGCGTACAACATGGGCTCAACCATTGTTCTCACGGTCTGCTTGATTATTCCTCCCCATTAAGTTACTTTGCTGGTTGTTATTGACAAGCCCTTGGAAGGTGGGTGTAGAGAAGAGAGAAGACAGGAAATTGATAATGCAAACTGCGCCAAATTGAGTTGCAGATCTCAGCTCTCCTTTATAAAATAACAAACACAAATCCATAGGGAAGCTGCAGCCGAGTTCTTGGTGAAGATTCAGGAAAGTGGAGAATTAAAATGGACTTATTTTATATATATATATATTTTCTTTTGCAGGTATGAGACTCCAAACCACTTTTTTTTTTTTTTAACCTTTTTTCCCCTTTCTCTTTTCTCTCTGTTTTCACTATTTTGTTTGGGGGGTGGTTAATGGTCCGCTTGGGAAATTGTGTAAAGTTGAACTTAGGTTGAAGTTCTTACAGGTTCCTATTGGACGTGGGGTGTCCTTAAGGTCCATATGTAGATAGCATTGGCCATGGTTACCTCTTCCTTGGGTTAATACCTTTTGAGTTGCTTCTTATTGCTATTATATTTTACTTTAATTTTTATTGTTATTATGTTATTATGGACCAATAAAAGTTCTTAACTGTAAACATAAAATGATAGGTAGTTTTTATTAATAAATGTAGTTATGCTAAAAGCTGCAATTCCCATTTAATTCCCTGCCAACTCATGTCTTCTTTTCTGATTTACTGTACCATTGATCACTGGATATCATGAGCACTGGGGAGATTTATGTTAGGTTTTCTTTTTTGATCATAATGATTAGTGTAACATAATTGTAAAATAAAAATAATTCTAACAATCAATAAGGATCTTAAGGTTTAACTTGAATCAGCGAACACAACGTGCCATTGGAACACAGGAGTGATGGGAGCGATAAAGGGCCATTGGAACACAGGAGTGATGGGAGTGATAAAGGGCCATTGGGACACAGGAGTGATGGGAGCGATAAAGGGCCATTGGAACACAGGAGTGATGGGAGTGATAAAGGGCCATTGGAACACAGGAGTGATGAGAGCGATAAAGGGCCATTGGAACGCAGGAGTGAAGGGAGCGATAAAGGGCCATTGGAACACAGGAGTGATGGGAGTGATGGGAGTGATAAAGGGCCATTGGAACACAGGAGTGATGGGAGCGATAAAGGGCCATTGGAACACAGGAGTGATGGGGTGATAAAGGGCCGATGGAACACAGGAGTGATGGGAGTGATAAAGGGCCGATGGAACACAGGAGTGATGGGAGTGATAAAGGGCCACTGGAACACAGGAGTGATGGGAGTGATAAAGGGCCATTGGAACACAGGAGTGATGGGAGGGATAAAGGGCCATTGGAACACAGGAGTGATGTGAGCGATAAAGGGCCATTGGAACACAGGAGTGATGGGAGCGATAAAGGGCCATTGGAACACAGGAGTGATGAGAGCGATAAAGGGCCATTGGAACACAGGAGTGAAGGGAGCGATAAAGGGCCATTGGAACACAGGAGTGATGGGAGTGATGGGAGTGATGGGAGTGATAAAGGGCCATTGGAACACAGGAGTGATGGGAGCGATAAAGGGCCATTGGAACACAGGAGTGATGGGGTGATAAAGGGCCGATGGAACACAGGAGTGATGGGAGTGATAAAGGGCTGATGGAACACAGGAGTGATGGGAGTGATAAAGGGCCATTGGAACACAGGAGTGATGGGAGTGATAAAGGGCCATTGGAACACAGGAGTGATGGGAGCGATAAAGGGCCATTGGAACACAGGAGTGATGGGAGTGATAAAGGGCCGATGGAACACAGGAGTGATGGGAGTGATAAAGGGCCATTGGAACACAGGAGTGATGGGAGTGATAAAGGGCCATTGGGACACAGGAGTGATGGGAGTGATAAAGGGCCTCTACCGCTTATGAAGAGATTCCATTAAAAATCACCCATTTCCAGCTACCAAAACAAGGGAATTTCTAAGTGACCCCACATTTTTTCAATGTAATAGTCTTATTATTATTTATTGTATGGTCTAGGTAGTTGGATGTATGTAGTAAGAAACTCATGTCCGTAGTTACTAAAATAACATCAAAAGTGTAGGACATGATGTTAATTAATTTATTTATGCTTAAATAAGGCAATATTTCCCCTCGAGATGGATGGCCGTTCAGCATCTACGCGATACAGAAGAATTTCATTAAAGTGAGGGATTGCGCCTGTGATTTATTGGGACCTCAAAGTGGAGAATTCCAACAGTCCTTGAGTATGGAGAGAGAAGGCCTTGCTTGCTGGACAACGCCGTGCATCCATAAAAACGAATAAATCGGGAGTTGTCTTTACAGCAGGAAGCCATTTTCTGGGCAATACATTAGAAACCTGAAAGTAGAGAGGATTAGTATTTGTTTTCTTGGGCTTTTAGTGCGGTACTCAGGGAAAAAAGGCATTAATAACTCAAACTGCTTTTACAGTTTCTTTGTTTTTCTACGTGTATTTAGTGCTAATCAATCTTCATAGAGCTCTTAGCCCTCCGCTAATTTGAAGCTTTGTTACCACGGATACTGAGACATGGAAACCATTTGTAGAAAGTAAAATGCTCTTCACTCTTGGCGCACACATGTTACCGCAATAATCCATTAAAATTTACTGTTTCCCAGGCAGCCTCCTGAACGTTGTGTTAAAGCCATTGGTAAGGACCTTAATATGCCTTCACTAAAGCTGTGATAATCACTTAAGTGTAGGAGAAGTTGCAGCTCCAGAGCTGCAGTGCAAAACCTTTTCCATGGTTTGACTTTTTTTTTTCGGGCCAGTCGTCAGTGGCAAGAAAATGAAGTGGAAGTGCGCTCTACGCATTGGCAAAGAGGGGGTCTCTTTAGGCCTCCCCCTTAGAACCCAAGGGGGGAAAAGGCATATGGAGGGAGTCTGCACTCTAAAATGTAAAAGGATCTCTCACGCATTAAAGTATATGTGATGGCTGGGGTGTCACTTTAATTAGTCTGTTTTAAAGAAGAGTCTGTGCAGGTGGGGTAAAAGGCGCACCTTGGGCCATGAAATCAATAAAAAGGAAGTTCAACTGAGCGATTTAATGTGGTGTGCAGAGTAATAGCGTACATTCCACTCGTTGTGCACCGCTACGGAATATGATGGCACTATATAGAACAATAAATAGTAATAATTCCACGTGCGCTATTCCAGACCACAAAGAATTCCATATATAACGTGATAAAGGCTAAAACACGAACAGGAAAAACCACAATATACCAGTGGCAGGTTAACCCTTTAATGCCAGCATCTTGTCTGTGCCATACCATTGAATTAGGAGTAAAATATACTTATTTTTGAACATACCACATTCGGTTCCTTACACGCAGATAATTTCTTATGCAATAATATATTTTCTCGTTTTTTAAAAAAAAAACATTGTGGGAAAAATATAAGCAAACAAATGGAATACTTAATAACACTAAGGAAAGCGAATTCTCTTCATTAATGCATTCAAAAACCTTATAAAATGTAAGTACTAAATCCAAATTTTATTTCATGCACTGCTTGTAATTTCCGGTTTACCTATTGTACAGCTCTGCGGAATATGATGGTGCTATAGAAATCAAACAATAACTAAATACGTACTTCTGCTGTAGATCCCGATATTTAACTCAGCATTTAAAAAAAATAAATAAATAAATAAAAAAACTTAATCTGTTTAATGAAGACAGCTCTAAAATTTGAGATTTGGAAAAAGTGACAAATTAACTTGATATGCTCAACACTTTAAAAATTCTGATAGTTGAAGCGTCTTCCGCCGAGGCAATAAACCAGGTGTTTGACGATAAAGCCAACTCCATTATGCATGCAATGTGAAAAAAAACGATAGACGAGCGTTCCTTATAAATCCATCCCCAAGGGGGATATCTACGTTCCATTCTTGCCCTGGCTGATCAAGTAATTACATTACAAATTCACTTTGCTTATGGAGTGATCAATGTATAATTATCAAATGAGAGGAAACCTTGAGGCAAAGATATGAGAAGCATTAATGAAAAGCCTATGGGTCACGTGGTGTTCAGCGTTAGCATTAAAACTACTTCTGCTGTAAATCCAACCTGTGGTGTTTTTTTTTTTATATTTACCTTTTGCACTAGATATTCATTTTCTTTTAAATTATTTTCACGCTCCTTGATTTTCAAGAGAGACAAATACATTTTATTTACAGGCTACATAAAGATTTATGCACAGTCCAGCATGGCATGTATTATATATATATATATATATATATATATATATTTTATATATATATATTATATAATAGACATGTGCATATGGGAACACAAAACACTCTCACTCACTTCCTAGCACTCTCATTCTTGTCTGACCACTTCCGCATCTTCTTCATCTTCTGTTTTCTCCCTTCTCATTTCTCTTCAATCTGCTATCGTCTTTCTCAGTCTGCATCTCCACGCACATAGCCCGGTGGGAACTCCCGCCAAAATGGCGGAGCTGGCTGGCTGGAACACCTAAACTCAAGAATTAGGAACGGTGTCCAAATACTTTTGTCATAAAGCGTATGTAAATACTGTATGTATATAAAAATGAGAAAGACAACCACCATCCCACGGAACCCTGGCAAATCACAATATACAGAAAAATATAAGTTTTCAAATATTTTCTGAGGTAACATATTTTACACAGAAAACATAACTAAGGTTAAAGTGAAGGTGATTGCTCAAAACGCCAAAAGCCTGGCGGCACATAGTATGAAGCTCTAGAAATCTTGACGCACTTTACGCTGTGCTGGTTAATGTCAAGGTTTTTTGTCCTGGCAGAATTTTAAAATTTTGTAATGTTTTTATATTTTATATTTTGTAGTCAAGTGGATCAACCTACTGCTTGAACTAATTTGTGAGAGCTCTGAATAATTATCCGATGAGCTACTCACAGCACTGGTGGGCTTGGGTTAACTGAGGCGAAGGCACTCACACTAAGAAAACATTGATCCTCTCCAAAACTGAGTGGCCCTTGAGAATTGGAACATCTATTCTGTTACATGGTGTAACAATTATCACTTGATTTTATCTCATTATTTTCTCATACTATATACAAATCTACTGGGGGGTGGGGGTTACAATATATGTGTACACCAGGAAGAGGTCTCTGGCCCTTAGAGCTCACAGTCTAAGTATTATTAGTAGTATTATTTTAAATTCTGAGACATCATTTTATCTCTAATTTTGTTTCCTTCATAGGAACATGAAACATTTGACTCCGCGTTCCGATGACGTTTAACAGAGAGGATCAGGACTGGTGATGTTGCCCTCTTCTCAAGCTAACGGGAGAAAGCGTATAACGTCACTGTGGCTATGATCGGGATGGAGCTCTGTAATACGTTTGAATGGTGGAGGACCGGTTCCAGGATCATATGCTGATCATTAGCCACACCAAAAAAAAAAATGGTACTAATACTATTATACCATTTATATCAGTTTATATCAATTAACAAGTCAACATAGAAACATAAACTTTGACCGCAGATTAAGAACCATTCTCCCCATCAAGTCTACCCATTACCCAAAGACTCCGGCCGTAATCACTCCTCGGTCTTCTCTTAGATTCACATACATGTTTAAATTCCCTGTGGTTTTAGCCTTTATCACTTCTGCTGGGAGGCTGTTGCACTTGTCAACCACCCTTTAAAAAAATAAAATTTCCTTACATTACATAAAAACCTCTGACCCTCTAGTGTTGGATTATGACCTTTTGTCCTAAAATTTCTAGTCTTTTTCAATAAACTTCCTAACTGTACTAACAAGCTGTTCATGTTGAGATTCCTGAATTTTCCCCAATTAAATAAAAAAAATAATAATAATAATAATAAAAAAAAATACTTCTGTTATGTTACTTCTGTTATATTTTTATGTCAGAATTGTCCTAGCTAAATAGTTTTTAGTTGGTCATAACATAATATCTGCTCTTATTTTATGAATACCAGCAAAAAAAAATTAAGTGTCCATGCAATAAACATTCTAACCAATTTATTATACTCTTTATTCTAAATGAATGTGTTAAACTTAATGAGCAGCAGAAATATGTATTTTATATGTCAGGATGTTAAGCAAGACGTGAACTATTTTAATACAAAATTAATTTACCTATATGAGACTTTTTCAGCGTATTATGTCTGAATGAAAAGCATAATTGATTTTAATGGTAAAAATCGGAAAGAAAATAACGCAGACTTGTGAAACGATATTACTTTAGGAAAATGTATGGCATAATGTATCAAGGTGAGTAACAAGGTTAATAGTTTTGGAGCTCCATTATTGCGATACAATATCAAAGGCTGGAAAACATGGCAGCAGTTAAAGGAAAGGTCTTTGCGGTCAGTCTGTACCCTTTACAAATAATGAAAGCTTTGAAAACACTCAGTTTATAATAGTGGAGGTCTAGGAGAAGTGTAAGTAAATGTCAATCACAGAAGAATCAGAAACCAGTAAAGCATGGGAGATTTTTATTTAGTGATTACAAAGGGAAATAGACGTTCTGTTTTTTTGTTTCTATATTGGAACCCGGGCAATAAAGGCATAGATCTCATTAATGGTTGGACTCAATGATCTTTGTATCTAAAGCATTCTGGAGCGCGGTGTATCCAGTTGGTTCTTGACTTTACGGCAGATTCTACAATTACATTTGGTTGACTGAAGAGTGCAGGTAAACTAGGAAGGTTCAAGCGTTTCAAAAGTAAGCATCAGTAGACTATAGATGATCAAGGAGATGATCAGGGAGATGTCCTCTGGGGTCTTCTAGAAAGGTATCCTCTTTGAGTGCAAGGAAGAAAGATTCTGTTTCTGAGAAATGGATTAAAGAGTTACAAACAAGGCCACTCATTTAGGTTTAGTGACTGTCCTTTAATTCTAAGTCTATGGATTTTTAGGACCCAGATATAATATCTAAGTCAATGGCTAAGGCATTGTGTTTGAGGGGATTTCCTAGGTTGACCCAACAGCTTGGACCATGTGGTAAGTGACTTTCCTGGTTGAGGCTCATACAGTCAGTATTGTCATAGCCTTTTATATTGCTGGCTGTCAGTGAATGTGCAATCATGTGAATGGGAACGCTCGGTAAGATTCATATATGACGCTGAATGAGAAAAAAGCTGCAGGGACTTGGGTAAAAATGACTTGAAATTCTTGTTTTAGAGCATTCTCTTTGTTCAAACAGTTGTATAATCATCAATTGGTTTAAATACGTAAAGGCATTGGGGGTAAAAGCTAGCATGCTTGCATTCTTCAAAAACTATTTCCCTTTTCAATGTAAAAATTTTATAAAATGATAATAATAATAATATTCTAAAGCTACATACTTACTCCTCACCCTTAAAAAGCTGTCAGAACCAAGAATAACTTAACGGATATATCGCTTAATGGGGAGGAATAATCTGTTGTAAACATAACATGGGCTTCCAAAACATGTGCATAGATATCTTATCTGGTAACATCATTACATAGGTTTATTAAGTGTACTGGAATATACTGTAGGTCAGAGATCTATTTTAATTCCATTATATTAAATGAACTGTTCCAGCTAGCGTGGAGAATTTAACATTTTTGTAACTAAATGCTGCCCGGGGAACATCATTCTTGGATCTTCCCAGAGTTAATTCTTTAATCATGAGAAATGACCCCTCATTCAAGGTGTTAGCTTCGAGGCTAAATAGGGTGTTGCAGTTGCTGCTCATTAAGTCCTTTGTGGAAATTGAACCTGATTGACAAGGACCAATATAAAAGAACGTTCAAAAATCTCATATCTGTTGTCAATCAGTCCAAAAACAGGCAAAGTTGGTCTCTCTCAGCCATAATAATTTATTTAGAGCTTTTGATCCACATCTATAGCGATTACCAGTGGCTCCAGGCACCTATGATTTTTGTGCTGACCCTAAAACCTCTCGCTGTAAAGATCAAACACAACGAGGGAACTTCCAGATTGAGAGTGAATAACAGCTCGTGCAAACTAGGGCTCTTTCCAGGAGATTTTTGCCGGCAGTAAGTGAGCCCGCCGTATCGTTTAAACATCTGCATGAAACATTAGTTGGATATCACATTGTAAGAACTATTCCAATAAAACCCAGGCTTTGCCAATGGGATTTAATCAGGAGGATATTGTTATTGTTACTACAGATATCTTACGTGGATGGAGGTCTAAGAACCATACATAGAGATAAAGCTCAGAAAATAGCTTGATACAATTGTAAAAAAAAACCTCATTGTAATAAGATGCTGGCCACTGTTAACACTGGTTCATTAAAGTAGGGCAAAATGGAAAAATCTTGTCTGGGTAGGATTGTGACAAACTGAAAAATGTTGTGTCTCCCAAAGCTCATTTACCGTTTCCAAACAATTTTGCAGTCCATAAATGAGACATACATGGATACATACTAATATATCAACAGGCCTTTAACAAATATATATGTTAATAAAGTAAAGGAATGTTCACATTCATGCACCTTATCTAAACAGACTGAAAGGGACTATTCGCCTACTATATGATTATGCTATTAGATTGACACAGCCACTCTACATAATATGCCTATATGGGTAAGTATAGAGAGCCAATATGGCTCCAACTTGGTGAATACTGCCAACATCTAATGTGTTTGGCCCTCTGGGATAGGAAACCGATTTTGCAAGTAATATAGCATGGTCACATAGACTTTCACCACTCTCTGTGTCCAGGTTCTATACAGAAAACCTCTTATTTGGGGTATGTAAAGAGAGGGTGGTTAAAATTAGTCAATGATTGTCCGTCCTCAAGTTTATAGCAAAATGTCTTGAAGATGCCTGCCTCTGCGGAGTGGTGTTTTGTTGTTATGATTTGCTTCTGAACACAAAGTGTCCTCGGTTATCATACATGGAGCTGTGGGAAAAAGACATAGGTTCCTCATTCAGTAGTAGAGTGGAACCAGGCGTTGGCAAATATGGCGGGAGTTTCTTATTGCACAATTCATTGGGAAGCAGGGATGAAGGTAATATACAGGCGGTACTTGACACCATTGAGACAGGCACATATTTTTCCTAACCTATGCCGTAAATATTGTCCTGTGAAAGGGGGAACATGTTTCAAACATGACATGTCATGTCAGTATAATTAATTACCCGTTTCCGTTCAGGTTTCCAAAGTGCCTAATAACATATTTACAACACCAGTCCAGCAGCAGCATCATTGGACATGTTGCCTAAGAGTATTAATATGTATGCTAGAAAACTGGTTATACATATTTAATAGCAGCTAAATGATTAATAACGAGGCATTGGAAATCACAACAATTCCCTACCATTGCTCAACTTCAGCATCTCATAAAAGAAAATGAGCAATGTAGGTATGTGGTTCTTCTGGCAGCACCATGCAGAAACGCTAAGAATTATGGGAACTCCGGAGCTTATATATAACACCAGACATAGTTTTTGTCTTTTAATATCTTTATATTTTGTGATATCATTTGTTTAACGGCTACTAAAAGGATGTCATAAGGATTATGAATGATTTGCGTGGTCGTTGGCATTACTAATGAATGTAAACATCTAATATATGATTCTATCTTTTTTTTTTTTGAAATAGGGAAAATGTAATCACGTAAGATTGTTGTGAGCCAGAGGAGCACAAGATGGTTTATGGTGAATTTTTTCATAGAACTAAGAGCGAAGATGAACTCGTTATGCTGAACGTCGGAGGCTTTAAACAGGCGGTGGATCAAAGAACGCTCTTACAATTCCCTCACACCCGGCTGGGAAAACTTCTCAACTGTAATTCAGAAGAAGCTATACTTGAACTTTGCGATGATTACAACGTCACCGATAAGGAATATTACTTTGATAGAAACCCTTCCCTATTTAGATATATTTTGAATTTTTACTATACCGGTAAACTTCACGTAATGGAGGAATTGTGTGTCTTTTCTTTTTCCCAAGAAATAGAATACTGGGGTATCAACGAACTCTTTATCGACACTTGTTGTAGTAATAAGTACCAGGAGAGAAAAGAATTAATATCTGAGAGGGACTGGGAACAGAAAAGTGATGTCATGAGCTTAAGCTCTTCTTCTGACCAGTCGTCAGTGTTCGAGAAGGAGCTGGAGATGTTTGATGCACTTAAATTTGGGAACATAAGACGGAAAATATGGATCAGACTGGAAAACCCTGCTTTTTCTTTATCAGCCAAACTTTTTGCCATCTCCTCACTCAGCGTGGTCTTAACTTCAATTGTAGCCATGTGCATTCACAGCATGCCCGAGTTCAAAAAGCTAGATCACAACGAAAATGAACTCGAAGATCCAGTTCTAGCTGTGGTAGAGATTATCTGCATTGCATGGTTTACCTCGGAATTAGTCGTTCGACTGGCAGTAGCCCCATCTCAGAAGAAATTCTGGAAAAACCCCATGAACATAATTGACTTTGTCTCCATCTTACCGTTTTACGCCACTTTGGTTGTAGACACCAACAATAAAGAAAACGACAATATAGAGAACATGGGAAAAGTTGTGCAAATACTTCGACTTATGAGAATATTTCGAATCCTCAAGCTTGCAAGGCACTCGGTGGGGTTAAGGTCTCTAGGAGCCACTTTAAAGCACAGTTACCATGAAGTGGGGCTTTTGCTTCTGTTCTTGGCTGTGGGCATTTCTATTTTTTCAGTCCTCGTCTATTATGTTGAAAAGGACGAAGAACTTTCGGAGCTTAAGAGCATCCCCATGTGCTGGTGGTGGGCCACCATCAGCATGACCACGGTTGGCTATGGTGACACGCACCCGGTCACTTTATTAGGAAAACTTATCGGCAGTGTTTGCATCATTTGCGGTATACTCGTGGTGGCTCTTCCGATAACTATAATATTTAACAAGTTTTCCAAGTACTATCAAAAGCAAAAGGCAATAGATGTGGACGGGTGCAATGAAGAAGAACAAAAGGATAAGTTTAACGATTTACCTTATTTTAACATAAGAGATTTATATGCAAGAAGGATGAACTCCTTTATTTCAAGCCTTTCATCCGTTGGAATTATTGCAAGTAATGATTCAACAGATGCTTCCAGCATCCAAGAAGAGGATGACGATGCCTGTGATAAAACTTTGAAATGACTTTAAATATACGCTATATATTTTTCTGTTTCCTTATCCCTCATATCTCTTTTTTTCCCTTAACCCATAACATTGTCTTAACTAGCTTTCCAAAGTATACAAGTTCTCATAGCACTTAATTCTCAGGGTATGAGCTGTAGCTAATTTTGAGCAACATTCAATTACAATGCAGAACTTTTGCTTTTTTTATATTGTTTTATTTCCTTTTTTTATATTGTTTTATTTGAATGCTTTAATATGGTTGAAAGCCAACGAGTTAGCTCCGTGTTATTTTGTCTTATCAAAGGAGTGTATGCAAGTTGCCCTTTGAGTAATTGCAGGCCATGTCATACATACCTCACCTGTACCATGTCGTAATATGTTACGCACAACACAAACTAGCCATAACGACTTAAATTGCACTTTAAAGACAGATTTTATTTTGTGAAACAGCCATAAGGGGGTTACCCTATTTTCTTTCTTTTAAACGTATAGCTTTAAGTGATTGAACACGGAAGGAACGACACCAATTATCTCCAAGCATGCACTGTGTATGCATTATCAAAGAACAAACATTGTGAATGCAGGAAAGCATGTCAACTCTTATGAACTGAACGTAAGGAATGTAATAAATGTCCTGTTCACTGACTGCTTTTGAATGTTTTGTTGTTTCACGGATTAGCTTTTAAATCTTATTTGTGGCTTTGGGACGCATTCTATACTGCCCTGGCACGCAAAGGGTTAATACACTTTCCCAGTAGATATGCCGTTCTGTTCTTGCAATACCCATGCGTGAAAATGGTTTATGTGAGCGACAACGCATCCATTGCATGTTTTAAATAACCCGTGATGGCCGACCGAAGTTTGTAAATTCAAGTGCCGGATTTCCCGGCTACGCAGAAGAAGAAGACAAAGGGCCGTTTGCCGATGTAAACCATTCTGCTCAGTAACGTGTAGACAATTTATGTTTCAAACCACTGAATCTAAGACAAAAAAAAAACAAGATAAAACAAGAAATGGCAAGCAAGGAAAATGAGGAAAAGGGAGCAAAAGAACGAAATGTATTCATGTAAAATTTATTTATTAACGCCACTGTGTTTGGAATTTGTAGAGTCCTACTTCGTTTAAATCAGTAGAACAAGCTGATAAGCAACAAGGGATATGAATAAGCCACGACATTGGGAGGCGTATGTGATGTTTTAAATAACAGTCACCTCTATATTTGAGAAAGGAAATTTGGTAAAGACGATACCTTTATTGGCTAACTGACGTTTAATGGATTGCAAGCCTTTGGTCTCTTCTTCAGGCAATCCATTATACATCAGTTAGTCAATAAAGGTATCGTCTTTGCCAGAGTTGCTCTATAACTATATATATATATATATATATATATATATTTTAATAATAATTAAGGTTCCCCCAACGGCATCCATTTAAATGCTATGTAACAAAACATGTTTAATCAAATATGAAAAGTCATGTGGATTACTACTGCTCTTAGTGGCCTTGTATATTTATTGTTTACTGGAAGGACTTGAACACTATCCAAAGAAACTTCATTTGTGATGATGATCATTTCTTCTGTTTTGGACTTTAATGTACTGTACTTAGCAAATCATTTATCCAATGTATATCATCTGCCATTTCTAACTTAAATAATAGGATAGTTACAGAATTCAACATTCTCAAAACACTCTTGGCTCTTGATCTATGAGGTTACATAGTTAATTGGGTTGAGAAAACGACCCATGTTCCATCAAGTTCAACCATTCCACAAACCCATAGTAGTTGATCCAGAAGAAGGGAAAAAACCCTACTGAGACACTAATATCATCTCAAAAAGAAAATTCCAAGGCAGTCGGACTCGCTCTGGACATAATAAGTGGTCTCTTCTTCCAAACTCAGATAGCCTTAAATAAATGTGTGCCTCGTAAGAAGATAACCCATCAGGAGCCATGTTACTAGAGTAAATAAACCTACTTTGGCTACATGCTCTTCAATAAATAAGTAAATTAGGTTAACCACTGGAATAAAACAAAAATGGAGCTCACGGTCAGACCTCCAATGCCACAAAATCGGTATAATAAAAGAAGTTAAAATTGATTTCAATGTTTAGTTATTGGCAGGTCTAGAGTTGCAGATGAATCAAAGGAAACGTTTCGTGGTAAGTAAATATACTACCATATGTGTTGAAACTATATAGAAATATGTAGATATATATATGGAATTCAGAGATTATATCTGGAATTTCGTTGTCCATCAAAAAAAAGTTCTTTGTGGATAGCTGCCGTTTATGATTTGAAATCAATTTGACGAAGCAAGTTCCCACAACATACAGCATTGTTTTCTCCGGACGAACATCAGCATTCAGTGGTTCCTGTTCTTACGGGTTTATTCACTAAAGTGGAAGTTTGCAGGAAAGTATGCATTATGAAGGGCCAATGCCCGTCTGTTTCTCTAGAAGGATGGACTGGCACTGTATATGGCATATTAGGCAGACTTGTGCATTTGGATGCGTACCAACTTTATCTTTAATGAAATGCGCTGGTTTCGTGTTTTTGAACAAATCTCTGATAACGAGGAGAGACCCCCAATGAAAACGAATGGCAAAATTGAAGAAATTTCAGTAAGATTCGTCCATTATTTTGGCTGAAGCGTACTGTATATGAGTTCATTATTGATATACAGTATATTGGCACAGTGGCCCAACATTTGCTTTCATGCCCACCAAAGTGAGAGGGTTTTCTTTGTGACAGGCAACATACTCAACCCCCAGAGAACGCAGCTCTTTCCACACCTGGTAGAGCAGATGGCTAATTTGGTCAATCTGTGGGTCATCAACTCTTTAATTTTTTTCAATATTGGGGTAATTTAGTGCCGCACCAAGGGTATGCATGTGTCTATCTGCCAGTGCCCTACTTCTGCTTGGCTCCTGTATGGACCAAGTGGCTAGATGTGTCCGTCTGGCAGTGCCTGCCTGGGCCCAATGCCCTACTACGGCTGCTGTTCCCCTATCTCCTCCCTTAATTAGTTCTTTACATTTTTTGAATATACGGGAAAGTTAATCCTGGATCAAGTAGCTGGATGTGTCTGTCTGCCGTGCCTGCCTTGCCGCTAAATCTCCTTCCTTGCTCTCTTCTTTACATATCAATTCTTTACATATTTTTTTCTGATCGTGGGGGAAATTCAATGTCCTCCTGCCCTGTGGAGCTGGATATGTCTACCAGCCAATGTATTCCCAGTGCCCTGGGAAAACGTATGTGAAAAAACCCCAAACAATTTTGCATGAACCATTAACAATGCACGAAACAAAGTCAGTTCAGTCCTTTGTGCAGGAGAAGCTTTCCAGCATAGGCGCTTCTCCTGCTTTAGCGAACAAATCCCTTATTGTAAATGTGTTGCCCGGCTCATCGGATAAACAATAGTACGCTGAATATTTCTCAAACATGGAAATTGAATTATCTCTCATGATAACTAAAATTCTTCTATTACTTGTATCCCTTATTCCTCTGTAAGCTTCCTAGTTCCAACTTTGTGTCAAGCAATATGCTGTTTTCTAGGGGAGAACTAATAATTTGTAATGTCGCAGGCTGACACTGCCTCAAACCCTCTTTTTCATATCATACATCAACCTTTCAAAACAGTAGAAGTTGATGAATTGCACCGTTTAGAGATGTCCTCTCGGCTGAATATTTGAGAATTAGTCACTCCCTCCCTTCCTCTCTCTGTCTCTCTCCCATAAAGTAGAATTGGGGTCTTGTAGGGTCTGACTTTTTTTTACTATGTCGGGGATGGTATATACAATAAATTTACAGCTATATTATAAGGGACAGGATATATTAACCTCTTTTTCATTCTCCACATTAATTCAATAATATATAATATTTAAAAGGGATGTATAAAGAGCTTTGTAGAGATGTCATTTGTTGGAACTTTTGAAAAGTCACCTGTAGATTGTAAAGAAAAACAAAAACACAGAGCACGGAACATGGAAAATGTATTTAAATGACTATTTACATTAAGATAGTGTCTTTTTTTGGCTCTGTTGACTAAAGAAGGAGTTGGCAGGAGAGTTGCAGTTTCATATCTCTTGTTGGACTCTACATTATGGGACCAACCCGCAGTGAGCCTCTGCTCCAACAATACCTTGGATGGCCCTCTGTAAACCATTGAAATCATTGAGATTGAATTTTGTATTTTGCGGGGCCAACTCAGACTTCATTCGATTGAAATATTTCAGGGGTGACTGTTTTATTATGTATAGTGAATTCAGGCAGTTGAAACCACAACCCCCCCTTCAAGTACTTGGGCCAATTTCCACTTAGGTCAATTAACCCAAAGGTGAGAATATTGTTAGTAAGGTAAACTAATATTTACCTAATTTCTAGACCTGCTAAGGCCAGATGATTGTTAGTATGCCCGGATATGTAAAACCATGAAACTCTATATATATACCTCTCCACCTAATGTACCAGTTTCTCATAGACCATCAATTCAAGTCTTGTCATAGAAGCTCTGTGTAAATTGTTGGGGCTATATAAATAAAAGATAATATATATATATATATATATATATATATATATATAATATTATCTTTTATCCTACCAAGGAAACATGTTATCATATATAAATAAGCAGTGGGTATTAGTTAGCTAGTTAGAAACACGTCAGTTTTTTTGTACATTCTTTCAATAATTATGTTTGTTTGGAACACCCGTTTTATTAGCCACTGGTCCCATTTTGGTGTGGGCGGCTCTGATATGAGAATGTGCGCTGACCAAGATTTTAGAAGGCAGCCACTGAGTATACACTAGACTTGGGCACCGGGGGGCTCTTCGTGTTCGTCTTCGTGCTCGTCTTCGGGAAAAAAATCTTCGTATTCCGCGAATATTCGCCTGTTCCTGTCTTCTCTTCGGGCGAATATTCGTGGACATTCTTCGTGTTCGGTTTTTCTTGTTTTTTTCCGGTTAAGGGGTTAATACGGGGTTAACGCGTACCGCAGAAGCTCTGGCGCCAGGAGTTTAAATGTCTGTACGAGCGACCCTATTGGTCACCAGCAGGGGGCTCGTCTGCCAATGGTTGATGGCAGACGAGCCCCCTGCTGGTGACCAATAGGGTCGCTCGTACAGACTTTTAAAACCCTAATGCAGCAACTTACCCGGCAGTTCCCACTGGTCTCCCTGTTCTATCAGTTAATAGTCGGACAAGTTGCTTCATTAGGGGTTAACTTTTTAAACTTTTAGGCTCCTGGTGCACTTGTTGCACCTTAAGGGGTTAAGGGGCTGTGCGAGTGAGCCTATTGGACGGCCCTTTAACCTATGGATTTTCGCTCCCGTTATCTAACGCAGCATCAAAGGGGTTAACGGGAGCAGAAATCCATAGGTTCGCTGTAAGGGGTTACAAAGGCCGTGCGAGTGAGCCTATTGGTCCCTGTAGGCGACCAATAGGCTTATTCACACTGCCCTGTAACCCGTGACGGCGAACCTGCGGATTTCCACTTCCGTGAACTGCCACAATGCCGCGATGCCAAGGTAAGTTAGAAGGGGAAGGGACCGGGGAGAGTGGTAGACGAAGACGAAGACGATCACGAAGATCTTCGTGGTGTGTGTCTTCGTCTTCGCCTACGTTTTACCGCCGCTGTCTTCTCTTCGGGGTGTCTTCGGAACGAACACGAAAACGCACTCTTCATGTTCGTTTTCATGTTCGCCCGAAGACGAATGCACAAGTCTAGTTCTTGCTTGCACAGAGTACAGCTATTTTCCTTGTGGCCCCTGTCTCCACCTACAGTTGATCCCTTACAGTCACATAAAGCATTAAGAAAAAAAACAATTCACATCCGAGTAAATCATTTATGATGACTGTGGTTTTCAAATAGCCTCACACACACTAACATCCCAAGCGTAGATTGCATCTTGAAATAGATACTCTCTTGTTCCTATTAACGACATAATTAATGATCCAATACAGTGTATGTTCTGAGTCATTTTCTGATGTAACATGTTATCTGGAATATCTGTCATATTTTAACACTACCCTTTCCTCGGTCATGTGTTTTCCTTTTATTTTCTAAGAAATGTCAGGATTTGGGGGTAAATGGTAGATTTTCAGTGTCAAGATAGTTCGGAATTTACATAGATACCTATCTTTCTCACGTGTATATAGATGACTTGGTTTAAAGTTTGGGTTTCTATCACTGCTGCCAGTTGAACCATTTGTCTGACATAACTATAGAAAATAATCTAATTATTTATTATTTAAATTATTAATATTTACATATCGCGATTCGTTTTTTGCAGCACTGCACAACAGGATAAAACCAAGACCCACACCAGCCATCCTGGCCACCACATTTCACTGACCTGGACACAAGCCTTTTATCCTGTCTTTTTACTTTACAGAGACGGTGGTAGATAAGTGGAACAGCCTCCCAGAAGAAATAGTAGAGGCTAATACAGTGAGGAAATTTAAGCATGCATGCAATGGGCACAATAAGAAGGGACCAATGACTGATTAAGATCTGTAAATCAGGAAAATGGGTAGACTAGATGGGCCGAATGGGTCTTACCTGCCATCAAATTTTAGGTGTCTATAGGGAGTTGCTCGTTAAATTCTGAGCCGTAGAAGAAAGCTTTGGGAGATCATGAGTGCACAAGAGAACAAGCTAAGCTTCTAAGCGACTCTTTTTACACGATCACCCCTTCAAGGTCCTTCACTAATCCCTAATGAGCTGGGTACAAAAGCTAATATTGTCTTTTATTCCACTCGGCTAAAATGTTTAACATGTCGCCTACATGGCTTGTATTACCATTTATTGCCAGGCGCCACCACCTTCATGACTCTTACTGTAAATGCAGGATCGCGTCCTACTGAAAGTGACCACGTCGGCCTTTTTATTCAGGACACACATACATTTCATGTGCTACTGCCTGTACTTCCCTGCAGTATGTGGATAACTCGCATAGGGGAATTTATTACCGAGCAAGGTAACAATTTACATCCTCTAGTCGGCAATGAGCTCATATATATGTCCGAGAAAAATGGTTGATGTAGCCACCACAGCCCTTACTGAAAAGCCGCTCACTGACCCTGTTCAGCTTTTCGCTTTAATTACAAGCTGCACTGCCTTTTTATCTGTGCTGGAATTTACAGCGGGATAATGCCACGTTTGGGCAATTCCATCAATCCCCTTGACTGCTCTGAACGTACCCCTATTGCTCCTTGAACACCTTTGCTTCTGGCTAAACATTCACCAAGTTGGACTGTATATCAGAGCCTTTTATTGCTTGTTGGCTGACAATGCATCTATCATTTTTGTGTTCGGTTCTCTGTAGAAGCAGAACGTAATTGTATACATTACTCCACATCTGTCTTCAAAGAGGACCTTCAGAGGGTGGCAGTTTTCCAGATAGAGTAGATGCACATCTAATGATACCCATTGCTTTTTGCTACCCTGTTGGTATCATATGTATTGTCTGTCAGCAGCTTGGAGAAAAGTTTTTAATTCTATTTCGCACTCTAATAGACCTTTTAAAGCATCAATGTCAGAGGATAGAGTAACGTGTCATATGGTTTGTGAGTTATCATACTTTTTTAATAGTATTTCATTGCCTGTCACGTCAATAAAAAGCTTTTTTAAAGCATCTCTGGACAGAGGTATTCGTTTTGTCCGATGGATTTTAGCATCATTTTCAATTGATCACGGACAAAACTCTGCAATGATAAAGGGAATACATGAGAGGGCTAAATAGAGAACATATTTTCTACATTTTAAAAATAACTAATGTATTCTATAGCAAAGGCAGCCAGTATTGGGTCAGGCATGGCTAAAGCCCAATATGTGGCTTGGCGCTGTTTGACAAGATTGGAGTTAAATCTGACATGGTCAGGCCTATTCACCAAGAAGCCAAGTAGTAAGTAGACCCATGCCATATCTGCCCCTAAACAGCCTGCCTGTGCCATCTCTGATCTCAGTTCTGCTCCCTAAACAGCCTGTCTGTGCCATAAATGCCTCACCATCGGGTCACCTAGACATCAGCGCTACCCCAGTTCTGCTCTGCTTTGGTTTCTTGGTAGGCCAGTCAAGCGCTGGTTGATGCCCATCAAAGCACCTATTGGGTGCCATGAGGGTGGGCATTCAAACCCACTGTTCTCTCCCTTGGAACTCCAAGGATAAAAATGTGTCAGGACAAAATAAAGTATTTATCATTTCAGGGATCAGCCTGTGGCACAAGGAAAGGGGCTATCCAAAATTAAAAATGAAAATATCAACATACATTTGAACAAAGTTAAAGAAAAAAACAAAATGATAATAAAAATAATAGATAAGAAAGTAAAAAAAAAATGCAAGTAAAAACTCTTTTAATCTAGCCATGTTAAAAAGTAGGGAGCTGAGGGTGTTTTTTATTTCCTTATCGTACATATGTGGTAGTTGAAAATGAATGTACCCTGCCCCCTTGCCGCGCAAACTGGGCAGAATGGTCTCATTGCATTAAAAAAGAATCTTATTAGGAAGTCGTTGCCTGCGAAAGTATTTTGGTAGGTTGCTTATTCAGTGTTATCAAAACTAGCCCATTCTAATCCTACAAATATATATGCTATAAATAATATTTTATCATAAAAACAGCCTTTATTAATACATATTGTAAAAGTATGCAAGTAAAAGTCATTTAAAATGTGCACATTTTTTGGCGTCTGCAGTTTGGAAGGTCAGTTTGTTACTGTGTGATGTCACATCTCACTGCCAATTAAGTAATTAGCATTTTTTAGACGCAAACAGGTTTTTATTAAAGTTAATCGCGTTAAATCTGGTTGATGCCTTTTTCCTTATGTGATATAAATCCTCCTTATTCATCTTCATGTTTTAAGACAAACTAAAGGAAGAAGCTTAAACAATTTGCATTTCATAGACATTCTGAAATGAATGCTAAAATGATTCCTTATTATCCCAATCCCAAATGTTCCCTACATAGATTAGTCAGAGCCAGATACTCACTATTAGCACTTTATTTGGTTACTTTTGCTTTTGTAATTTAAGTGTTTCACCCCCTACCCCAAGGTAAAAAGGGTTTCTTCTTGGCTTTGGACCACTTTTTACCCCCTTATTGGCTTGACTGGCCTATAACTGGCCAAGAAAAAGACATTTTGACATTGTGTGGGTAGCTATGGTCCAATTAGAACCATTAGGCCCATTTTTTATCCTGTTTTAAAGACTCAGACCTTAATCAGTCTTTGGTCTTGTCTTAGATTCAGAATAGCTTCATGCCAATCCCATACATGTTTAAATTCTCGTTTTGTATTAAACTCCACCACTTCAGATTGGAGGCTCTTCCACTAATCTACCACATCATCCAGCCTGTGAAACAAACACTTCAGTTATTCATGCTTAAACCCAACCAATGTTCAATTCTTTCATGCCCTCTTTTTATAACTGTACTGTCCAGATCTGGGTTAAAAAGAACTAGAACTTGGCAGCATGCAAAACACATTGTTTTATTGAATGTACTTTCTCCATGAAGTCTAATGTAACGGGTTAGAAGGCTCATTAATAATACTCTCAAGAAATTAGCTTCCAGTCATCCGCTGTAATTGGTTTAATTGTCCAATAGTGGATGTGTGGCAGTTACTGCAAAAAGACCTTATTTATCATCCATATTGCATCCAATACCGTTTTGCATTGTCATGATACCTTTTATACAGTAATTGTGTTTGTTATGTTTTTTAAGGTGTATGACAGCATAATTTAATGCATTCGACCAGAAGTGAGTCATTGGTTGGAAGGAGACTTATAAACATTTAAAAAACAAATCTTTGGCATCTTAGTTATCTCAAATAGACAATCCAAAGAAGATGCCTCTAACCCAGTCCTTGGGAGAAAGTAGAATTCCAACTGCTGGGATCTGCTGCAATTGATCTTAAAACATTGGTATTGAGAGTTTCTATGGTTAGCTTTACTGGTTGCTAGGCTTGAGAGCTGGCCTTGGATTCAGGTGATATGGTTTCTATATCCCATGCATGAACCTGGCCTGAGTTTTGGCCTTATGGTTTTTTTGTTGCAGACTCTTGCTTTGTGGTCATAGACTCATGCACAGAGGTCTGTTTTCTCTATTAATATAAGGCTCTGTCCACAGCCACCAGCTTGCCAGTCAGAAGCTCAGATGTTCTATAGCCCTGCACAAGGTCCTGTGAGTCTAATGGTCCCTGCATCGCGACTCCAGCTTGACCCAGCATCCCTAGTCCTGACACCAATGCAGTCTACAAAGAAGGATCACAGGAAATAAAAGAAAAAATGCATATAATGCCAGACTATGGCTTTGATTGGTGTCAGAGTTGATAAATATAGTTTTGAATAACCTAAAAGTGGAATATTAGATAAAAAATAATGATTCAAATGACCAATGGTTTTAGGGCTGTATTCTGCAACTTAGTAGTATCTTTAGTATGTGTTGGAAGTATGATAAGTGGATTTTGGAGAAAGATCTTACTAACTTAACTCTGATAAAGTGTCATTAATCACAAGGGCAAGGAATGAGCCCAGCACCATCAATATTTTGGAGGCAGTCCCTTCAACAGGTTTCTGTGACTGTGGCCCTAACCACACCCTTCCTATAATTCACAATTATAGTGTACTGCAGGGATAGATCAGTGCTGGCTTTTCTGGCAGAGAGTTTGGCACTATTGGGATGTTTTATCAAACATTCACATTCATAAGAGGACCGAATGGGTATTAACAATGAATTAAGTTGATGTTGTAAGAGATTTAAAAAATAGGGTTCCCAGGCAAAGGAATTTCCTAACCTCAGCGAAACGTGCTGATAATATGTATGCATGCAATGCATGTTTGCTTGTTGCACATGCGGTGTGTAGAGACATGCAAGTGTAACACCAAGACAACACCAAGACATGGGCCCTGAGCGATACACTGGGCTGACCTTGAGGTGAATTTGTTGGGACGTCCACTTTGTGTCTGGAATGTTTTCCACTTGAATGATCTTTCTCATTGTAGAATGATGGACTTTAAATTGTTTGGAAATGGCCTTATAACCCTTCCCAGATGGATGGGCAGCAACAATTGCTTCTCTAAGATCATTGCTGATATATTTGCTCCACCTGAATGCTCCAGACCAGCAAACTGCTAAAACTCTGGCTTTTACAGCAGTGGTCACCCTTGCTGATGATCAATTAATCTAGGGCATTTGATTAGCAGCACCTGTCTGCTACTTAGCATCTAAATTCCTATGGAAGCAGTAAGGGTGTACTACGTTTTTCCACACATGGCTTCTCCATTTTGGCTTTATTTTTGTTTAATAAAGCATGACACAGTGTAATAGTGTTGTTCATGGGTTATATTTCCCTAATTTTTAGACCTGCTAAGAAACAAATTATTGTTATTATGTTTTGATATGTAAAGCCATAGAATTCAAAGGGGGTGTATTTTCTTTTTTCACTGTATCCAGCTGGAGGCCATTGTCCTTACAGTGTTAGGGCAGCCTAGTCATCCCCAGGCTGGCCCTGCAGGACAGCACCTTTAAATATAAGCTCCTGCTTTTCAAGTCCAAACTTATACAGATATTAATTATTATTATTATTATCAGTATTTATTATTATTTCTTAAATAACACTATTTGTTAAAACCCCGAAGAAGCTGCAGCAGTAGTTTTATATCTCACAGTGCATGTACAGTGCAGTCAATCATGTTGAATAACAAGACACACATATAATCCGTACTCTGTATTTATATTAGATAAATTAACTTAATAAAGTTAATTAAGCATGCACAGCCATGCTTTACTGAAAATAAATTACTTAATTTAGTAAAATTAATTATTGAATCCTCTCCAAGTTTTATGCAGCTGCAGTAATAAATAATGCCTCCCGTTACCGCTACCTCTGCTTAACAGGTTTAACCTGTTAGCTGCCTCGTTTCAAAGGCAAAACAGCTGTAAATATAAATAATATTGCTGTTTATGCAAAATTGCAAAAAACTACAGAAATCTGCCTTGAGAATTTCTCAATAATTAAAGAAGTACTCTGTATATTGCAGCCAAAACAAGAATTTTGGTAGAAGTTCTAATAATAAAAGACATTTATGAAGTCTGCCACACTAACTATAGTATTTATGCTTTCGTTACTCATTAGAGCTCTATTAATCAATTTTTGAAGGCAGGCCTACACACTTCTGGCAAAAGGCACCTCATTCAGGTTTGAGTTTATTGGGTGTTGATTGCAAAACCACAATTTTCCAGCAGGTTTTGTAACTAAAAAAAAAAAAAGCTTTTTTTCTATGGGACAAGAAGAACTGAGATGGTCCTTCAGACCTTTAGTGAATAACTAAGCACTGTTTTTTTAGTTTATTAAAAGCATGAATACTTACATATCTCTCAAAAATAATAAAGTAATTCCGAAAGACTTTCAACGATGTACTTTTGGTAACTATACATGGGAACTCTCAGAGTGTTATCTGGAGTCTCCGAGTGAAGCGCGGTTTCCCTGGGTCTCCAGCTCACTCTGCTCCTTCCATGGGACACTCGAATGGCGTTTAGTCACACCCACTACCTGCTTGTCATTGAATAACCGCCCCTCTAGCAGCCAATCCTGCCCATGTTTTAGTGGCCAGCCACACCCCTACATAAAGCCACTCCCCCAGAAAAGGGAAGGTTCCAGGTGGCCTGACCAGGAAAGTTCCCAAGTATGTCAATAACAGATTTTTCTAAGAAGATCTTTAATGTATACTATCCTCTCTATTTAGGAGGAAAATTACTCTTAGAAGCCCAGTTCTGCAAACCTTTCTTTTAATAGAAGAAAGTCTGGCCAAATAGATTTCTTCTGGGTAAAAAAAAAAAAGTTTAACGCCACTTTAATTCTGAATTATGCCTTACAGCTCAAAATAATAAATGCCCCATCAGGCTCCGCAGTAAATATTTCCCATTATCTATTCCCTTAATCCAATTTCCAATCCAATTTTAGTTTTCATTGCTGATATGCAGCGTGGAATGGAATTGCTTTTGTTTCATTCCAGGTAAACATCAAGACTTAACAGGAAGCAGAGAAAATAATTTTAAATAAAGGTTTGTCTTTATTCACACTATTATTAAAACTGCGTAGGTTTTTTTTTTTCCAACGGCAGTATAGAAAGAAGGCCCGAAGACCAAGCAACTGATGGTAGTGGTGGAAAATAATTGAGATTGATTTATATGTTATCTTGTAAAGTGGGTTTCCAATGTTTTTGGCAATTTCTTATTATATTGTTTGGATAATGTTTCGTTATTGTTGGGGGTGCCGGGGAATTCTTGGTAAAGTTTTGTCTGACAATGACGTTATAAATTATTGTGGACATATGAATAATTTTCCATCATAATTTGGTGTCTGTCTCTTATTTGGGGATGGATCTGGGTTTTTGGTAAGGCATAGATAGGCCCATGGATCGACAATGCGCTTGTGAAACATTATTGTTTACATTCATTTTCTTTGTATAAATAATTTTCGGGGTGGAAAAAAAAGGATGAAATTCCCTCCTCGTGAGTGCTTTAGTTATGGCTCCCCCTGGTGGTAGTTAAGATCTTTGCTGACCGATGAGATTTTAGGTGGTGTCCAAAATACAGTCCTAAAGCCACATATTTACTAGAATATGTTTGTCTTAAGGCTTTAGTAATTTTCTTCTTTATTTTTTTTAAACGTGCTAGTAAAATGAAGTATGGGGCTAGTTGCACATTGAGGGGGGGATCTTTATAGGGCAGGAACTAGTTGTGCCAAGCACCACTACCCTGTCCAGAGAAAGAAGAAACTGACCCGTAGAAGCTATACATGCATACAAACATACATCGCTTTCCCGCTTGCAGCCGCTTACCTCTCACCTCTCCTGCAGCTTTCTGTCCAGCTGCAGGCACAGTGTGTAAGCAGCCTTGGTTTTACCGGAAGGTTGCGTGATGTGACGCCGGTATGTTGCTGTCTCCCCGTGCCAGTTCAATATAGTTTAGAAAGGGCCCTTTCGACCAGTCAAGGTAGTAAGGGCCCTTTCTAAATAAGTTTGAACTGATACGAGGAGAGATGAACATGTGGTTGCAGGGGTGGCCCCGGGCCACCTAGAGGGATGGGCCCCGTCGCAGTTGTGACCCCTGTATGCCACTGTATACAGTATGTTTATGTAAGTGCATACCAAGTACTTTTTCTAATTCTACGTACATTCCTAAATAATAAAAGGCGCATATCTCCCAAACACAGAAAAAAAACGGTTACAGCTTCAACTGTATTAAGGTATTACATGCAGCCCATGAATTATGCAACAGTTCTGCTGAATTATCCTGCAATCTACTTTAATGATAA
The DNA here is from genome assembly GCF_027358695.1 of Spea bombifrons. Taxonomy (NCBI): domain Eukaryota; kingdom Metazoa; phylum Chordata; class Amphibia; order Anura; family Pelobatidae; genus Spea; species Spea bombifrons. The sequence goes on from NC_071089.1 coordinate 111,078,536, forward strand.
AAATGAGACAATTTGCTGCCTCCATTCAAAACCGCTCCGCCATATACTGTGCCCTGAACTCTCCTTTCTGCTCTAGACTAAGCCAGCTCTATTACTGACAATAAGATTTTTCTTCTTTCCTCATCTACCAGTCACCTTGGTCCTATCCCCTCTCATTTTCCTGGTTTATCTTGTCACATCTCCAATGTATTCCTATAAAACATAACTATTTGGCCCATCTAGTCTGCCCATTTTTGCTGATGTAAAGATTTAGACGTTAATTAGTCCTTGTTTTGGTCCTAGATTTAGGATAGCTTTATCCCTATCCCATGCATGTTTTAATGTCCTCACTATATTGGCTCCTTCTGATGGGAGGCTGTTCCATTTATCTACCACCTTCTCCACGAAGTAAAACTTCCTTACATTACATCTAAACTTCTGACCTTCTAATTTTATACTATGAGCTTTTGTCCTAACAAAACTTCCTTCCTGTACCTCATTAAATCCTTTTAATTATACAAGATATATATATATTGAATTCCCTTTCTGGACAATTGCTATCCAATGCTATATCCTGCATTTGGCATTTGTAAGTACCAAGTACTCTGACTGTCTCTATACCGTCTCTGCCGAACACTTTGCTCCGCTTTTGTGTCTCTCACCTTCTTGCACTGCATCTTCTTTTTCTCCTTTTCCTCCGTTCTCTATTCTGTTTTCGTTCTCCTCTTCTTTCTTCGTTCACATCTCGGCAGACATGTTCTGCCAAAAACACAAGGTTATCTTAGGGCCAGATGGTGGACTTCTGGTGATGTCATGACCATCCAATCAGAGGAGAGGATGTCACTGAAAGCGCTGGAAGGTTATGCCCATGGAGATGCGGACAAAGAAAGGAGAGAAAGAAGAGTACAAGAAGATGAAGGACAAGAAGATGCGATACACGGAATTGGAGCTGCAAGAGACGGAAGTGGTCGGCAGAGACGTTAGGGAGAGTGTGAGTGAAAAAGCCTGCGAATTTCAGCGGAAAATGTGTAGCTTTTTTGCTTTGTTTCCGTCCATTTTATGAGGGGTTTGCCTCACTTTCTAAGATTCGAAAATCTAGTTTTTACAGTTCAATGTCATATAGTTTGAATGATATATTAATTTAGCACATTCATGGCATAATTGCTAGTTCAAGTTAAATACCTTGACTCCCTGGGAGACATATCTAATTTGAATCTAAATTGTTTTATTTGATTCAAATAAATTTACCTAAAAACAGCAACAACACTTATCTACAAACGTTCAAACAAATGTTTTTTGCTTTATTGATTGAGCCAAGTTCTCAGTAGATTTGTTTCACATGCAACATTAATGCAGGTTGGAGAACCACATACATTCTGAGCTGAGATTGTGATGGTCTAGACCTCTGAAAAATGATTATTACCAACCAGCCAAGCCCAAAACCCACGGCTGATGATTTGGTAACGACTGCTAAATTAGTGGTGTAAACATAAAAAAGATTTAATATTTTAATGATTGTTACGATGCCAAGTATAACTTATTTAAGAGAGTTATACAAATTAAATGTCTGAGATGTATCTGTTAAAGTTTGCATTGCAATTAGCATAATGTACAAACAACATACATGAATGCGTATGAATGAAGGGACGTGGCCTGAGTTGCTTACTTCTGAACTGGGCAATCCATTGGTAAGCAACATGAGAAATTTCACCCTAAAAAATTGTAACATGGAAGATGACGTTCCTGTTCCCCTTTGGAACTCTTGAAATTTCTTATTTTATTTTCTTATTTCAGTATAGAAAAAGAGGTGCTGCTGACAATTGTACAGAATGGCTACGTATGAAAAATGGCATTTTTCACCGACAGTGAATATCATATCGTGTTTTTATTAAGCTATTTAAGGTTATAGGCAGCCTGAACCTCTATCGACTCTATCAACGTGAATGCAAAATTATAAACACTAAAAAAATCAGTTTGCATGCCGTAAATATATTTTCGGTCTATTCACTAAGAAATCAAGGGGTTTCAAATCCAGCTGCTATTATATAATCTGCTGGGGCTGATACTCTAAAACCCTACGTTACGACACACACTATACAGTAACATGCACACACATGCTAACAGCATTCACTAACATAAACACATACTCACACTTACTAACACAATACTCTTTCACCATACAGTAACACACACACATGATATCACATACACACACTAAATCGTTACCCTTATCTTCCTTTAATAGCTCTTCTCACAGCTCTCTCTTTCATATTTTCCCCTCTCACGGCTTTCCTCTCCCTCAGTTCTCCTTTCACAGCATTTCCTCTCCCTCTCTCCCACCCCCATAACGTTCCCTCTATCTCATTTCTCCCCATCTCAGAGTCCTCTTTCTCCAGCAGCTCTTTCCATCTCATAGCACTTATTCTCTCTCTCTCAGGTTTCCCTTCTTCCCTTCCTCTTCCTGCACAAAGTCTTTTTTTATGAGGCACCTGGGAGCAGGACAGGTAGGAGCACAGGGCCCTCCTGAGCACTGGGCTTGGGGTGACTGCCCAGTTTTGCCACATACAAAGGACAGTCCTGCCCCTATGTTATTCAAATAACGGAAACAACATTTTTTTTTAAGAAAATCCATGTTTTTCAGATATTTTCATGCCACAAAAGGAGGTGGACTAGGATTTCAATAAACAAAGTTTTTTTTTAAATAAGAATATGTATATTTTTTTCTTTCTTAAACCTTGCAATATTTTCCATCACCTTTGCAAAGCAGGATATGCCCGTTTGTCTGAAAAAATTACCCCATATAATGCACAGTTAAAGTCATCTTCAGCATATTTTCAGACTAGACATATAGAACAGCTCAGATCTTCTTGCAGGAGTGTGATGCGGTCACTCGATGTTCAATACACTGCTTTTGATAAGTGCCAGACGTTCAATTAGCAATAAGCAGGGAGGGTATTAAACATAACACAAGGGATTACTTTCTAAGCTACTAAGCTAAAGCAAAAATATTAAAGAGTATGCACAAGATGAGTTGAATCCGTCACCCAATATGCAGCGAAAGCTAGCTGAAAGTGTTAGAGTGAGTGTGGGTGTGCTAGTGAGTATGTACCAACTACCAACATACATCCACACTTACACACACTCACATATGACATGCTAGGCTTCCTTTTATACTGAGACAACCCATTAACTGTTTAAAGAAAAACTCACATGCAAGTTTCAATTAAAAAAAGAAAAAAATAATCTTGAATCAATCAAGCTTATGTGTTGAAAATTAAAATATAATAAAAAAAAGTGGTAAGAGTTCTGCTGATCACTCTGATCGGGGGGAAAGATATCCTTGAAGGCAAACTTTTGTGATAATAAAACATCTTATTTCTCATTTACAAAGTTGCTGATTTATATCCAACTTCTAAATTGAGTTTCCAGGAGTATAACATAAATGATGGGGACGTTCATAGACAGTACACATAGAATGAGTTTAATTTGAATACATGGTCTACATACATAAATTTATAGAAAATAATTGATTGCATTACTTTTAGTTCCACGATTGTTGTACAAAAGGAATAAACTATCTGTTTCCTTCTAGTCCTAGACAGGCTACAACACTTTAGGCTACCTAAAGGAGAATGACAGGAACTGTGTATTAAGTATAACGTCAAAGTTTGAGGCTACCCTCTATAAAATTACAGCAAAATCAGTAAAGGCGGAATCTACTAACAGTGGCAGAAATGAATAACGTTATTTGCTTCCAAGCAGAGTTTTATATTTTTTGTCAAAGATTGCAAAATCAATAGAAAATACTATCAAATGATATAACACTAACTCTTTTAATCAAATGTATCCACCGAAGCAGTACTTTGCAGGTGAGTTTGTAGGAAAGCTGTTATTCCAACTTCACCATACATACAATTATATGAAGGGCCAAGCTCTTTTTCCTGAAAGAGGCAGTGGAGTATTATGGCCTATTAAGGTCCTATTATGGTCCTTCAGTGGCAGGTCCAGGAGGAGGCATTAGGATGCCAATCGCGTTTACCCCTGCCCAAAGAGCCTGTTAAAAGGGGAATCGCCAAACTCCTTAGCCGCTCTTTAACAACATCTCGAGTCGGCAGAGCCGCTATAGTTTACTTCTGCCCAGCACTCTGTGTCCTTAAAAGATAAAGTGCGAGGATATGGCATCATCCAATGAAGAAGAATGGTGGCGTGAAGAGGATGGATAGTGCTGCCGACCTCCGGATAGGTCTAGGGCAGAACCAAAGACTTGCATAATGAATAGTTATGTCGTTGTGATTTCTAGGAAAGCTTCTAGTTTTTGAACAATGCATCGTGTCTCCTAACATGTGTTAAGTTTATTGGGAATTTCGTATACTGTCAACTTGAACGTTGTAAAATTTCACCGTCCTCTATTGTACTAGTGGTAGGCAATTTGCTGGTGCTATATAAATAAAATGTAATGTCAATTGATGTAAAAACAGAAAAGAACCCCAAATCAATCCCAGCTTCCTTGTGCCCAATCTGATATTTTCCTCTATGTTTGATTCACCAATGGTATGAATTCAGCTTTTTTAGGATTTTTTTCTGGCACATTCATTTTATTATATAACACATTAATGCATCATTGGACCCTGCTTTTTTCCTAATCTAGATATTTTGTGACATCTCGAGATGTCCCCTGAATGTGTAAACAAATCATTGTGTAAACTAATCATTGATGTTTATGGTATCCATGGAGATACTAAACATTTTTAATCTTCTTTTGTTGTTAATATCTAACTGTTGTTTTTAACCAGATCCTCCATAATACCTCCGACTGCTTCATCTATCCTTGTAGGGTGCCTTGTATACATGATAGTTCTTAAGATCTCATGACTTTATGTTAATATTTTCATATTTGGTAGCATATTTAACATGGTAACAAGTCTCTAAAGAGGACAGAAATTTCAAATCCGGAATTTATTTAAAACGGGGTTGCAAATAATGTCCATTTAAGCTAATATATCATCAGTACTGAATATTTATAAAATCAGAGTTTCAGTTTGAGCAGAAGCACTCTCTTAACTTAAAAAAAAAAAAATAGTTTGTTAGAAATGTTAAAAAATTTTAATTTTCATTATATAATAAACCAATTTTTATTTTGTTACTTCCCCTGAGTAACTCATCCTAGAGGACTTGATTTTGAGTCGGGGGTTCTATATCCAAATTAAGATTAGCTCTTCATTATATAATTTATTTCAAGAATTATTTGTTTTTTTCCCCTCTAATTCAAACATATCCCAGATTTATCGCATTTGATTTTTATAGCATTATACTCTATTCGATGTTTTATTGTTCTACGTTCTAAATCTCTTATGTGGGAATCCGTAGCTGTAGTTCATTAAATTACTCTCAATAGCTTTCAGTGATATAGTAAATAGGAGGAGTATTTCCATTAACCTCCCTTAAAGCTGTAAATGGAACACGTTTTCTTAGAATGAATAAAGTCCTTAATCATGCATGTAGGCACCTCTGTAGTGTGAAGTCAATCTTTTTTTTTATTGTGGAGCAATCTCACCGTTTATTGTTCGCTTAAAACAATTCCATAGGTCATTATCTTTGAAGTCCATTGACCGTGTGTTTGAAATGCTGGCGATGTAATGACAAAACAGCATTCTGTGATTACTATCGAATTTTTCGTATTCCTCGGCCAAGAGAAATGATCGGAAAAAAACATAAATATTTTTTTAAGTCCGGATTAAATGGCCTGAGCCCCTTCTGCAATTCTGATAACTGACGTCTGTGTAAGATCATTGTGCAAAATGAAAATAACCATCATTTTTTTCTGTAAACCTTTAGAGGCCTACTCACATAAAATGTAGTTAGAACTTGTATACATTAAAAATCAGTTTTTAAAGCAAAAATCTAGTTTTCATATAATATTTTTAGCAGTATACGGGAGGGGTAGCACCATCTGGCCTGGGAGGCAGGTAAAGCCAAGTGACCCCATAACCCACACTCAAACACTTACACATCCACACTTATGCTAACACACAAACACTTTACATCTACACTCACTCTAACACACATACACTCTCTCATTAACTCCCTTATACCCGTTCTCTCTCTTACTCTCTATCTCTGTTCCTTACGCCCATTCTAGCTGCTCAAGCGCACACTGTGGGTAATTCCCCCCGTGCCCCCCAAGCCTACCCTGCAGCTGTATATAACTCATATATATGTGTTCTAACTGTGATATGTTATATGTAATATACCATGACTCTTTACCATACTCTCTGGCTGTAAACAATAGGACATATCAGCCTTATTCACCCAGAAGAACTCTCTCTATGGAGGAACAGATTTATTGGATTGAGGGGCGCCTGTTGTCATTAGGGTACCTGGGATGTTACTGTAAATTTGAACCTATAATGCTATTAGTCTAAGTATTCAACACGTGTAGAGCACTGTAAAAAATGTTCTGTGATTATTTAACTGGCAAGACCTCCATGGTCTGTATTTTTATGTTTTTGGTCATACCCACTCCCAGCCCATGTTCCGCAGCCTCCCCAGTCAGTTTGCAGATATCCATGTCCCTTATCTAATCCACACCCCCACCTACCTTCTATAAGGGCTAAAGGCATGCTCATATGTTTGTCTCCAATTATTCCATTGGACATGTTGTTCCTACATAACTAGCTATTATAATCATCGGGAGTTTGGATTTTTAATTCTATGCCTCCATAGAGATCTACCTACTTACTGTGTTTTTTTTTTAATGCTAATTACGGTGAAACTGTGTGGCGTGTCCTGGTGAGAGACATGAAGGCTTGCTTGTCGAGGTCCTGATTATTTTATACTGAGTTTGGACACACCTTGCATTTTGAAAGTTATATGGGGGGAAATAGTAATATTTGATTAATTAATATTATAATATTCTCAAATCTATCTCTAAATGTCAATATGAGAGCATCATAACTAGAGCTCAGCTTAACGGACAGTAGGGGTTAAACTGTTAATGTTTTAATATATATATATATATATAAAAGTTTAAATATTTAATCATTTTCTTCTTTAAAAATTGCTGAATCATGGAGCAAATCACCCATTTACCCAATCCACTTTCATTTTATAATAAAGCGTAGTAAAGGTCTCTGTAAAATGAAGGGTGATGCCAAGGAACATAATTCCCGAGATGTGCAACTGCAATGCAGACTCTTTTTGACGTAGATAGATGGAAGGAGATAATAGCTATTCCATTATATGCAAATTATGATATATTCCAGAATAATATATAAGGCCACTCTCCTTTACGGCTCCCTCACTTAAACAGTAAAAATAAATGTATCGTTGCTCTAAATGACATTATCTACTGATATCGATGTACTCACTCCGCACACAATAAAGTCAAAATTACTAATTATTCCCAGTTTTTTAAAAAATGATAAAAAAAACATTTGAAGTAGAATTTTTCCTTTGGAAACAACCTTTTTGTGCTAATTCTATGAACCTGTTATAAAGTAGTTTTTATTTTGTGAATGCTAGCATATATTGGACATGGAGTCTAAGAATATATATATATAAAGCCTTTTGGGTACATATTTTGTGTGTATTTTGTCTCACGGGGCATTTCGGTTTTGTTTGCCCCAGTAGAGAAAGGTGCCCCTAACCATGGCCACATTTTAGCACTTATGATGGAAACTGATCTCATGTGTGTCTTGGTTGGACTTGGTGATCTGGTAAGAACTTTGTGGGGTAGATTTGTAGGGTCATCTAAAATGTTAGTAGATGGTGAATATTCCTGCAGATGAAGATGAGAAGTGATAATACTCTTTAACCACCCCTTAAGGACAACGGGCGGTCCCTAAACCCATTGAAAACAATGCACTTTGAGCCTGTACATGTACGGGCTTTGTCATTAAGGGGTTAATTACTTAAATACAGTAACAATATATGTGGGAATACTAGATAGACCATTATCCTATGATGTTCTACTTGACTCATGCAAGATATGCATCTGCATGATTATTCCTTAACATCTGATTGATCCTGGGATGCTAGAAGTAGAAGTAGTTATTGATGCACCTGCCGAACTCCATATTTGTGAGGTAAGACTACTTTTTTAAATCAAAATGTATCCAAAACATTTATATTGATTGAAAGACAAAAATGCAAGCTCAATATATAAATGTATTTATGACAAAAGCTGTGTAAGTGATATACTGTGTTTGACTTGGATGCTACATTTTATTTATGTAGTTTATTAACCCCTTAAGGACAATGGGCGGTCCCTAAGCCCATTGAAAACAATGCATTTTGAACCCATACATGTACGGGCTTTGTCATTAAGGGGTTAATAGGGAGTAATTACATAAAGCTTGGCTTCTATAGTAAACATAGTCAAAAAAAACTTAAAAGAATATAGAAGAAATACAATTAATCCTAGTATCTTGTGCATGTAAAAATTATCTTGCTGTATGAGCCTCTACCAATTCTTATGGGAAGCTGTTTCCTTTATCTAACACCCTCTAAGTTACATATAACTTCCTTACATTACATCTACACCTCTGACCTTCTAGTTTTAGATGGTGACCTAACATTTAACACGTTTCCTCACAAATAAACTTCCCTTCTCCATATCTCCTTAGTCTTTCCTACAACCTGTACATATCAAGATCCCTTAGTCCGTCCTGATCATTTTTATCCGGCAAACCATTCACCATTTTAGTAGCCCTTCTCTAAACTCTCTCTAATATGTCAATATCCTTCCGGAGAAATGTACACAATATTGTAGGTGAGGTCTGACCAGAGATCTGTGAAGTGGGATAACCACCTCTCTTATGTGCTTATTGCATTAAAACAAAGTTTTTAGTTTTTTTCAGTAGTCCCTATTCAACCAATTCTGCCCTTTTATAATCTAAAGAAGGAAGGCTTTTAGAACTCTAGGTTGAAGCGATTCTAAGAATCTTTTTTATGACATGTCCTCATACTCAACTGCAATGCTAAGACTGTAACCGCCTAAGGACATTGGGTTGTCCTCAAACTCATCAAGGACAATGCATTGTGAGTCCGTACATGTACATGACAGGCACATCGTCAAGATAGGGCTTAAGAAAAACCACCATAAACTTTTCACCCAATGAAAGAGACCACACCGATATGTTGGAAAATAATTGTCCACAACTTTATTACAACCATAACATGATAAATATATAACATCTATATATATGATATAAAGATATATACAACATACCAAACAATAAGTCATTGTCCACAACAGGTAACATACAATATAACCTTCACACATTCCCCACATGTCAACACATAGAAAAAGACCCCCAAATAAATTATATATAACACATAAACATCACCATACCTGGAAGGTGCCACTAACATCACCAAACCAACAGTAGGGGCATACTGTGACACCCCTACCACCCAGGTTCTGAGCTACAGACCTACCAAACAAACCAACCATACCAACCAGACAACCATAACCAACCGAAACATCCCCGTTCTACCCCCCACCTAACCAATCCAGCCCCGCCGCTGTGACCAAGTGAAGCTAAAGAAAAACAAAAAACAAGGAGGGTGGGACAAAAACAGGTAAGTGGCTCAAATTAAATGTGACAGGAATCTAAAATGTCCGCCCATTTATACCTCTCACCAAAACCCCACCTACTAAGAACTGTCACCAATCCCAAACCATTAACCCTAAAGCCCTCCTCCTAGCTCTGTCAAGGCCTGTTCCGCTAAGCTGCGCTGCTCCTCTGGCTACAGGCTTTGTTGTGAAGGCCAAGGTAAGCTGTAAAGGAGGTTAAATTGATGTCGTATAGAGTAATACCTTCTGTGAATTTTGTACAGGTGTACAGTGCAGGTAAGTGCTCGATAAACACTGTTATAATACCAGGCTATCCTTTTGTACTTAACATGAATATAGAAACTTCTATTGAGAAATATGGGCCGCATATGAATTATTTTGACGTCATTTGGTTATATTAGTGGCCCATGATCTCCTATCTTTCATTGTAATGGACTTCACCTTTTTCTGCACAGTCCAGTAGTTCGATTTAATATGTAGGAACAACGTGGCTCTAGGACTGTGTGTGAATTCTTGATACAGGGCCGGCAATTTCCTATAAAAAAACAAAAGTCCATATCTATCAATTACCTGAAATGGAAAGAAGATTGGGGGCATTGAGGTGCCATACATTCTCATTTGGCAAATTACACCGGAAAATGAAAGAAACACACCGATATGTGACATTCGTTTGCAGAATAAATATACCAATTAGAAAGATATTAGGTTTCTCCTGGCATCAGCACATATAGAAATGCATTTATTTAAGTTCTAGTGCCCTAATAAGCGTGACACGACCATAGTTTATTGCAGTGCTTAATGTTTATTGATTACTCCAAACAGTAGAGTAAGGAGCTAATTCGCTGATCAGTAATAGTTTTCAGGATTAATTAGGAGAATGCCTACCTTATTAGCTTTTCACAGCCTTATGTGTTTGTATCATTTATCCCTTAATATTGCGTTATATTCAGGTTTGTATTTGTTCATTGAAATGTAGCTATTTGAAAGGATTTACATTATATTCTAAAATATTACTGGAGTTCATATGAACATAGTAGCCTCTATTCACTAACAGCTGAAGTGAATTGTATTATCTGTACACCTGTGCTTTCGCTTTATGATAGCGCAACTAGCCTGATACAACAGTGGTCATTGGAGACCATATCTATATCGAGGAGGAACTCCAACAAGCTTCGAATTTTTATTTGCATTTTGTTGTTTTTTTCCACTCTCACTCACACTTACGCTTTCTCTCACTTTCTCACTCACTCTCTCCCACACTCTCTCATGCTCTCTCGCGATATCTCCCTACCTTGTCCGCTTCCGTGTCCCAGTCTCCTTTCCCGCAACTCTGCTTCTTCTCTTGTCACTTTATGTTCTTTCTTCTGTCTTCTTTATTCAACAGCTTCTTGTGTCTTCTTTCTTCGCCCACGTCTCCGTGAACCCGGGCCTCCTGGAATACTTTTGCTAAAGAGAGAAGCCTCCATGCACACCCAGTCCAGCAATTGGCAGATTGGGGGCAGAGGCAGCCCCCATGGCCCTGCACTTTTGCAGAAATAGTCGGAGAGGTCAGAATAATGCAGACAGATTCATGGAGAAAGAGAGGAACAGAAACGTTTCTCTTTCTCCATTAATCAGTCTTCATTAGATATTAGAAATCTCTAAACCTGACCTTATATCTAAGTTACTGTATGTCATCACTCTGTGCTTGTTTGGCTTGGTCTCTCCTTATGGTACCCCCTTCCCACCGGTGCTGTCCATCTATCTATCTGCTATCCCTATGTATGGCCTCGAAAATCAGCCTGGTCAGCAAATCTATACACCTATGAACTACAGCTTGTGTGAGCTGCAGAAGAGTTAAATCCCAATAAGCTTCTCCAGCTACAATGAGCTTGCTGATTTTATGGAGGAGAAGCGGTACAGGGTACATTCATCTTCAGCCAAAGGCACAAAAAGTAATTAGCCATAACGAGTGTGATGAACTTACAGAAAGTGATTTACCCGCTGAGGCCTGGAATTCAGCCATCAGTGAAACATGATGCCCAACTTGGAGATCCACCATGCGTAATGAGAAGAAAGGTAAGTGTGTGTGACAGCTTTACCTGCAATGCTTTCTTCAATGCATTTACTTAGAACGTTGCAAACGAAGGGGCATATTTTTCAATAAAACACAAAATTAACCAATAATAACACAGTTCAGTTCTCAATAGACCTTCAGAAATATCTAGGTGTCTACTGTGAATAATTTTCACAGGACGCTAAACAGCAAAGTCTGCTGTAAGTTGGTTGAGATGAATAATTAATGGTTACAAAAATAAAAATCAATGATCTCCCTGAAGAGTCTTAAAGGTTGAGATCAGTGCAAATAATGCACTCCGCACAGTGTATCCTGACACTATGAAATGAATTATTAAATGCATTTTCATGTAATACACTATTGATCGGGCTTGATTTATTCGATTACTTAATCACATAGGTACCAAATGTCCTCTTACGGTGGATAATCACTGTTACAAGGTGTACATTTCATAATTCTGGTCAAGAGAGAAATTTGGGACGCTGTTAGTACAGATCAGAGAAGGAAAAGTTCATGAAAGCTCGTATTATAAAGCCATATATAAGAAGATGATGCAGTTACAGCCTCCTTAACCTATAGGATGCTTATAGGACAGAGAGGAGACACTAATACTACTGAAACATTTGTTATAATGCTAATCATATTTTGAAGACTAAGAATTAAATGCTCTAATTATTCAATACAAAGTCTCCATTATAGTTTCTTATGGTGACATCACAATGGTTCTAATAAGGATCTGGCAGGAACTTTGAATGAATAACTCTGGGGATGAGAGGTGAACTCACGATAAGGAGGCTCAGGGATTGTGGGAATTTCTGTCTCCCCATGGAGCTGTCATCCTCGCTCATTCTTGACACACCTGTGGCACATCCAGTATAATGGTTTATATACCGGGGCTGTTCCCAGCTACCCTTATGGTTTGTACCCATCCTTTAGAACCACTTTTTTTGGATCTATGGTTACCTGGTATCTGACCTGGGCCTAGACTTGGATTATCCATTTGTCTTATCCTTGTGTATCATAATGTTTGTGTTCCCTCTATGACCTTGACTTGCCTGACCAACGATGGCGTCTCTGCTTTTCTCCTTGCTGCCTGCCAGTCTCAATCTCCCGTGTGCTTTGCAGCCTATGTGACCCCAAGAACCTTCCCACTCATGTAGACTTACATGTAAAACACAAAAAGGTTTAAAGTATGCCCCCAAAATCTTCTAATAAGAAGACAATTCCCCTGCCATCTCTCCCCTTCTCTTACTCCGATATATCAATGCGACTTAAATATGCCATTATTCAGTTGGTTGGCTGGTAGAGGAGGTAAAAAATGCATGCGATTACAACAGGGAATGCCTTCATAGGCTCCATCACCCATTACCGTGCCTTCAATGCCACTGACCACATTAAAAATATATGGCTAAAAATATTTGAATAATAAATCTGTTGGACAAATCCTAGAACCCCTTTCCTTGGGCAATGCTGGTGGGGGAGGGGATCAGCTGACTCCTGGGCATACCTGGGGACCCTCCTCCCTTTCTGGGGTAATTGAGCAACATTTAGTTATGTCCTCCACTTTATAGTCTGGAAAAAAGATAAGATAACCAACCATGCCTTTAAATTGGCATCTGGAAGTATTTCTGCATATACAGAATCCAGAAGAAATCCCATTCCATCCCATGTGAACTCTCATCCCCAAGTGGCTTAGTTAGGTACAGCTTCTGCTCCCGGAGCTCTTTATGTAAAAATACTGGAGGCTGAAACAGAAATGTAATACTGCCACCTTATGGGCAAACCAATAGGTTAAAACCATTAGAAGATAAATCCCGAGACATTAAAAAAAACAAATGTATACGGTAAAAGACAGAATTCATATGTTAGAACTGTATGTTTGCAAAGTCCTCTCTGAAAAGATCCTGAAACCGAGTTGCCCCGATATAATTCAATATTCTGATATATCAAAAAACTATTGATGGAACCTGCTGTTCCCTGACAATTCAAGTAATATGTATTACAGGCCTTCTGCAATGCGGTAGTAATAAATCTACCACTATTTATGTATTAAACACAACCCATTGCCTCCTATAATAGTTCTACAGAAAAACTAGATGTCAGAAGCATAGACTGTATATTGTGATCATGCTTTTATATGTGCTGCTGCTCAACGGGCCACTTAAGAAGGATCTCGCTTCTCTCTATCCAACATATTTCCACCATGGATCACCATCTCCCGAATAGAAGCAGAGAGCCCAAATATAATGCCGTTATCCCAACGCTCAGCAGTTCCTAGGACGGCTGGAGCAGTGCCCTAGGCGAAACTCATGATAAGGTCAATGAGATGAAACTGCATTGATAAAAAGCTTTAATGAATCTGAGTATATTGCCCAATTGTGAATTTCATTGACACGCCACCCTAGAGAACATTCCAGAACATAGAAACATAGAATATGACAGCAGATAAGAACCATGACTGCTTAAGCCTAGCTGCTCTTAAAACACCCAATCCAACACCTTCACCCACCCACCGTAAATAAAGACATAACTCACTGGTGTGGGTAAGGGCATTGGCCACAGCTTTATTAACAGATTCCCGTAAAACACAACATTGACATGACCATTAACAACCCGCCAGCTGCTAAGCCTAAGCCTAGCAGGCGGTTACAAACCACGGGATACCAAGAGTTCTGGCCCAGCGGGTGCCATCAGCCACCCGCTGGACCCGCCTCCCCAAGCCCATTCGGGTGCAGCTTCCAGATGTCACCACTTCCAACCAAAAAGGGGGGGAATCTTCCGCCACCGCAGCCCTGGCCATTCAGCTGGCCACCGGGCTGCGCCCCCCCCCAAGAGACAGAGCCCTTTCAATGCCGTCGTGCAGCCCCGTATTAAAGATGTCTAAACCAATCGCAGAGAGGTGCACTCCATCCTTACGCATAACATCGGAGTTGTCACCTTCCAACTCCCTGTGCCTAATTGCAAAACCACCGATCCTAGTTATAAACCTGGAAATGGCAACATTAAGTTTTCTTCTGCAGCGTTCCAACGCCTTAGGGTTGTTGCAATCCTTCCAAATCGGCCTAGACACCACCTCTGACCAAACTAATATAACATTTTTAAAAACTGCACATAACCTAGCCAGATCTAACTTAATTAGGTGGATCAAATCCACCGTCCGCATTTTACCAATATCGTTACCCCCGGCATGAATTACTAGAACAATGGATGACGGGACAAACCTGGACAGAACACAACATTCCAGATAAACTTGCTCCCATCTCATACCTCGCAGACCCCTCCATCGAACATGCACCTTTTCCAGTGGAAAACCCAGATTCCTTCCATATACCCTGGCGTCAGCCCGGAGCGCTGCCCAATGAACATAAGAATGTCCTAAAATCCATACAAGTCGCGGAGGGCCACCTAAAACAGAATACAATTACAACAGATGAGGACGGACATAGATCTTAAAGCGGTCCGATGACCATCTACCTATCTTCTTAATCCGCTCAGAAGAAAAACCACAGCTAAATGCTTCAGTTGCAGCACCAATACGGAAGGAGTGCGTTGAAAACTGCTTAGGCACTAACTCACACCGAACTAAACATTTTCGAAAAACACTGGAAAACTGATATCTCGTAAGTGGCAGGCCATCTAGGTGAATCAACAAAGAACCCACCGTTTTTGGCCGAACCGCTAAGTACTCAGAAAGGAGCTTGACTGGACACCATTGCCCACCAATTGTCCTAACGCTCAACCAAGTACATCTGGACATCTGGTCAGTCTTAGAACGTCTGATCCATATGTACAGCACATCACGCCTAATTTGAATGTCGGAGTCCATAAGACCCCCTGAACCAGCAGAGCTAGACGCAACCACTTCTCCTATTCTAAGCGCGCCAAAAAAGGCCAATGAAAAGGCTACTCGAAACAGCAAAGTTTCATAACTGGTGAAACACACTACCCCCACTTGTACCAGAACCTTGGTAAGCAATTCGTTAGACACCGGACGACGCTTGTCAGCAATCTTACTTCTTTTCCAGCCCTTAACCAGTCTACGAACAACAAAATCAGATGTAACATCCTGCCACCCTATTGCCCGAAAAAGGAAGAAAATAGCAGCAAGATTACGTTCGACTGTGGACCCTGAAACACCAGACCTTTGAAGCTCATCTAGATAAACCCAAAGAGCCCACCTCCTATCTTCATCACTGTCCACACCAAACTCTCTTTCTGCCACCTGCAGCCAGTACCTCCATATCCGGGAATATGAACGCGCCGATTGCTCTGATAACGACGCCCGAAGTAATCCTAGGAGTCTTGCAAAGCGAGGCTCCACAAAAATGAGGGGCAAGGTAGACCTGTTGAATTCGCCCATGGCGCCGCCTCCCTGAAGCGGTCGAGCTGGAAACGAGACAAAGCGTCAGCTATGATGTTTTGAACACCCGGAACATGTCTAGCCTTAATCCAAATGTTATATTGTAAGCAACGAAGAATCAAGTGGCGCAACAAAGATAAAACCGGACGAGAACTAGAGGTAGATCGATTAATGACATGAACAACACTCATGTTGTCAGTCCTGAACAGCACCCGACGATTGGATAACTCCTGACCCCAGAGTTCAACCGCTACCACTATTGAAAAGAGTTCCAAAAAGGCCAAGTTCTTACAAATGTCTGCTCGTAACCAATCCTGAGGCCATTTTTGCGCACACCATTGACCTCTGAAATAGGCACCCATGCCAATCGACCCGGAAGCATCAGTAAACAACTCTAGCTCCTGATTATAACATTCTGCCCGTTGCCAGCAAGTTTGGCCATTGTACTGCTCAAGAAAGTTACTCCATACTCGGAGATCCTCCCGAATACCTTGCGTAATACGAATAAAATGCCTAGGAGCCCTAATGCCAACTGTGGCCAGGGACAGGCGCCTACAAAAGGCTCTTCCCATCGGCATTACCTTACAAGCAAACGTCAAATGCCCTAACAAACATTGAATCTGCTTCAACTGAACTTTTTTAGAACTGCCCACTGACTGTAACAACAACCTAAGTGTCTCAATTTTGGCAACCGGGAGACGAAAAACCATACCAATGGTATCAATTTCAACACCTAAGAAGGAGATCACAGTCTGAGGACCTTCTGTCTTGTCGACAGCCAAAGGAATCCCAAAATCCTGGGCTACTGTTTTAAATGTATCTAACAGCAACTGACAATCACCCGACTCTGAAGGGCCTACAAACAAAAAGTCATCTAGATAATGCAACAATGAGGGGCAAGCAGCCCGGCGGGACACAACCCATTCGACAAAGGTAGCAAAAACCTCAAAATAATAGCAAGAAATGGAGCACCCCATTGGTAAGCACATATCATAGAAGAATTCTCCTTTAAATTGAATACCCAACAAATGAAAGCACTCAGGGTGTATAGGCAATAGGCGAAAGGCGGACTCAATATCCGCTTTTGCCAAAAGACATGAGCTACCCGCTGTCCTAACCAACTGCAGAGCTCTATCAAAAGGCGTATAGTGGACCCTTGAATACGCCTTATCAATACCATCATTTACTGAGGAGCCATTAGGGTAAGATAGATGGTGAATAAGTCTATACTTTCCCACTTCCTTCTTGGGTATTAACCCTAAAGGAGAAACTCTAAGATTAGGGAAAGGGGGAAAAACAAAGGGGCCCGCAACCCGACTGGCCCTAACCTCTTTAAATAACTTTTCTTCAACGATACCCTCGTTATCAAGAACCGACTTCAAGTTAGCAGCAAACGCCGGACTATCCGACGGACTATACGGTATCCAAAATCCCCTACTAAAACCATCCTCCAACAACATTGCATCACGACGCCTAGTGTAATGCTCTAGCCATGGGAGCATCCTTTGAACGCTCACAGGTGTCCTCATGTTTACCCGACTCCTCCTTCCCTGACTGCTTGGAACCAAACTGCTTTGCTTTCTTAAAACAGCGAACTGCAGGGTGCGCTCCTCCGCAATGTGAGCACTCATGTCGGAAACGGCATGAGGAATACCATCTGCAGTGGCTCTCGTTAAAGAGCCAACACAAGCCTCGTCTGTTTCCACCTGCCGCTCCTCTCCCGTGGACGGCAGGGGCTCCCTGAAAGGGCGTCGGGCGGGCCGGAGTCATCAACAAAAGCCATAAATTACCGTCCTGCATATCAAATCTAAGCCCTGGTCTAACTGCCATTTTCTGGCGAAATTGCTGGTCATATTTAAACCAGCATTGACCACCATACACTTTATAGGCACCCCAAATTAAGTCCAAGTAAGCAAACAAAGAAGGGCCCTTATCCGGAAAACGCTCGCACATAATACCAGCAAAGGCAGCAAAACCTTGAAGCCAATTACGACAATATTGCTATACGTAAAACAGTTGCAAATGACGCAAAAACTATGGTAGCGTTAATATGTATTTTCTACACAAGTCACAAGATGGCGCTGCTGTCTTTAAAATAATTACTAAAAGGCGAACATACGTAATACATGAAAAGCATAATCCCACCATAATTATGGTACAAAAACCTGGATCAGAGTGGGATTGAACCAGATACTTGTGCCGTGGAAGACACTGGTACTTGGAATAAATGGTGTTGAGAAACTATATTTTAAGGTATTGTCAAGCCAAGAATTTCTATCATCTACCTATAAGAACTTTAAATGTCCACCTGCTGGCGCTTAATGAAGCCAATCTTGCATGTTTTTAATGAAGCCCCTGTACACGTGTGAAACTAATGAATTTTAAAAAGGTCCGGAAATTCAGAGTATGAAAAACACAAAATAAGGATGTCAATTCTGTGTGAGGAGCTTGCAATAAGCAAAGGAGGGAACCCCAGGTTTTTCAGGGTGCCCGCTAAACAATCAAAAACACAAATGAAAGTACTTTCTACGTTAGTGGAAAAAGGACAACTGTACTTGCCTATGAGAAAAACTGCACCTCCCACCACCTAACATTTCCTAACCTCCTAACATTTCACCACATTCACACCAGTGAGCCCTCAATAGGCTCCGTTCCATAATGTTCCCCAAGCCAGGATTGGATCCAGAGCCTGATCTCAAGAAAGTCACTCACTCAAACACACACTAGTGCAACCAGACACTAACACACCCAGACACTCACACTAATACAACCAGACACGTTAACACACATGCACACTGGCACACAAACTGACATACCCACACACACTAACATACTCACATTCACACTAACACACATGCACACATACATTTACACTAACACACACCTCTACACTAACACATATATACACAAACACACACACACACTAACATCACCACACACACTAACATATCCAGACACACAGACACCCACACTAAAACACACACCAAGACACTTACACTAACTCACACAGCTAGACACACACACACATATGTACATGGAAACTCATACTAACACCCTCACCCAGACCCTCACACTAACACAACCAGGCACTCAATACTAACACAAACACAGATACTCACACTAGCATGCATACACTAAACTTTACCCAGACACACAGTCACATACCCAGACACACCACTAGCATACTCAGAAACACACACAGTCACACACACTAACATACCCAGACAGACAAATAAGCAGACACACACACTAACATACCCAGACAGACAAATAAGCAGACACACACACACAACTCACTTACCATGGTGAAACCTCAGCTTCTCCTTAATGCAGCACACACAGTGTGAGCTGCTGCAACACTACTACAAGGTGACACACTCAACCCCATGCTCATTGAAATTAGGGGAATAAAGAGGTAAGCCTGCATTTAACTCTTTATGCCTACAACCGGAGCATGCTGCCATCTTTCTTGGTGGGGGCAATTGCCCCGCTACCTTTCCCCCTGGATCCGCCCATGGGCAAAGCCAGTGTTAGAGCAGACTGAAGTTAGGTACAGTATATCATGTGCAAGGAACACGTCTCCTGCATAGCAAATTGCCTGGAGATGGAAGAAGGCGCATATGCATATGGAGGGATTCTGTTGAATCACCCTATGCATTTGCAAGGGGGTATCATGTACTTTTAAAGGGACCTCTCAGCTGTCATATGCATTAATATACATATGATGGCTGGAGTGTTCCTGTAAGCCAAGGCTGACTACCTCAAGAGCTATAACAGCACTACTATGAGAGGGGGCAGTAAACACATTATACCCTCACCTGCATGACTTCCCAGCACCCTGAGCAATCACCTAGTTTATATGGTATGCAGGGGCGTAACTAGAAACCACCAGTCCATGATGCTCACACACAAGTACACATCCATGCTCACACACAAATCCATACTCACACTCACGAAAGTACACATCCATGCTCACACTCACAAAAGTGCACATGCATACTTACACACACACAATTACACATCCATGCTCACACACACACACACAATTGCACATCCATGCTCAAACATACACAAGTACACATCCATGCTTACATACATATATATATATACACACACACAAACCCATATACATACATCCTGCCCCCGCTTATCTCTCAGCTATGCGGCTGCTCACTTCTGTTTCACCGCAGGGTCAAGTGACATCACGTGACCCCGATACATTCCTGTCTCCCCATGCGGTCCAGGTCAGAAGGGTCCTTTCCAAACAATGGAGACAGGAAGAAGAGGGTCACACCATGCCCCCTAGAGGTATGGGCCCGGTCGTAGCTGTGACTACCCCTGTAGATGCACCAATGATGGTATGGATGGCCCTGGGCACCATCCTACCTGCATTTGTGTGTCTAAGAATTAGACTTGTGCATTCGTCTTCGGGCGAACATGAAAACGAACACGAAGAGTGCGTTTTTGTGTTCGTTTCGAAGACACGAAGAATAGAAGTGGCGGTAAAGCGTAGGTGAAGAGGAAGACACACACCACGAAGAATCTTCGTGATCGTCTTTGCCTACTAATCTCACCGGTCCCTTCCCCATCTAGCCTACCTTATCTTCACGGCATCGTAGGAGTTGACGGAAGTGGAAATCCGCAGGTTCATCGTCAGGGGTTACAGGGCAGTGCGAGTGAGCCTATTGGTCACCTGCATTGGTTGATGCCAGAGGAAGACCCTGCAGGTGACCAATAGGGCTCACTCGCACGGCCTTTTTAACTCCTGATTTCCGCTCCCGTTAACCCCTGCGATGCTGTGTTGGATAATGGGAGCAGAAAGCCACAGGTTAAAGGGCCGTGCAAGCGACCAATAGGCTCACTCGCACGGCCCCTTACCACTGGTTGCTATGCAGAAAAAAAAAAAAACCTGGGACCCTGCTGCTACAGTTAAAAGTCCGTGCCAGCGACCAACAAAGTCGCTGGTATGGACATTTTACTTAGCATAATAACTTATTATAACTTTGGGCAGAATGCTGCCCTCTATTGGTAAGATACATTGAGTAGCATAATTAAAGTTATTATGCTACTCAATGTATCTTACCAATAGCAGGCAGCATTCTGCCCGAAGATATATTATCCATAGGTGGCAGTGTGTTCATTTTCATTTATTAATTACTCAAATAAAATATATTCCCATGATCCGCTGGTCTCCCTGTTGCAATAGTTAAATGTCCGCAGTCGCAGACATTAATTCTGTCGAACTTGCAAACTGTTAGACGAAAGGATCATGGGAATATTTTTTTTTAATAAATGCGGAATACGAAGATTTTTTTTTTGCCGAAGACGAGCATGAAGACGAAGAGCCCCCTGGTGCCCAAGTCTACTAAGAATATGCCGGTGGTTAAAAGCACCATAACACTAAACACTATTACTAAGTATATAAAAATATATGCAAAGGGTGCGCAAAAATGAAATCACTCTGGGATTTTCATCCATCCTTGCCATTTACATGAAAAACATTACATTTAATATGCAGAGACTATAGGGTTAATGGTACTCCTAGTGGAATATATATGTATATACTTCTAACAGGCTAGGGTACGTAACTAAGCCTAGGCTATTTTTTATCATGTAGTCATTCCCTCTACATTCTTACAGAGCGTATGGCAATAAATATTAACCCACATATTTTGCCCACTTTCTTGCAAGTTCTGATACTTTTGTGTATTGTTTCCATACTCAGCCTTGATTCAAAAGCAAAAGTTCATAACGCCCGAGTGCAGCACAGCCAATAAATAATAATCCATAGTAAGTGCGCACTCACGGGACTTGTAATAACAAGCAATCAGATCATTTATTCATTTGCAGAATAACAAGTATACTCATCAGTCAGCATTAAATGCCAGCTTTTTTATGACTAGTGTACTCATCAAATGTTCCCAATGGATTAAACCTTCTCCTATTTATTATTATTATCATCGACACACATCTGGACACCATGAATATAACTTTGCCATAGAATAAAAGGAGGACACCATGTCAGCTTCCATTAATCGAATAGTCCTTTTTCTTTTTAGTTAGGGTATTTTCAGAATGTATGATGAGGGTTATCTGATATTTGAAGACAAAATCAGGATTTCCATTATTTTAAACACAGTGATCCAATTTTTTTTATTATTTTTTTTTTTTCGTGTTTTGTGATATTTTGTTCTCAAGACAATTTTGAATGCATGTATATATATATATATATATATATATATAATGCTTTAATCAATTACTATTTTCATTAACATATAAGATAATCATTTACATTTTCAAACTCAAAGTAAGCAAAGGTTAAACAGTGAAATGTGTCGGGCTGGTTTATGGATCTGAAAACCTATACTCAAGAATGTTAATGTCAACCCAGATGTCCCTGCCAATTTTAGACCTATTACCAACACCCCATTTCTGGCTAAAGTCATCTTGTTCAACATATGCATCAAACCTCTCACAGACCTCATCAGATCAAGAGGAACACATTTCCACTTCTATGTGGATGACACACAAATATACCTTGGAGCATCAGAACAGCACAAGTAGCATATCCACATCATCATGCCTCAGAGCCATTCAAGACCGGACAACAGCTATCCTACTACTACTTAGCTCGGATAAAATTGAACGGATATTGCTAGAACTCAGATCTGACCCATCAAGCATAACTTCCCTACAAGCAACAGAACCCCCAACACCCCTACTGGTCATAAGCTAGGAACAGTAATGGACAACTTGAATATAAGTATTGTACAAAGCCATGCGTAAATTATGGCACAATTTAAATAAATGCTAATAATAATATATAAGCTACCAAATAGATAGATAGATAGATAGATAGATAGATAGATAGATAGATAGATAGATAGATAGAGAAAAAAAGTTTTCACAATGTCCCTGGGAAAAAGTAAATGAAAGCAGTGACCATTATAATATGTAAAAATATAAGCCTACTAGGTGCTAGTTTTGTGCAAGGAGAGGCATCGCATGGTGAGAGATGACGGCAGAAGTGAAAAATCCAAAAAGAAATGTTGTGAATGTTAACTGCTTTCTACACAGAATATAACATGAAAAAGAGAAAAAAGAGATAGGGATGAACACAAGGGATGGATTGAACGGTCGTTCAATTAATTCTTGATTGTGAACATAATCAACAAAGACAGACATTTAAAATCTAGATATACGGCCATAGGATTCCTGTCTCGTTAAACCTTAATTTCCTACGTTATAATCATAGTTTCCTGTCATAAATGGACATCTTTTTTAATTTCTTTTGAAATACGTTGGTGTTTACCTGACACTGAATTTCTCTGTTTCATATCTCTTTCTACTTGATAAAAAAGGCTTATTATTATTATTATTATTATTACCTTTTATTTATTAAGCATCAACAAATTACGCAGTTCTTTACAAGTTGAATGGGGTGGTTAACACGTACATAACAAATATAAATGAACATAGACAGACACAAGTTGAGAACCCTGTTCGTTATTCTTCCTAAATGTTAGTCCAATAATCCTACAATTGTCCTCATTTTATGCAAGGGCACAGACGAAAGGGAATAGTTTAATAGTGTTTAATAATTAGAAAGCTAGAAACAAAAGTCTGGGCAAAAATCAAGACACTCTGATGGAATTTAGAATGATTGTCCAAATGGCAAAGAAAGTGTGAGCAGGATCTATTTCAAGAAGTCTTTGTTTTTTTTTTTGTTAAAATTGTTAGAATTTAGAGCGTTTCAACTAATTAAGAGAAAGGCTTCACAGAAATTACTTAACCAAAGCTTGATCACGGAATGTTGGAACTTTCTATCATTGCTCAGTTGAAAGTAAAGGCTGAACGACTCTGGTTTTAAGAGAGTATGATCATGTTGAGGTGGCAGATCTCAGGCTGAACAAACAATGCAAGTCCATCATAAGAATTTGGAGGGAAAAGTCCAGCAGAAGGCAATAGCGTTTTCATTGCTATAACTTTTAACCCCTTAAGGACAATGGACGGTCCCTAAACCCATTGAAAACAATGCATTTTGAGCCCGTACATGTACGGGCTTTGTCATTAAGGGGTTAAGTGACCGTGGTAATAGCGGACACGGAGGATCATGTTTATATTTAGATGGAAACATGACAGGTGTAAGGTAGCAGAAATTAAGCAAAGGTAGCTAAACCTCAGAGGCCCCAAAAATGCTTTTTTTTATATATAATTAGGGCAAAATATAAGCCAACTGTTGGAAAAATGCTATTAAAAATAATGAGCAAGATTCAAAAACCATGGTGGTTCTCCAATATTACTTTAGCATGTGTATTAGCATTTTTAGCATATTCACAGTAGTTCTTTCTTATGTTGTAACCTTTAACCCCTTAAGGACAATGGGCAGTCCATAAACCCATTGAAAACAATGCACTTTGTCATTAAGGGGTTAAATTAAATGAAGCTATTGCTGCTTTGTTGTCCACTATATGAAAACTAGCGGTTACTTGAGCCTTTTTGTTTCAGTTTCATTGTTTTTGGAGATATTTAGTATTTTAAAGTTTAAGCCCACGCTGAATTCAAACAACAACTTAACACTACGGTAGAGATGATATAACAGGGATCAGAAGACCTGGAAGTCAAGATGCCTGTATTCATGTATACTTTTATCCCTAAAAACCCATTAATTTTATTTCCGGTTATGGAAGAAACAAATGTTAAATTTTCATTCAATAGATTTACACTTAAATTGAAAATGCAAAACTTTTAAGTCAAAAAACACTAAAGCTTAAAAAATAAATCCAGGCCGTAGAGTTCTTGAAAGATTGCACATCTAAAACAGAAGCTGAGAACGTGAAGTCATATAAATCAATGGGAAAATATTTGGTTCATGTTCTAGAGACCATGGGATGGATCCCCCCCGTTGCCCCCTTGAGTAGACTGAATTCTGCTTTTAATATCGGCTGATGTATTTATGCATGGAAAAAAAAATTATTTGTACTAAAGTCAAGCAAGAAGCATGAAATTCTGTAACTACCCATCCAGAAATAGTTTGACATCAAATAGTTTAACAGTCTGATAATTTGAAAGAATGTTTGAGAACTGAAACAATTACCATACTAAAACTAGGACTGGAATGGATTTTTCAGGTACAATAAATTAAGTACCTTAATTACAATAAACAATTCAATCTGGATGCCTCCCACTTGTACGAGATGTAAATGTAAGAAATTTTCTGCATTTTCTGTGCAGACAATATGTTTTTTTCCCCATATGTTGGTCATCAGAAGCTCCTCTGTTTTGCATTTCTGCCCTTTATTGTAGGGTTCTATGCAAATTCAAAATATTCACAGTAAACTATTAAAGTTCCTTTATTTGATCTTATTGAATGCACTAGAGTTTCAATGAAAAAAAAAGCCAATTTTTAAGACCCCCGTCCACACACACATAGTTGATTTTGTTTGAAATATTTTAAGAAAACTTAATCTTTAGTAGACTGGTCTATCTCACCAAGGTAGACACAAGGTCCATATCAAACTTAGAAATTGTGCAGCTCTAATACAATCTCTAACAAAAATACATACTCCCTCTCTACCTTACCCACACAACCCCTTACCTTACTCATAGTCAGGGTCCTCATCAGGGGTAGGCCAAGTTGCCCTGCTCTCTTAATAGACAGCAAGGAGAAACCAGCTCCCCCCTGCTGGACATCCCACTAGATCCCCCCCGGGACCGTAGCACCCGTTCCCCCCGAAATGCCATGAGGTTCCTGCAGGCCCCTAACCCCAGTCCCCCGTCCGCTATTACGAAGCTGCGGGTTGAGCTTCCTCAGGCCCAGCCCACTGAGTCTGAGCACCAGAGTATGTCGTCATTGTGTGTATTGTGTATGTTAGTATATGTGTGAGTATGTAAGGATGTTAGTCCATGTAAGTATGTTACTGTATGTGTGTGTATGTTAGTAAATGTGTGTGAGTATGTTACTGTGGGTATTATAGTATGTATTTGTGTATGGGGTTAGCATTACTGTGCATTAGTGTATAGTGTTAGCATGTTTGTGTTACTGTAGGGTGTTAATGTTTGTCAGCATTTGATGTTAGCATGTGTGTGTCTGTTAAGGTATAGTTTTAGTGTATGTAAGTGTGTAGTGTTAGCATGAGTGTATGTGTATCAGCATATGATGTTATCGTGGGTTTGTGTGTAAGTGTGTGGTGTTGGAGTGTCAGAGGTGAGCTTAGGGTTAGTGGCACCTCTCCCAGGTGTTAAAGCGAGTTTGTGTGTTAGTATGTATGCGTGTTAGGTATAGTGGGGGCCTTGAAGAAATACTGCACCTATATGCCACTAAACTGAGGCGTGCTCCTCTTCTCACTAGGTGTGCTTATGGGGGATTTTAAGCCAGAATGATTGGTGGAGCAATAGGTGGGACAGTGGTATGGACTTGAGGCAGGCTGGTGGGAAGAGCGAGGGGGGCCAGACGTCAAGCATGCACTGGGCCCCGAGATTTGTAATGGCAGCCATGCTTGTAGGTTTCTTAATCTTTCTATAATATGCTCAGAGAACAAAATCTATGGCAAGTACACCACCTTTAGCAGTGTACACCACACTAATCCTTTATACACAAACCCAAATGCACCTTACTAGATTTACTCCAATTGTTAAAAATAATTGTTTCCAGTTCTTTTACTGCGTATTGCAAATATTACTGCCACTTAATTAATACATATCAGAATGGTTTAAAGATTAAGCAAAACCTTGTAAAAGTTATTTGACACACAGTAGTCTAGGACACACAGTACCATTTATTTTAATCTTCATTTGTAAAGATCACTTTCTGCTTGTATCTTTTTTTTCCAGTCTAGGTTACTCCGTAGGAATTTCTTTAATCCGCCAGTCTATATATCAAAGAGGGGCTTTCTCTTTCAAACTGGCTGCATAGTATATATGATCCCATTTGTGGCTTTTAATATATTTCTCAAGACCTGCGCAGTTTTTAGTGCTTCAAGTAACCTAGACCACAATCGCCAGGAGATATATCGGGAGAAAAAGAAAGCATGTAAAGGCATAATAAATGGTAAAAGAAGGAGAAAATGAGAAGATATAAAGTCAAGAATACTATAAACACCAAAACAGCCCTTACCACAAAAGGAAAGTTTTATTTTGTTTTGTTACTTGCCCTGAAATGTTGGGGTTTGTAAGAAAACCTCTAAGAGAGTATATCTGGCTACAAAACTCAAAATGGGGAATAAAAATAGGCAGAACATCAGACAACACGAATATTTTTAATAATGAAGATGCATTCTGTATTTTAACTCATTCAAATCAATATTTGGAGTGGATTTATTTACTATGGAGACATAAGGAAATGGAATGGTATGACTTAAAGCAGATCTGTCACTTTTCCCACAGTTCTACCTTCGCTGATGTATTTTTCTTTCTCACTAGGCCTGGCTCAGGGTAGCGGCCCCTCTGTGGCCGCCGTTCTCGCTGCAGAGACATGAAGTCTATGGAGGCTTTGCTGCCCCCTCCTTGGGCCTGCCAACCTAGGTCTACTGGAATATGGTGCTGCCTACCTTAAACCATCCTTTTCTTAGGATATACATAATTATTACTCAAAATTAACTCATCTCCACTATATTGTTAACTTTCTGGTGGTTTTTGATTCAGACAGGTAAGAGTCAGGGAGAACTTCAGGACAGTAAATGAATTAGATGATGTTGTTACAATTAAAATCATCAGTGGTGTCTTCTGTCCTGGTGGCGGTCACCACCTAAAATAAAATACCAGAAATAGTCTAATAGAGTTAGAAGAGAAAATATTAGGGATATAAATTACATAAGAAGATCAGACTTGAACCATTAGATATGGTTGATGAAAACACCACCTTCTACTTCTACGCTTGTGTCTATATTTTAGTTTTGTTTTTATAATTTGAACGTATTATTGGGAAGTGGTGTTGGGAAAGCCTGTTGAGATCACATCTTGGGAGCAGATTATCGATGATACTGACACACATGGTTCTTGTTGGTGAAAAAAAAGGTCCAACAATCCATCATGGTATAATTCCCAAACATTTAATGTCATTATGTCAGTAAAATAATGGCAGTTGTGAAGTGGAATATAATTGTCTTGTTTATTTTACTACTGGTGTGATATGATGAGGACAAATCTTCCTGCTGATTTCAAGGTATACTGAATACTGTAAGAACAAATAACGTGTTCGGGGATTACTTAAATTCCATCTTCAGGGTTCTATTACCACTAATGACATGTGAAGTCCTTTATGAGTCCTACGAGGGACATCCCATCATTTACCACTCACAGAAACTAACACTCACGCTGTTCATCATAAGTAACAAGATTAAGAAAACGTGCGTGATATCAGCAAAACTGACAAAAAGTTTGCTTAGCTATGTAACGGATATGGTACCAGAGATATTTAACCCTCGTGTGCCAGAACAATCAGTGATTTAAATGTCCCACTCACCTATTTCATAATGAAAGGGTTAAAACGTATAAATAAATGGAGACTGCACTACACGTAAGAAGAATGAGGTCAACAGTTTTAAATCCTCAGAAAGGGGGTGCTTCTCTGTAAATTACAAAATATATTATTTAATATTTTATATGAGATGTAATTTAATTATATATATATTTTGTTTTTATATATGTAATTTTAGTAGATGGTTTATTCGCCAACATTTTTTCTAATTTTTACAAATTTTTCATTAATATCTGTTCATGCAATGAATAGACTACTGAATAAATACATAATAATACATATTTAACACTAATTTATAAAGACTTTGATGACGTTCTATATTAAACACAAACCAGTTGAGACGAGCAAAATCATTTGGGGCAAAATTTTAATTAGATTTTTCTGAGGTTTCATTTTAGGAGAATGAGTTTTGTTTCCTGACTTCAGGCAAAATTGAGAGTATTTTTATTTCATTTATTTCATTATCTTAGAGTTTATGATGAGACCGAGACTAGATTTTGTATTGCCGCACTACCACCTCTTGCAACAGCAGTTCTACACCAATGGATAGGCAGATACTATGGGACTGGATTTCAATGGAAAAAATGGCACCAAACTAAAATCGGTCTATTAAAGTAGGCAAGGCGATAGAGCGGTAACAGCTGTAGGGCAATGGCAGACACTGACAGAAAGATACATCCATACCTGGGAACTCTCCGGGTTTGCCGGGTGAGCGCTGCTCCTCCGGTTCTCCAGGTCAAGACCCGAATCCCCCGGGTCGCGGGAGCGGGGTCTTGACACGCCCCGCTCCCTGCCCATTCTTCCCCTTTAAATGGGGGTGTTCCCGCTTACGCCAGTGTGCAGTCCTGGCCGCAAGGGAAGGCTCCGGGTAGCCCGAGCGGAGAAGTTCCCAGGTATGGATGCATCCAGCCACTTGGTACGAGACCATTTTTAGTAGTAGGTCAATAGGCTCGATTTCAAACTAAGATTGTTGTGCGTTGAAACAGTATAAAACTGGCCTCTTTGGTGGGCAGGAGAAGTGCAACGGCGGAGCTGGCTCTAAAGAATAAAATAACAGCTAATTTGTGAGAAATCCACATATAGCTACATTTTACTATTTTCCCAAAACCCACAAAAGAAAGGTTGACCCTCCTGGAAGATCTATCATCTCGGGTATCAGCAGAGGCGTATCTAGGGTATGGCACCTATGGCTCGTGCCATAGGCGCCATTTGAAGGGGGCTCCAGTGAGCGGCTTTCAAACGCCGTCTTTTTTTTTTGTTTGTTTTTGATGCGGAGGAGAGAGAGGGGCGCCTAGCAACCGCTCGGCGCCCCTCATTCTCATCCACGAGGCCTCTACCTCCGTCCCGGTCCCGGCGCTCAGCATGAAATGCCGGCACCAGCGAGCGGCTTTTAAACGCTGTCTTTTTTTTTTTTATGCGGAGGAGAGAGAGGTGCGCCTAGCAACCGGGGGGGGAGGGGTATATAATGGGGAGGGTATATAGTGGGTAGGGGGGGAGGATATATAGTGGGTAGGGGGGAGGATATATAGTGGGTAGGAGGGGAGAGGATATATAGTGGGTAGGGGGGGAGAGGATATATAGTGGGTAGGGGGGGAGAGGGTATATAGTGGGTGGGGGTGGATATATAGTGGGTAGGGAGGGAGAGGGTATATAGTGGGTGGGGGGAGAGGGTATATAGTGGGTGGGGGGAGAGGGTATATAGTGGGTGGGGGGGAGGGTATATAGTGGGTGGGGGGGAGGGTATATAGTGGTTAGGGGGGGAGGGTATATATTCCTTTAGTGCTGAGATCACAAGTGAATTTCAATTGATCTGGATTTGTGTGTTGATCTATACCCGCTATCGGCAGCAGGGACTAATATTTATATATATATATATATATATATATATATATATATATATATACATATATATATGTATATATATATATATATATATATATATATATGGGAAGTAAGGGCTAGTAAATGGGTTTTAGATATTTGGACAGGGGCGCAATTTCAGTGCTTGCCATAGGCTCTATTTTCAGAAGATACGCCTCTGGGTATCAGTTCACTATACATGAATCTCTTCTTACAGGCGGCAGGCCTTAAAATGCCTTCATATGGCTTGTCCTTGATAAATGTGGTGGACAATTTGATGTGGCAGGAAAACTGCATTATGGTTACAGCTGATCTACAGGCCTTATACACTTCCATCAGACCTTAAGAAGGCATTGATCATGTAATGGCCATGCTGGTAAAATTCTTTATTAAAATAACTTTGTTTTTAATGGTGAATTTTATCATTTTTACATTTCACCCCCAGCTATGTAAATTTGCTTAATATAATAAATTTAATATAAACCAATTGGAGCTGTTTTTTTATTCTTTTGAAGCTAGCAGTATCAATTTTCTAGATTTAACAATATCTATAGATAAAGATCTCAAAAAGTTTCAGACTAAAACATTTTTTAAAACAGTAGAAAAGAACACGTACTGAATGCTATAAACTATCGTAGGAGCAATCGTGACAAAAGGTTAAGCAATATCCTCAAAGGTGAATTTATAAGAATGTGTAAAAACTGTTCCTCCATTAATAAGTGTGATGAACAATCCTGTGTATTAAGTAAGAGACTGTAGGAAAAAATATACGCTAAAAATCAGGTAAATTAAATGAGTATGCATATAAGAAGCATGGATAGGAGTACCTTCATAGAGAAAAATTGAAAGAAGATAAACTTTGGAATCAATGCTCTTAATGAGGTTTTTTTTATGGATTAGAGAAGTTTGGAAAAAGATCCCGGGGCAAATAAATATAAGACCAGTCTAGTAACCACTTACTCTGACAAAATAAAGAAGGTATTGGTACATATTGAAAACAATCCAATCTCATCCTTGTTTCTGTCCTACAACAGGAGTTATTTGCAAGAAAAACTGACATTTGAAAGGTCTTTTAGCCCCATCATAAAGTTACGAGGAAATTTACTAATAAAATTGATAATTCAAGTAATTTCTCATGTTCGTCGAGGTTTGCCGTCTACATGCTGGGGTGCTCCTGTGGCCTCTGATATGTAGGTAGAACCAGTAGATTTCAGAAAGGGGTTATATGGGCATAAATACAATATTAAAAAGGGGTTATAGTAACCCCGCTGCGTCCGAGCACTTTGAGTATCAAAAGGATCACAAAGATTACTCATTATTAAAAGCAATGCTGTGCAAGAGAGAGAGAGAAAGTCTGGATATTAAAAACCTTAATTCCGAGGGGTCTAAATGATAATTTTGACACCTATTTTGGAATACTGTTGCCCATAAATGTATGGATGTAGGCATTGTGTATATTAAAGATGCCATTGATGAGGTGAGCCAGTTAAAAAAAGTAAGATCTACTGTTTCCTTAATAGGTCTGCCTCTGTATTTCTCTTCATAAATGTTACATTGTTTTTACAGTTTTACATATTTCAACATCATTTTCCAGAGAAAGCACTATAATCATTACTAACGTGCTACTAGATTTCATTCTTTAGTAAAAAGACGCCTTTAAAATCTACATGTAGACTTTATAACATTTTCACAAATGACCACATTTGGGCATGTATGTGTCCAGACAAACTGGGGCAATTCTTTTGTGATTTTCTAAATATAGAGTAATCACCTTGTAAACCAACGGAATGTTAATGCAATGTCCTCCGAGTTTAAAAGTACGCCAGAGTTCTTTCTGTTTTAAATTCGGTCTTTGGTAAAAATCGACTGTTCTGAAAGGAATAAAAGAATAGCCACATTGGCTTTGGCACATAAAAGGTTGAAAAATAGTGAAAAAAGAACACTTATAAGTGACAATGTGAAATCCTACTAATATATATACAGAACCTCAGAGCCCAAAGTTACAGAGTGCTGTGAGCTGTACAATCAAATGCAGGTAGCTATTCCCCTTCTTTATTCCAAATTAGGGTAAACCAGGTCTAGATTGCCAATATTTTATTACTATTTTATTAATGAGGCACCTGTGTGGTGGGATGGGAGAACCAGCAAGTACTCGGCTTATATACAGTGTTAATTCTATTTAAAAACATATTTCTAAAGCATAAATATTAGTGATTACAACAAATCATATAGTTGTATACTGCTTAACCTGTTACCCCATCAAGGTCAGGGTCATCCTCAGGGAAGGGACACATGGGGAACCTGCTTACTCTCAGAACTGTGGTCTCTAGGTGGCCTTAGTCAAAGTAGAGTCACTCGTGCAGACTTTTAAAACCTCAATGCTGCAACTTACCCGGCACATCCCACTGGTCTCCCTCCCTGTTCAATTAGTTAAATGTCCGTACGAGCAACTTTATTGGTCGCTCGTACGGACATTTAACTAATTGAACAGGGAGGGAGACCTGTGGGATGTGCCGGGTAAGTTACGGCACCAGGAGTTTAACAGTCTGTACGAGCGACCCCATTGGTCGCCAGCAGGGGGCTCGTCTGCCATCAACCAATAGCAGACGAGCCCCCTGCTGATGACCAATAGAGTTGCTCATACGTACATTTAAACTCCTGGCGCCAGAGCTGCGTTAACCCCGTATTAACCCCTTAACCGGGAAAACGAAGAAAAACCGAACACGAAGAATGTCCACGAATATTCGCCCGAAGAGAAGACAGGACTACGAAGATGATTTCCCCCCCCGAAGACGAGCACGAAGACGAACACGAAGAGCCCCCTGGTGCCCAAGTCTAGCTATAAAGTCTTTAAAGTGGCTTTAAAAGTGATATAGTGCCACTGATTTAGCTTCATGGTAAGTGGGCTAAATGTGCAGTGATACCATGCATTGTCATGATGTAAATAAATGCTGTTAACCCTAGGTGGTAAGCAGGTGGACTCAAGGAGTTTAATACTTGGATCTAAAGTCCAGCAGAAGCTAGCATGCATGAAGATGTCCAAATAGGAACTCATTATGTTGTAGTTTAATAGCACAAAAGATTGATGGTGCAAGAGTTCCCTGGTTTATTATTAATATACATTCTTAAACCATTCAAAACTTTTTAATTCTTGAACAGTACTTCCACAATGGCAGTGGGAAATGGTGGTGAGCCCATGAAAATATATTCCCTCTTTACTTACTGTAATAACTGTTCTGATTAAAGCTAAGGTCAGTAAAAAGTCATCACCTATCTCCGCTTCATCAACACTGGATACAATCAATACATAATACTTTGCCCAAGACCTAAACATAGTCTTCTGCATTGATCAACTCTCCCATTCAATGGTTTGTTCAGATTACTTATGTTAATGTATGTTTTGTTTTTCATAATAGCAACACCGAATAGCACTTTACACATAATAGTAACACATGAGTTTTGTTTGTATCATGTTTCAGTGATTAGTATTTTGTTTTCATGGTGTAGTTAAGTATTTTATGAAGAAGCAATACTGTTATTTTGTGGAATGGTTGATACAACTCATTGTCACTGTGTCAAGGCCTTAATATTGTTTGTGATGTTATGTGAAATGGCCCAAAGAACCACCAGGACCGTAATGATCACATACCTGAATAGGACCCCTTAGATAGAGCAGTTCACAGATACCAGCCAGGCCAGGATACTAAAAGTCAGCGTAAAAAACACAGCAAGTCAGTTTAGGATGCCAGTAGTCAGCATTAACAGGAGCAATCTGCGTCAAAATACCACCACCAATGAGGAATCAGGAAATGAAAACCAGTTGAAATAGTAGACTCGTGCATTGTGATTCATACAAAATGTAATTTTAACAAAAATGTCCAATTGTGTTAATTTGTACAAATGTCCAAAAAGGAGAGGGAACCCCAGTGAAACAAACGAAGCAAAACGAGTGCTCAAAAGTTTTGTCTGTGTTTCGTCACCCAATCTTATTGCCGCTTTTTTACATTCTGACTCACACTCTCATTCACACTCACTCAAGTTTTCTCTTATTGTCTCCCTACCTTCACCGTCGACTGCTTTCGCGTCCCTGTCTCCTTTTCCACAGCCCCGCTTCTTCTCTTGTCTCTACTGTCTACTTTCTTCGCCTGCTTTTCTTCGCTATCTGCTCCATTAACCAGGCCTACCAGAGCAAGGTGCAAGTTACACGTTAACTCAGAGTGATATCTTCAGACACACGCAACATCATGACGTCTTTTGCATGTGTGCTCAACGTCAGGGATAACCGCTACAGGAGGTGGAAGGCCCCTGCGCCAGCGGGCACATTTCCCCATTGGTACTTGAGAAATCAGGCTGTCACCGGACAGCCAGGGGTATTCTCTGCCAGCATTCCTGGCACCATGATGACTGATCAAGCAAGAGCACCGGTTACAGCTGAATTCAGTTGGAATCCCATAACTCCTGTTCAAGCCTTCTCCTTAATTAACACTGCTGGGATCTCTAATGACCCCTGTAATGGCTGATCACTAATACAGCTTTCGGGAGGGCAATTTAGTCCAAGATGTTCAAAAGTGGAGTGATATAATGTGTTTGGGAAACATCTTTTTACACTTTTTTTACTTTATTTTGACTGGAGATCCCCTTGGGGTCTTTCTATACCTTAAGGATCTCTTATGTGATGAGCCAGTACTCCTTAATATTTCATCCCTGGGATCCAAGCCATTTTTTTTTTTTTTTAAACACTAAAAACATATTTTTTCCCCTTTTTTTTCTTCTTGCTTTGCTTCTTACCGCAGCTGATGACAACTAGAAATATAAAATACCCAAACCCAATTTTGAAATAATTGAAATACTGTATAGTAAGGGAGTATTCTGGCCCTCTAGTTAAGGATACTATGGTCAAAAAAATGTTGTTATATCCATTTTTTTATCCTTGAATACATTTGATCTGGTCAGCCAGCACCTCTTATTTCTGTGAGGTACATGTGAATTTTGGTGCTTATTTTTTTTACTACTAACTAACTAATAAAATAGAAATACTGCATATATATTGCATATATAAAACAATATATAAAAAATATGACTTATTCTGCAACATTCTTTCGTTTACTATTTTTCTAACAATGAAAAACAATTACGTCAATATCCTATGATAAATCTGGGAAAGATTGCTTTTCTGTATTAGATCCAACTAAAACGCTGTGCTCTTTCTAAGTAGTCCTACTCTCCCTTTGTTTGGATCCCAAAAGACCTTTAAATTATACACTTCTTGCTGTAGAACAGATGGACGAGAGCATAAAAGGTGCCAGGTTTATTTATGGATGTATAAAGTTGAACGTAATAGAATCGTTTTGCCAATGTGAAACGGGGACCGAGAAAACAGGAAGTGAATTTTATAGGTTGTTTATTTTATCACCATATCAACTGACCGGAGAAGAAGAATCCTTTCTCTTAGGTATTATTTATTTTCTTACTCTTGAACCAGAACATCTGACCATTAGTTCCAGGAGCACAATCTGATTCTGGGTCCCTCAACTTTTAACACATGTTTGCTTAGAAATGCTCTCATAGTTTGTCTTCGTTCTGGAAATAACATTTCCCACTATTTATCATAATGTTTTCATGACCTGGAGAGAAAAAAAACAGTGTGGATTCTATTGGCATTGGTCAGACACACTTTGATAAAAAAAAAAAGACAAATTATATACAAAACTTTTCAATTTATTGCAGCGATATTTCATTTTAATTCCCTCTAAATTCCCACAAACAAAAAAAATGTTTTTTCCCAGTGTCACATCTGCAGTGATGGTGTCACGTCTGCGGAATATGATGGTGCTATATAAAACAATAAATAAAAATATAATTCACTCTCTGGATCAGAAATTATTGGGTTATCTCAGGAATCTAAACAATAGTTACAACCTAATCTATCAAATTCAGTCCTTTTAAGTATCCATATCTACTCATCCAGAAGAACCAAAATGACACTTTTTTTTTCCAATAGTGGCAAAAAGAAAATCCTTGACAATCACATGTTCCCTGGGTCAACATTACCTACGCTTAACAAACTGTTATAACTCCAAATAACCATTATAAACTCATCTAACCTTTTTCTAAAAAAAAATTAACTGAATCTGTCCACTTAATTACATTCTAGGAACCCTATGCAAAGTAGAATTCTACTGAACTTGTAGGTTCTGATAATCAAAACATGATTAAGTGGGCTCAATATAATTTGGAAATCCTAGTACAATACAACGATGGAATTCAAATAGGTAAAAGGCTATGCTGAAAACAAGACAAGGACCAAATAGAGTTTCCGTTTATTTACAGTAGTAAAAGATTCACGCTAAGGTGAACTTCTCCTAAAAGTGCGGTGATTGGAGGATCGAGGGGAGAGGATGTCACCGGAAGCGCTACCATTTTGGTGGAAATTTTTAGGCCAGGTTATGTCCACAGAGATGCAGCCGAACATAGAAGATAGAAGATGAAGAACAAGAAGGTGTGGAAGTGGAAGCAGAAGTGGTTGGCAGAGACGGTATGGAAACATTTAGAGAGTGTTGAGATAGAGAGTGAACGAGAATGAGAGTGTGAGAGTGAATGATGGCACTGGGCAATGAATTTCGTTAACCAATTAAAAATGCCCCCTGATTTTTATCTGAAACTGAATGGGCAGGGAATGTGATTTGTTGCCTAAAAATGAACGAGCCAAAAACTTACTGAAAAATTTGTCCAAAACATATTTTTTAAGCATTTATGGAATGGAATGTCATATATATATACTATCAAAGACCTGACTTGCACTGAAATAACCTCACATTTTGCATATATATATCATTAAGAGAATCTACACAACAATTTGAAGAATCTTTATTTAATTTAAATATTGCAGTATAGTGTATGAAAATACTTAGCGATTAGTATAAAATTGCATGTTTCTTACTAAATCAAATTATGTCTGTTACAGAGAACTAAATCCTGGTTCCTGGCTCTGTTCCAGGCCTCTGTTATTGTTTAACAATACAATAGGTGGGTCTAATGAAATTAATTTGCCTTTGAATTCTGACGATCCACTGGAATTCTGAGGATGTTCTGGGATACAGTATCTGAGTATGCAAAGATGGACCATAATTCAGGGGCATGTATAGGCTGATACGTAATCTGAGACTTAAAGTCATACGAGCATCAGCCGAGCACGGATAAACTCTGACATATACTCAAAACTAGCAAATACTACAGGTTATATTGGCTAAATCATGTTTAACCCTTTGATTGTTGCGTGTGAGGAAAAAACGAACCATGTGGGAGGCCAGAACCTTTTTCATGTGTATTTTTCTGTGACATATATATAAATATATATATATATATATATAACAGGAACCAGGAATCTACTGGGCTATACCCTTGACCCTGTCCTTCCTCACACTCTGAGCCGGCTACAGATGGGTCGTCGCTACAGTCTTTGGAATAAGGTGCCACCGAAGAACCTCGGACCACCAGAGTGACAACGCAACACACGATCCTAACCACAATTTTTTTTTTTTTTGAGGCAGAGAACACTGGATTTTTGGCAGAAAAGACAAAGTGATCATAGGTTAATATTACCTACAGTTAATTGAGGATTGTTCCTTTGAAGTGGCCAATAGATTCAAACCTGGACATGGGGGACCAATGAGGAAGGCAGGGATCTGTCTTTTTTAACACCGTTAGAACATACCCCCAACATTTGAGGTGTCTCCTAGAAGTAATGAAAGTCTATGCACGAACGTCACTGAATAAACAGGACTTCATAAAGATTACCATAAAGAATACGTTTGGTGTGGTGTTTGGGCAGTGAAAGTCACCTACGATATCACGAGTAACAACCATGGCAGCCTCCATGCTAAAGGAAGTTTATTTGAACAAAGTGAAATAAAACCATGTTTTCTTTAGTGCAAATCTACAATACTGTATAAAGCTCTGTATTTAATGCTCACAGGAAAATAATTGTTTTTCCATGGAATTTCCCCCTTTTTCCCCCATTTCATATTTATACCCATTTTTAATATGCCAATGAGAAATTAAAATATGAGAAAAACAAAACAAAACTAGTGGAATCCTCAGCTTCCCCTCCGCCTTAAGGCCATACTCCCCCAAAACTCACTCTACATTAAGGGACAACATTATTAAAATAGAGGAAGGTGTTTTTTTTATACTTTATAAAATCCACAGCATTTATACAGTAACTCAATATTAAGAGCAAAACAAATACAATTAACATGCAAATCAAAACTGATCGGAGAAATAGAGGTTTTATGTAGAGTAAACATAATAAATAAACGGTTGGGGCAGACAAAACAACATGTCAACGCTAATCACTAGTATATGTAATACTCCCTCCCTTTAATGACTTGGGTCATGGGCATCCGCAGGATTTTTTCCAGAGGGGGCAAAATATCCTCCCCACCTTTACCCTCTTCCATCCCAATACCTCCTTACCTCCTTCTGGTTGCCTACCTTCTGCTTGCTCAGAAAGGGGGGGGCGTTCCTGGTGGGAGGCAAATGTTACTTACCCATTATTAGGATAATTTATATGACCATGGTAGTAGCTATCATACCATCATAAAGATTAGCCACAACTACCCCAGCCTAGATTGTAAGTTTGCAAGAGCAGGGCTCTCCTTTTGTACCAGAATCTGCTGGCGCTATATATAAAGAACGTAATTTAATGGTGTTCAGCCAATAAGTGGACTTTATCTATATATCATAGGAGCTGCAGTTAGCGTGTAGTGTCGGCCACCACAACCCCAGCTATAACTACAATTCCCATGAAGTTCATCTCACCAAAGCCCAATCAACAGTTACCTGCTAATATTCCTACTATTGCTGACATAACATCATGGGAGTTGCAGTCAATAAAAGTTACTGTTGTGTTGTGTTGTATAACATTCTAAGGTATTACAAAAAAGAGAGTAGTTAGAGGGGAGTAAAAAGGGACATAAAGGCGTAGAACCAAAAATTTGGCACTTGGTAGTTTTCCAGCAGATGTGGTAACATTTGGCTGGTAATAAGTGTTATTTGTCATGATGTTCAGTTCAGCGGATGGCTGAGAATCATGAGATGTGCATTCCATAGCAGCTGCAGTGTCAATACATGTTTGAATTAAAAGTACCTTGTGTCTGTAGCCTGCAAACTGTGTCTCTGCCCAGGCAGGAACTCTGTGTGTATGAAGAAGTAGCTGCCAGAGTGAATGGATAATGGTGACAGCAGGGGTGTACAGAATTAAATAAAAGCTTTTTAGACAAATACCAGGTGTTTGTTCTGCCTCTATGTCTAGTTAACTTAATCTAACAGCCCACTGTTTCTCCCTCCTCTGCTGCTGCTCCAGTGGCCCACTTTTTATTGTAATTGGGGTCAGCTCCTCATCTGTTCGTGGCTAACATGGCTAAACCCACCTTCTACCTACTACATGAAGCAGGAGCGAAGGAGCTCAAGGCAGCCAACTCTAGGAAGTACCCAAGTATGCCAATGACCCACACGGCTGCGTATACAAAAAAAAAATGGCCGGTTCAACAACACCCCATTTTTTTCTCTGTGCCAATATATAACTAAAACATTAGCTTCTTACTCCTTACCAATGCATGACCTCATGCATAGAGGAACCATAACTTTCTTTGGAACCGGCACAGGCTCGTACTCTCGGTCAGTTAGCGTTTAGTGGTAAAAATGCCAATCAAAAGGGCATCTGCATTTAGAGATGAGGATTAAACACAAGCAATAAACTTGCCCCCTAATTATACGGTACAGCAACTAATTCAATTTGGCCCATTATCCCCTTAAGGACAATGGGCGGTCACTAAACCCATAGAAAACAATGCATTTTGAGCCCGTACATGTATGGGCTTTGTCATTAAGGGGTTAAACATTCAGATGTTCTGCTAAATGAACTTCTCCTACTAGGACATCATTTATTTCAAATCAGTCCTGTCTATTAGCTTTACAACTGAGCAGATATATTGTATTAAAATGACTTTGGATTTTTTTTTAACATTACATTTCATCATTAATTAAAACTAGAAGAACAAGAATATATATATATATTTTTTAGCATTTTTGATCACTGGTGTATATTTATATATTATCCTTGTTTTCCATCTATCATTAAAACCATGTAATTGTTTCAACATTTTTTTTTTTCAACAGAGGGATTACAATAGAAAAAAAAAGTAACAACTAAAGAAACGATGAAGTAATGTGTTTAACTGCTGGAGGTCGGTCATAGCGAACAATAGAAGGAAACAAACAGCATATTTAAACAATTACTGCTGTGTGAATTATTTAGAAATCAGTAGAGAATATGTCTGTCATAATAATAACGGCTCTCGGATTTCATATTATGGCTTCATTGTTATTATTTTGAGCCATAAAAACCTTGCCAATAAATCATTTGTATTTTTAAAATGATCCAGCCATTTGGTGGGGAAGAATTGTACTGTATGGTTTTTTTGTTCCCACCAGATGAACTATTACTCCATCTGTTTTCGGCTGAAAGTCCTACATGGAATGTCTTGTAATTGTACAGATATGTTATAAGATGCATTGTTGTAATTCTATGAAAACAATGTATAAAAATGTTTTATAATGTATCGGGAAACAAAAAAAATTAATATAATATAATCCAAAAGTAGAATTGCATTATGGAAAATGATATATATTGTAATTAGAGTCTGCGTGGCTTTGAACCCATTACCTAGTGTCACCTCTGCTTGGCCACTTACAAGAAAGGTAGGCACTAGGCAGTGGACTAATACAATAACATTTAGGATGCCCTTTGGCTATCTATTTGGCAATAATATTGTTTCATCGAAATTAAAAAAATATAAACATTTTTTTTTAAAAAAATTTAAATAAATAAAAAATAGTTAGACTTGTGAAAAGTCAAAGTAAAATAAAAAAAATAAAATAAAAAAACGATTTTATTTTGAGGTCTTATGATGAGGGCCCTCTGCAAATCATTGTGTCTCTGTTTAAATTTGAAATTTGGTTTAAATCATCAGGAATCATTTGATGAAATAATAATAATAATAATAATAATAATATTGTTCAGATTGACATAGAAGACAAGAAAGTCATCAATCCGAGAATAAAATATTTGAAAAAAATTCAAAAAAGGACCATAATACTAAAATATATATTTTTTTTTAATAATCACAACTAGTAATCAATAACCTTAAATGTATTATTTTGGAATAGCAGTTCAAAAAAACATAACACGAACAACAGTGACAAAAGAATGAATATTTTCTTAAAAGAAGACATTTTTATATTAAATATTAAACTTTTTGCGCATTGCGTTATAGCACGGCGGAAAAACAAAACATCTGGTTTTTCGCAGCCTTGTTAGCGGAGGCTGACATACATCATATTTTTTCTTTCGATATTTTACACCTGATATGTTTTGTTTCTGTGATTTTTCTCCCGGTGTTTGATGCCTTTAACCTATCAATCATTGGCTTTTCCGTGTGCCTTAATCTTTTATAACAACGCCAGACCTTTTCTGTTTCCTAGTTCTGTTTTATAAAGTTCTTTTCATCTCATCTCCCTCGGCAGACAAGCAAATATCTTGGGTATATTTTTGTTTATCTCTGATTCAAACAGTCTTTAACTTGTCAAAATCAACAAGTATGATTTTGTCTGGAAACTTTGCTTCTAATTTACCATTTGTTCTTTGAAGTCCAATAATGCCTATTCAAATTATCTGACTTTTTTTTTTTCTTTCCTTTGGCATCTTTTGTGGATCTCTGTTGGCATAGCATAAAAGTGAAGTGAATTTAACAAAAATAAACATTCATATGTTCAGTGAGTTTCCAATGATTTCTATAAAACATAATAGTTGTCAGGCCTAGCGATTAAAATCATGTACTGTGCGTAGATGAGGGCATCAAAAAAAAATAAATACATTCAGTAAAAAGAACGTATATATTTTAAAAATGATTTACAAAAAAAGCAGTTTGTCTTTTAAGAACGTTCCTGATTTAATTTAACGATCACATTAGAATATTTTTCATTTAATATGTTTTCTGGAAAGGTTTTTTTGGTGAAGCTTCCCCTGTTAATGAAAAGAGATTGGAAAACTGAGATGAATAATCATATAAATCTTAAGGGCAAGAAGTTGAAGGGACTTTTCCAGCTACTCTGCAGAATTTAACCCCTTAATGACAAAGGCCGTACATGTACGGGCTCAAAATGCATTGTTTTCAATGGGTTTAGGGACAGCCCATTGTCCTTAAGGGGTTAACATTATTATTATCATTATTATTATTATTATTATTATTATTATTATATCAAGCGGCATTGGAAACAGAATTCCTAGTACTGTTGCAGTACTGAATGTTCAAGCGCTTTCCAGAAATAATTCTCTAATTGTGTAAAGTTTTGTCTCATTCATCACTTTTTAAGGGAACGCTTATTTGTCATATGACACAAAACCAGCCGCTGATAGGATATTGCCATAGAAGCTGAAAAAAAGCTTCCAAAAGGTTATTTTTATATTAAACTTGCATAGAAAAGAATAAAATGCATGGCCTGCTGCACTTTACTTTTCAGTTTTGCAATGTTTACCGAAACAATGTAGGATTTGGAATATTTATATATTTAGTGACGCGTTTCATTTGAATAAAAATAGTTAGTACACGTGACCGAAATCCCATCGAAATAAGTCTATCGTAAAAAGAGGGTCCTCAGTAGCTTTTTTTATTGAGTAAAATTTCTTAATTTCCTACTTGCTGTAGTAATAGGCAATTCATTGACATAATTTTTTCCAATTTTTGTTGGAAGTTTTAAGGCTAATTAATAAAGGTTTAATACATTTTCTTTGTATCAATTTATAGCAGCAACTGACTTCATTGACAAATATCTGCTCTTTGGTAGTAACTTGTTGACCAAATCTTTGCATTGTGAGAAACCAATAAATATCTTACAAATCTCAACATTGTAAATGTATTTAAAAAAAATAAAAAAAAAATAATATATATATATATATATATATATATATATATATCATTTGAACAGCGCATAATCGTCCATTAATATTTTTCTTCTATGGTTTAAAATAAATAGCCCTTTTTTAGTGTTATTCCACAAAATATTATATTTTTAGACATCTATTAGATATTACATTTTAAAATATTATTTATTTTATTTTTTTCAATTAATTTTATTAATATTGTTATGTATTGGATCACTTAAGTATATAATGAATTGAGTTTTTCAAGCATGTGGTAGGCATTATTTATTGAAGAACTGTGGCATTCAGACAAATAAGGCAGCAGCAGCAGCGTGAGAACGCTCTCCAGGTACTGCACAGTCCTCGGGGTATATTTATCAAATTAAATGGATGCTCTCTCTTTTGAAAGATGTGCTACAGTATCTGTCCATATAACATGTTTTATATGCACACATTTTTATTGTCAACAAGATGTTTATAATGCGGTATATCCACTGAACATTAAAGTAAGGATGGAATTTTATATGTGGTGACAGCCCTGGCCATAGCTAATACGAAGCAGGCTATCAGTAAAATCTTATCTGTTGAACAAGACCCTTTTTATGTAGTTATGGAAGGTGTTCTATTCTGATTAAGATGATTAAGCCTAGGTCTAGGGCAGCAGGTCAAAGGGGCAGCAACACCTCTGCCACATAACAGGGCAATCAGGATCCCTATACCGCCACTGCTCATCGGGTAGGTTAAAGGAGATAACTGATCTACCCAACCGGCCCATGAACATTATCTCGAGTTGGCTTAACCCTCCATAGCTTACTTCTGTCTGGTATCGCTTGTCCCGGGGCGCCGGAATATGGCTTCATATCATGACTAGCATGGAGGAATACCCCTTGAATATATGTTGGTGCTTTATAAATAAAAGACAATAATAATAACAATACTAATAATAATAATAATCATAAAAATGAACAAAGGCAATATGTCGCTGGGTATGGGTTGTGTGGAGGCACCTCTTTAAAGCTTCTGTTCTGTAATGATGTACAGCAGATGCTTTGTAGTAAACATATAATTCTACTAATTAAAAACATATTCTACTTTGTTAATTGTTTTTGTTTGGTTTAGTTTGGTATTGTGTTAATGTGCTGATTGTAGCTTCTAAGGATAATTCTCTTTGTTGCTATGGAGCTCTGGAGGTGGCAATAGCCCTCTAGGCTTAGATCATCTGCCAGATGCCGATCTCGGTGTTGCTGAATGCCTCGACATTGAGGCATAACAGCAACACAGTTTAAGCGAAGAAAGTGATTGTAGATCACTTTTTAAGCTTGTTTGATGAAATGACGTGCCAGACACGTCATTGGTCGTTACCTGACTGATTCCTAACTGGTCGTTGCCTGACTGGTCGTTTGTGTCTGATTTCCCTGGGCCATCATTGGGCGTTAAGGGGTTAAGAGGCCTGGGTGGACTTAAACTCACCAATGTGTTATCACCTAGTTCTGTTATGGACTGGACCCTGCCTCCCTCACCTGGCCTCGTCAACGGGCTTTAAAGATCAGCCTCACCTCCAGTATCTGGTTGTATGTTTTTGCTGCTGGGGGCGCTAGAATTATATGCCTGATTTCATGGACTTTGACCTC
Organism: Spea bombifrons; assembly: GCF_027358695.1. NCBI lineage: Eukaryota > Metazoa > Chordata > Amphibia > Anura > Pelobatidae > Spea > Spea bombifrons. The sequence goes on from NC_071089.1 coordinate 111,123,459, forward strand.
TGCACGTTTATGAACCCTGTCTGCCGGCCCTGTCTGCCGGCCCTGACCTCTGCTTACGTTTGACTCTGCTACTGGATATTGCCTGTCTGTACCGCGTACCTGTTTTGCCCCCATGCACACTCTCACTGCTCACTCTGAGAAGTGTTATTTCGCAAGAGTGTGCGCCATCTCCTGCACCCGGGCTCCTGGTAAGTCCCAGATACTTAATATTCCACTATTAACTGCAAGACACTAGATGGAGAAGAACTTTAGGGGTCACTCCCACATGACTAGATTATTTACCTTTTTGGTAAAATTGGAATATGTGTTTTTTTTGAAAAATATATTTTGGGCATTTATCCCGCCGCCTCATGCGACTGGGCTTGAAATCTGGCAGCTCTTTTCCGCTTCAATAGAATTCTGAACACATGTGGACTCTTGTTCAATAATTATCTGTTCATCATACGTTCTAGTCCAAATTCACCTTGAAACACCGAAAAAAAAAAAAAAATAAACCCACAGGTATGCACACTTAGCAGGACAGAAAAGATTAACATCTTATCAAGTTCCAGAAAAAGCCCAAAAAGGTCTAGTCTGTAAAGAACGCGGATGAAAAGATCTGCGACATAAATAATATGTCAGTGCGGCTAAACTCTGTCTGTGCGAAGGAATGAAATCTAAGGCCATAGAACGCTTATTGTTATCATTGGTTCCCATTCAGAAACAATATTTTAGTTGGTGTCACGCTGTGATAATTCACATAGGTAGCTTTGGCTCGGTGCTATGCTTTGCTATTTAATTCAATAATTTTAATATGACAGCATCATGGGAGTTACTGAGCTTAGCAAAACCACACTTTTGAAAAACCAATGAATTTTTTAGGCCAGGAACTGTGGGAATTGGGTATAACTGGATATTGTTTACTCGGTAGTAATTGTTGCAAGGATGCATATGATTTCTATTAGTTTTATTTGCTTTCTATTTATACTGTTTTGGCTCTCTTATCAATAAAAATAAAAATTAAATGTACATATACTGAATTAGATGCAGAAAATGCATCAATGATCAGAGTTCGGTAAACTCTGATTTCCATTTAATTTTTCATTTGCTTCTAAGATATTTATTGGTTTTCGGGTAATGAAAATTAGCAACAAGATAAAACAGGGGCGTCCAACCTGCGGCCCTCCAGCTGCTGCAGGACTACATCTCCCACAATGCTCTTTCGGCTAAGGGGCTGGCTGAGGAGGATGGGAGATGTAGTCCTGCAGCAGCTGGAAGGCCGCAGGTTGGAAGCCCCTGAGATATAACAATAAAATTCCATTTAAGAATCTTAGGGTATGCAACAAATGCATCAACCTGTTACGCCGGCCAGATTCTCTTTTCTCTTTACCAATTCTCTCTTGACCGAGTGGACTACAGTGGCATACTATGCTCCCATAATCTACACACTTACCACACAGTGACCAAAGGAGGACCATAGTCCAATAGGTGGGAGAGCGTTGTCTACAAAAAAATTAAAAAGACAGGAATTTGAGCTCCACAGAACTGTATTGTAGAAACCTGAAACAAACATTATTATCTTTTTTGTTACATACTTACCTTCCAGAATGACAGGAGACCACAAATTGCAAAAAAAACCCAGAAATGGTAAAGATCCAACACCAAAGACAGAGATTGATATTAAGACCTGTTAAAGAAAATAATAAGATACCATTATTAAAAGTTTGGAATGTATCTTCCCATGGAGACAATTGTTTTTTATATTCTTAGTGAGATCACATTTGGATTTATTCTACTATGGGGTAAATAAATTTTGGTAATAACCGCTATATTCATATTATTGTACGATATTGGCCAAGCACTGCTTTTTTTTGTAACATTATTTTGATATCTTGTCTTGTTATTGGCTCTCATTATTGGCTACTAGTTGCCAATGTTCTGAATGTTCATGTTAACATCATTATACATGTTATAACTATTATCTGGCCCTGTTTTGTGCGCAGCTATCCCCAGAACAGCAGTCCAGTCATGACCTTGGGAAAATCAGCTGCAATAAAGATTACGGATTTCTTCTTTGCTGATTGGGATCCCTTGTGGGACTCTGTTGTACGCTTACACGTTCCATGACAATGTGTTTCAATAGTGATGGATGACAACACATGACTTATTTCCAACACGGCGCTACTTAAGGTAGACAAGACGTAAGGGTAGAAGTTCATACGGCCAGTGGCGCTCCTCCAGCCTTTAAATCCAGCCCAAAGCAAAGCACCAACATAAAATATATCTCCTTTAAAACAGATGTGTTAGCTATATCGGAAGAAGATAGCCTGCAGGTCTCCAGATGTTAATGATCATTAATGCTCTGGACGCTATGGCAGGTGGAGGAGTTGTACCTCTTCAACAGTAGTTCTTCAACAGCTGTGAAGTGTTTGGATGTCTACTCCTGGGTTATAGACACTATCAGACACATATGCAGTAGCAAGCTCTTGGTTCTCGATAAAGAACATTAACCTAAAGGCTCACAGCTGATTTCATGTTATATATTATATATTTAGAGCCAATAAAGCTAGGAGGTACCGGTCATTAATATAAATGGTCGACCAATATGGTATCCTCTTTTTATTTTTATTTATGTGCAACTTCTATAATATGTTCATGCGCTATAAGAGCTCATATTTATCTTTGACTTACAGCGCAACTTATCATTTCCTCAAATATTTATATATCTTTACAATATTTTAACTTCATTTTTTTAAAATATTTCCTTCCATTTATTTATTTTTTTACGTAAAATTGAGCTATGCGTCAGGCAAAAGAGATCCGCAAATATGTTCAAGTGAATAAAATGTGCAGATATATAAATAAGACAATGGGTCGTCCAGATGCTGACGCGTTATCTTAATGTTAATTAAAATCTTTACGTTTGTCGACTGCCGAAAAATCTAAACACATATATTTCTGGTGCACGGGAGTTGTTTGATGTTATGTATTCACATCTCCTTTCGACTTGCTAAAATGAATTAAACGTTACATTTATCAGCAGTGAAAAAAAGCTGAAGACCACAGTGAATAATTTTCCTCTAATGGTTAAATCCCCGTTTAGATTTGCAGATCTTTGATTTATTTGAAGAAACCTGCTGGGTCGAACATATTGCAGAGCTGATTAATGTCTCATTCTGTCATCAGTTTCCACTTATAATGTTGGCCCGTTCTGACATCTACCCCCTAAAGAATCTCAAAGAATTCAAGAATAGATCCAAGATTTTTTTTTTCTCTACTGGCATGGGATTTGGGGAATGTGGTGCAAGCAAAATAAGGAAGATGAATGGAAGTACATTTTCATGTTCTGTACTGAACTTGTTTCTCCAGAGGACATGCCCAATTCCAGGACCACACCAGCCAAGGAAGCCCATCAATAACACGCTCACTGGTTTTCGTACAGATGTCTTGCATTTCCTGTGCTGCCTTATAGGTTTCATTCCAGCTTGTTTGGTCTAGGGGTTTAACCCTTTAAAGATCAGATGGCCTATTCCCACACTTCCTGGCATTTAAAGTGGTCATTCTGAGTTGACCTGGGGTTGGCGTGATAACCAGTGTTTTGTTTTGTTCACATTGATATTTGGCTCTTGTGGGAAAATCGTACGCTTAAAGTACCTGCAGCACGCTTGACATTTTGTCGTGGTTTGTCGGGCTTATATCTAACATTATTCCAATAATGCTGTTGCCAGGGCTGTGTCACCAGCCCCACTCTGAGCTGCCTTCCCTACTGACATTATTTCCCGGTGCGCCATCTTTTAATGATGCAGGGCGGAAGGCACAGTCCTCTGTAGTGCCTCAAGGAGCCTCATTGCCTAACAATGTGACAGGCTACCTGTTTTGTGGCAGAGGGATAGCCCCCCCCGTGCTTGCCACCCAAGGCCTAGTTGACCTATGCCACAATACACCACTGATTGTTGCATCCAAATGTCTGCAGCCTTGTGTGAGTAATATATTACAAGATTCTGCAACATTCTGTTTTTTGCATTCGTATACACTGGACTAATACGGCTACCCCAAACTCCAAATAAACCGGAAATATTATTCTCTTAGGTTTTATTTACTACAGAGAGGGTTGGCAGATAACTTTGTTTCAACTCACTGAATCCATTATGCATGATGAAGAGACAAACTCAGCAAGCTTTTCCTGCAGGACACGCTAAGAGGGCCCAGCATTATCTAAATGGATTAGGTGACTTTCACAAATCCCCACTAAGTATGGTCAAACTTGTCACAGGCGGCCACTGCGGTTTGGCTTTATAATGTATAGAGAAGTATATGAGTTTGTAACATAGCTGTCCTGCAAACTCACCTGCCAACTGCTGCTTACGCGTATACATCCCTTTATATATGGGATACACCCCAGGTGCCAGTTTTGATGCCAGAGGATCCTCCTGCCGGCGACCAATAGAGTGGCCTTTACGGACGCTCAACTCCTGATGCAGAAGCTATTGGTGACTAAAATCTCCATTTCTCCCAGGCCAAGTTGCTCGGAGCAGTTGTCTGAGTGCCGAAAAATGACGTCATATTCCAGCGGTATGTCCTGGAGGGCTGGTGCTAGGAGCCCACAGAGGCCTAGTGGTATATCTGGAGGGAGCTGGTGCTAGGGACCCGTGGGAGCCTCGTTTCCCTTGCAGCCAAGCAGGGGCCCTTACTTCTTTGCTCTCTCAAGTGAGAGAGAAGGGCGTACAAGTTGTACCTCCTGATGGCGGCTCTTTCTCCACATAATTCTGGAACCATTACACATTGTTTAGGGACAGATTTCTAGGCTAGGAATGTGTTATAATCCCACAGTGGGAACATGTGGAGGATCTTAAGAAGTACTGTTTACTCTCACCCATGCTACACCCACAAGTTCCCCCACCCCATATCTCTTCTATGCATATGCCCATCTACAAAGCCTTTTTTAATTGCTTTTTAAAAATATTTTTAGTTGAGACGAGGGTTGGAGCCAAAAATTATTTTGTAATGTCATCCTGTCGCCTTCTCCGAGCCATGTAACCTCATCTAGCCTCTTCACTATTATTACTACATTACATTTAATGTATAACCTATACAAAACAAGATGTGTCATGCAACTATTCCATATGTATTATTTGCTGTCCAGCACTCACTCCATGTTTATTTCTTAAAATAATTTAGTAGCCAAAAACCCTCCGATTGCTCTCTGTTCCCTAAATGAACTGTATCTCCATTTCAACAACTGCCATTCGGAAGAGGTATCTAGAGATATATCTCATGATCTGGCCGCTCGTTCGAAGCGTCCCCGTGCGATTTTGCACTTAATTTCAACTGTCCGTCGGTTGTGGTTTGAATTGGAAGCGCGTTATTTTGGGTTGATTTTTATTAGTTAAAGATAGGTTTAATCACATTGGAATGCAGTGTCATGACTTGTTTTACACAGAGCGAAGGGGAAAGAGTTCTGGATATATTTTGTGTTATTTCTGCACCTTGGTGCAGACAGATGTGAGTGTAATATTACATGTGTCATTTTTGGCTTCAGCGTGCACCTTGCTCCGTGTTATTTTGTTAGACGCGAGGAGTGTCAAAACGAGAGTACAGTTTCTTGAATAATTTAAGTTGTATATTTATTTTACATTATATAGAATAATCCTCAGCCCTCTAGTTATGCTACTGAACTACATTGCTGAGAATATGTATTTGTATATGTATATATATATATATATATACACACATATACAAGTACATATATATATATATATATATAATGTGTATATATATATATATATATATATATATATATATATATAATGTTTAATTTATATACTGCTCACGTAATGACAGCTACTTGTCCATCTTTGAAACTTTGTAAAGAATTAGAAGAAGTCAACGCACACAGAAGAAAGAAGGAAGCAAGGAACTCACTATGTGTTACTTTTTTGCTATTCTTTTTTTCATTGTGAAACTTTTAGTTAATTTATACTTTCTCTTTTAACATTTAAATGCAAAATCAAACCAATTGCTGGTCCAGGTGATAAATAATGATAAATAATAATAATAATAATAATAATAATAATAACAACAAAACGATTAAGACTTGCATTTTCAAAATTATTTAAAACACGAATCAGTCTGCGCTCTCCTTTGCATTATTTGCTTCTGGACAATTAACTTTAAACTCTCAAAATACAAAAAAAACATAGAAATGGAAAGTTAAAATACTTAATAAAAGATAAATAAAAATTCTTACATTTTAGCATGAACAAAAATGTCAAAGATTGAAAAAGAAAAAAAATTCTTGGAATTAATAAAATATTGTTAAAAAATCTTCTTTGCATTAACATTTATAATACTTTTATGAGATTAAAATCACGTTACATATAAATTCATGTGAGACAATTTATTAACTTCAGAGCAGAAAAAATATTAATTTTAGTATTAAAAATTACTGTGTTCTGTTGTAATTTATTATTATCTTTTATTTGTTTATTTAATTGTATACTGGGACTAAATGTCATCGTTATGGAACAACCACAAAAAAGTAATTGCTGGTTCTATTGATTCAAAATATTTAAGTTGAAATTTTGTTTTTTTTATTTATTAAATAATTAAATTCAACTATGAATATATAGTGCAGACTACGCTATGATAGAAACACGAAAGTTACAGCCCCGTAAAAATACTCAGAACTGTGGGTTTTTTACTCTTAAATCTGGAAAATCTAATTTGAGCAAAATTGTCAGTTTCTTATGGATTCTGATTAAAAACCTCCATATTAATTATTTTATTATTAACCTTTTTTGAAAACCAAATGACTATGAATACAGCAAAATTTACCGAGGGCCCGGGGGAAGGTATTAACTTGCATCTAAAATTTTGATCCAACTTTAATTACGTGCTCTGTTTTAGGACTGATTAAACCTGATTGCTGTTTTTAAAAAAAAAAAAAAAATATATATAGTAAAACATGACATGAACCAAGGATTTATAGTGCCAGTTTCGGCATGCATTATTGACTTTCCTGGAATTCCAGAGCTGATTAAGCATGTACTATGTGTTCCATTGAGAAATTCATACAGCGCAATGCCCATGGCTGCTTTTATGTGTTCCAATGCATTGGATCACATTTCCTTTGAAGGATAAAGTGAATGAACTATAACAGACTGTAAAGCACCAACACTGTCCAAACGCTGTGCAAGAAGGTGGAAATATAAAATGAATAGTAGATCGAAATGGATAGATAACACAGATACGCCAGATATATAATAAGCGCAGCTAAAGTCTGAGAATAAATATTTATGTAAATGTATAAGTACAAAATATTAATTAAAACATGCCAAACCTTGTGCCGAGTCCAGTACCAGTTATAGGTTCTTGACACGTGTTTGGTCCCTTCAGTTGGTGTAGGTTGACACTCATTTCAAGTTTTGTTCTGTCTAATGGTTTTCCAGCTTTATTTTTGTAAGCCCCCTGGCCAATAATTAGCCCAGAAGGAAAGTCCAGCCAAGTGGCCCAGTAATGCACAATAGGATAAAACAGTATGGTGGACAGATAACTCCGTTTGCTGGTGACGGTTTATGAATATTCAGATTAAACACACGAAAGAGGGTCAAGTAGTGTCCTAGATTTTCATATAATACCAGCCAAGAGGGGCAACTCTCTTTCCTACCCCTCTATTGCCCCACTTTTACTTATCTATATCTTATATCAAACCTTGTTTTCATGTTTTCACATGAACTTTCATTTTTGTTCCATTATCAATGACAACACGTCATTAGCTATTTGTATGTTTTCCATTTGAGTTCCCCTTTAAGTCCCTCAGCTAAATACATCTGTACAGAACAATACAGTAAAGGTGAACATACACATCCATTAATAATAATAATAATAATAATTACAAATATTAATAATAACAATATTATAATAATATTCATGGTTATTCCAATAAATTCCAAGTAACTCTAGTGTTATAGCTGGTAATAAATTGGTAGCCTGTAAAAAGTGAACTTAAAGTTCAAAATGTAAGAGCCACAGCCCCAGCACTAAATCTTATTAGGGTTATGTCAAAACATAACCCTAGTGTTTAACAAAGAAACTTAAGATATATATATGCTGGATAAATATACCAAGGACCCTGGATTAGTCGATATACATTACAGTGTGGATGTGTTTACCTCTCATAGCGACCCTCTTAGCCCTTGACCTGGGCACCTACATTATGGATACTGACACTGACAGGGGCATTAAAGCGAGCAGGGTAATATTTACCCCCTTTCGTTATACTCTTTAATTCAACAGTGTATTTCAAAGCTTAACCAGATTCAGTGTTGATACGAGACTCACCCTGTGATGCCCTCTGAGGATTTATTTTAACAGAGCAAATGTATTCAAGTCTAGTAAACATTTAGTAGATATAGCCTTCGTTGTATCACAGACAAACCCAAACCTGACAGAGACCTCTTGGTGACCATTGATGAGTGTTGCACCTATAGCAATGTCATATGATCTGTGCTGACCATTTACATAATTAGTTATTATTATCATGATGATTATTACTTTATTAAGGAAAGCATAATTTCCACCAAAATGCATTCAGTCGGATATATAAAATCCTATGGCATCTGTACATTGATCTATACCTTAGAGATTGCAGGACAGGTTTATCCTTCTGAGAAGGTTTCTTCTTCTCCATCTAAATACAGCTGTGAAGATATAACGGGGCTTGACGGGTACACTAGTTGGACTTATCTTGAGATTGGAAAAAATGGACCCGCTAGGAAGAAGAAAGAGGGTTCTATTTAAAAGGTGTCCACGTCCTAAAATACCTGAACATTTAGAGAGTGCTAGAGGGTTATGGGTAGGTGAATATTTGTGTTTATAGCATGCTTACACCTGTTTGGTAGGCCTCATATTACACATTTGTATTATTTGAGCCTGTGACTAGCTTAGCGCACCGACATTTTTTCTTTCCCCTGTTTGCACATATTTGAGGTTGTTGGCTCCTCATCAGTCTGGTTGCAGCTTGCTGTCCAGGGGTTAATGGGGAGGAGGTTTAATTGCACCTCCCCCAACACATTAATAAGGTTTTGGTAGCCGTATAAACTGCTTTGTGTGCCCACTATGTAGGAGGTGAGAGTAGGTTCTCACCCTATTGAGAGTGTGCCTTGACGTGGCGGGTGAGCTTAATTATGCTTTGGCCAATTCATATAACCAAAACCTCTCATTTATATTATGTTTATATATTTGTTGCCAACTTTATTAGGGTGAGAAGCGCAGACAGTTTTTGTTTTTTGTATACATTGTACAGCCAACGCACTGTATTTACATCATGCTCACACTGTTTGGTAGGCCTCGTATTATACATTTATATTATTTGAGCCTGTGACTAGCTTAGCGCACCGACATTTTTTCTTTTCAATATTTGTGTTTAAACCTTCAGGTAAATAAAATTTTAAAAGGACTTAACATGAAGTATTTGTTACTCGCATAACTAATGCTTTATTCAAAAAACTTTGGGCAGGGTGGTGGGAGCGTTTTAAGCGGACATATTTATTGAGACCCCCTTCTCTAAGTAATACAAAATAATTTGCAAAAAGTAACTATAATTACGATCACAAATTTGCTCTTAAAATACAGAATTTTGCAGGAATACGTGTGACAATGAGGTGTGCGTCTCATCCCTTCTGGAACTCAAGTGTGTTCAATAAGCGTTTAAAAGTCGACGTGTGTCTTATCAGCAAAGTCACACAAAGTCGGCGGTTTTCAGAATAAGTGGATTATTCACGTTCCACAGAAAGAAGGATCTTTCATTTTTATTTTTCGGAGATAGCAAACTCTTTTGATGGGATCGGCGCAGATCGCACGCGTGTCCATAAAAGGCTTTTCATGTCACAAAGAGAATAACAGGAGGTCAGAATTCATCTCGGAGATTAGCGTCCTACTGGCTCGGAGAGCCTTTCCGTTTAACACGCGAGATAACGGATTCCTGCTCCATGGAAGTAGCACTACCGAACTATAAACACGGCTGCCTCGGCCAGACAGCTCGGTCGTGTTTACAGATTAAATGACAGGATGTGTATATAAAATGTTCTTGTTATAGAATATTAATGGTAAAATGGAAGTTGTTTTTGATGTTCAAACCACATTACTGGTTGATAGACGGCTGCAGTGTTAAAGGTTATGTGAGACATGTGTTAAGCCTACTGTAGGAATCTGGATTTATTTAGAAAATAGTGAGATATGCAATATTTTATACAGAATAGGGTGAAAATGTATATTTGGTTAGACTGTAAGCTCACTGGGCCAGGGTCCTATTGGTATCATAATGGCTATAGTACTTTTTAAAAGAGTGCACTTACTATACATAGAAATATATATAATTTGCATACCTGAGAACTCTCCGGGTTTGACCTGGTGAACTTTGGGTGAAACACGGTTCTCCGGGTCAACACCCTAATGCACCGGAGCATGCCCTGCCCCCACTTATTTCCCCTTTAAATGGGGGCGTTTCCCATGGTGTCAGCAGGAATGCTCACTGTCATCAGCTGGAACGCCCCCTGATGTCATCGAGGACGCCCCCTGACATCAGCAGTACCTCCTCCATGACATCACGGGACAACCCACCGACGTCAGTGTGCAGTCCTGGCCACGTCCCGCAAGGGAAGGCTCAGGGTAGCCGGAGCTCAGAAGTTCCCAGGTATGATCATTTAACATTAGATTAGATTAAAAATACTTAGACCTTCTAGCCCTGTTTTTTTTCCCCCTGCTCTAAAGACTCAGACGATAATTAGCCCTAGCCTAGTCATACGTGACTTATATTTCACACCTGTCTTCATGTATATACAGTATGTTCAACAACAGCCATAAAAGTGAAATGTGATTTTTTTCATACTGTTGATCATGTTCTTACGAAAATAGCCTTGGAGCATTAACAGAAGCTACATTATTAATAAAAAGTATTCCACTGACTAATGTTCCATTCTTCTTGAGCAAGTGAGAAATGACCTCACATCTGCTGATTTTCAAACAGGCCTTGAATTCCTGGAAATCCAAAATTATAACTTTTGCTCACAGTCTTTCAAATGATTGTGAAATGTTAGATATAAAACATAAAACATACTCTAACTATACAGCCTACATATGCTAATAACAAGCTTTTTTTATATAAAAAATTCCGCCAATTGAATATTAAAATATTTTTCCATTTAGTTTTTAAAAAATCTAAAAATATTTTAAGATTGCAAAATGATTTATTTAAGTATATCGTGGTTTTCCTAGGAAACGCTGATTATGAAAACTGTTCTTTTGCTATTTTCTTTACAAATTAAAGACTTATCTCAGTTGGAATTCAGTTATGGATTCCGGCACGTTGATAAAGAATTTAGACATTTTAAGTTATTAACAAGAATAAAGAGCAACAATGATCTCCAAGACACAAGTAAATATTTTCCAGAGTCCTTGTTTGGAACTCCTACTATGATTTATGTTTCTTAGCACTAATAAAAAGTAATACATAGATTCAATGTAACATAAGTGCAGGCCGGTCCATATGTAGTTAAATTCCAACTCAAAGATTGACTTCTCAAAGTTAAGAGCCCAGACTGGCAATCTGGCCCACCAGGCAAATGCCAGATACATGAGCATCCACAGGGTTGTTTCCGGGGGGGGGGGAAAATATCCATTTATTCCCTCCTACCCCAATACCCCCTCCCCAATTTTATAACAAGGTAGTAGTAGTTAACAGACCATTATATATGCCACAACTACTCCGGTCTATAATTCCTATGGTGTTCAGCCAGTAATGGCTGACTGTATGTCACGAGAGCTCCAGTTCACCACAACCCCAGTCTATAACTACAAATCCATTGAAGTTTAGCCAGCATTATGGCTCGATGAATATGATTGTAGATGCAGTCAACGAGTGTTTTTACTGTAGACTCAGTGTATGAAAGCCCAGTCTACACTTACCAGCTACTATTCCCATTTTAATAAACTAGAAAAGTTGCTGCTCAACATCATGAGAGTTTCACCCAAGAAAAGCTAATGTTGTGCAGTGTGTACCTCTGTGATGCGCAGCAAACATTTTTTGGTATTACAAAAAAGAGGGTAGTTAGTTGGTAGTAAAAAAATGGACATAAAGGCTTGGAACCACTCGCAGCATTCGTGGTAACATTTGGCACTCAAAGTGCTGTTATTTCATTTCTCATGATGTTCAGCCAACCAAATGGATGGCTAAGAATCACGAGATGTGCTTTCCACAGTAGCTGCAGTACCAATCCATAATCATATAAAAAGCTAACCTTTGGCACTCCAGTTGTTGAGTACTCCCTTAACATGATGGCTGAGTATCATGGGAAATGCAGTCTAAACAGCTGGAGTATTAACTAACCTTAGCTGCAATACATGTTTGAAATAAACTACCTTGTGTCTGGAGCATGTAAAATGTTTCTATGACCAGGCAAGGACTCTGTGCCTGTGAAGGAGCAGCTGCTAGAGTGAAGGAGGGGAGGAGACCAGCTAGAGGCAGAGGAAGAGAATGGACCAAACCACTCTGATAGCAGGGGGTGTAACAAATTAAAAACCTTTTGCTGCACTCCTCTACCTGGTGTTTTTTCTACTCTCTTTGTCTAGTTTTAATAGCTCTTAATAGCCTACTGTTTCCCCCTCGTCTGCTGCTGCAAAGGGCCTCTTTGAATTTCCATAGAAGGGGCAAGTGTCCTCTTTTGCACCCCCCTTCCCCGGACTCCCATGGCCAGGTGGTCTGGTAGCTGACAACTCAATATACTGACTTGATCTGCCAGTCCAGCACTGTTACCGCCTGATCGTTGACTGCCTGCAAACTGACAGAGAAAGCAGCCACCACATCCTTCTACTCTGTAACACGTCGGGTATTTCAGGGCCTAAAGGGTTTCTAGCAGTTTTGCTATCTTGTCTTTAAGCATAATTCTACCCCCTCTCTCTCATTTAGTTTAACAACACAAATTATCTATTTTTTTCAGGAAAATTGGAGCCTCTTTTTAGAAACCTTACATATAAAGATAAACTATAATTTGGAATATAAAAACATGGGAAAATTTAAAGAAAACCCCATGCATAGAGAGTGTGAGAGAGAGAATGTGGGAGACATAATTTGTTGCCCGAAAACAAATAGGCCAAAAACAGATTGAAATATTCTTCTGAATAATTTTTGGCTCATTTGTACATATCTAATATATATTTATACATATATATATATATATATATATATATATATATATATATTAACATTTTTATATATAAATTATTTAAATAAAGAATTTTATGTTTTTCATTTTTAAAATATTTGTATTTCACTATATATATATATATATATATATATATATATATATAGGACATATATATTTTTATTATTATTATTTGTAAAATGTAAAAAATTATATTTTTATATATAATTAATAATACATTTTTCAAATACATATTTTATGAATTTGTACATATATATATATATATATATTCAACTATTTTTTACAAATAATTTCTACAATATACTGTCACTTTAGTATAAGTCTATTTTGCATATCCTTTGACTACCTGAGCACCTTCAAAGTGAGAGAACTATTAAAGGGGAATGGAAATAAAGTATACCCTGTCCGTTTCCAGCTTGGAAGAATTTCTAAATCCAAAACCAAAAAAGCACAAATAAAATGACCTTTGAAAGAATTCTGAAGATTGAAACCGCGCCTTCCTTGAAAATCAGCAACGCTGCCGATTTCTAAACAAAAAAGTGTGATGGACGGTTTTAAACATCTAGACCAAGAGGTAGCTGAAGAAAAACAAAGGATTAGTTATTCTACAATTGAGTTAAAATTCTAAAGGTGCGCACGATGACTGGCATTTCAAAAAAGAGACTATGCATACCGATGAATTTTCTTGATGTCTGCGGTCACAATGCTTTCACAAATAAACACTGAATTATCAGGAGGTTTCAACATCATCCACGTGCATTGCAACTTAAAGCTACAAATTAGGAAAAGGATAAGGCATGTCAACCAAATCAGAATTCCTTCAAAATTGGGTAAAAAAGGAATTCCCCTACGTTACAAGCCGTTATATACATATATGTGCATTTTCTTTAACCCCTTAACCCCTCAAAATACATGTACGGGCTCAAAATACATGTACGGGCTCAAAATGCATTGTTTTCAATGGGTTTAGGGACCGCCCATTGTCCTTAGGGGGTTAAAAAAAAATTGTCCCTAAAAGAACGTTGGTGTTAACACAGCATTAAAAGAGTCTATATTTTGGATTTAAAATTATATAAGTATATATTTTCACAATATTTTAATAACAAATTCCGTCCAAATTGGGTTAAACCCCCCAAAATGCCCTGCTTACTTACATCAAGAAAGTAAACAAGAACCGTTTCTAAGTGAAATGTTGCTTGTAGACTGGATTTTTTTGTCCATTTAAGGTTCATTTAAGTGTTAGATGAAATGTAATTATGGTATTTAACATAATCGTGGCCTTCGATTCATCTGATAACCCATACACTAAATAAAGGGTTAAAGGGTAAACATCTCTTTTAATCCTGTCCGAGGATTGGCATGTGAAAGTGAACATTTATTTATTAAAAGAGGGTTACAATGCTGTTTTGTCGGAAAGAATTTGGAAATGGAAGTTATTTCTGACACCTCCGGCACTAATGTGAATGCTGTTCCATTAAAATACCAAGAAAAATACATACGTTACAAATGTCATTATTTAAAAAAAAAATGATGGATAAATGTGAATTATTGAAAATAAGCTCAGAATTAAATGACATTTTAAAGATATACAATTCAGAAGCCTGCTACTTTTATATGACATTATTCTTTAATGGGTGGGAGCCAACATTTACTTATTAATTCCATATGTAAAGGTTAGGCAAGACGAAAACATCTCGGTACTGGACGTTGCAAAGTGACAGCGCACTGAAGTAATCTAGATAAAAGATTTGTGTTAGACAAGGTTGTCAAATGCATACTGCAAATTATATAGGTTTGAAAAGGTATTGTGTATCCTGCGAACCTTCCCATAAGATATTGGAAAAGCTGTCGGAAAAATGTGATTATTTTGCTTGGGTTTGAAAAGTACTTTTATATATCAAGAGAGTTTGGTTTCCCTGTCTCAGAAGTAACCGAGGGCCAAAAATGTAATGTATATGCTGCTTGCAAATCCAAAGTTTACAAAGCGTGATTTTGTAGTTCTTTTATAGAATCCAATGAATCAAACAGAAAGAGACCTCTAGGCAGCTTTAAGCATCTGTTCAGAAAAAATCCAAAGGTGGAGTTCCTAGAAATTCCACTAGAGGGCACAAGAGATCCAACATCTACTGGTTCATTTCATCATGGTGGAAATATTTTTTGGTAACCTGTATCTAGGACAGCCATTGCACTGTTTTCATTTTCTATTGATTAGTTATACCTTTTGAGATGGATTCTCTGTACCGGATCTTTAGAACAGCGAGAACATTCAAAGAAAACAAAACAGATGTTGGGTGTAACTGTGAAAATGTGTGTTTTGACAAAACAATTGAACAAACTCGAACCGATTAATAAAATGGGTTTTTCGTGCCAGATTGAACATTTAGCCACAAAGACAACTCTGTCAAGAACATTAGACTTCTAGACAAAACTAAACCCCCTTTTTGTAAGTAATTTTCTGAATATGGAACTGTTATACATTACGGCATTTTGTAAAATGACTGTACTTCTGGGCACGATACAAGGTTGCTTTTTGAACCAGGCTACACATATAGACCCCTAGATGTCCTGAACGCTTCTGCTTCATAATGTAATCGTTTTAATGGTGCGGTGGCTTGTCACCCTTCTCATGAAGCTAATATAACGCTTGGATTAAGGTTCAAGTCTGCTGCATGCTGAGACACTATAGGGTTTACAGCACCCAAGGCCAACTATTACTCCTGTACCCCTTCTTCTTGCTAGAAACTAGTGGTGGTGACCCCAAGGGCAAAAAACCATGGTCTCAATTCATACTTCCCAACCTTTGAAATCGACAGAAGGGACATTTTTGTTTGAGAGGAATGGATAGAGGCTGGGTTTAGTGGTATGTTATGAGACTTTGTAACCTATCACTGCCAAATTCACTTCCCTTCCTCGGTAATAGTCTCACCTCTTGGAGTATTCCTGTGACAGAGTGGAGACTCCTCCGATCTGGGGAGAGGATGTGTGCGGAGGCTTTGGCCTGTCGCAGAACCACTCTTAAAAAGGACGGTGAAAGCAGTGGAGAGCCGGGAGCAGACCAAGAAGCAAAGAAGACCAAGAAGCGGAGAAAACCAAGAAGCAAAGAAGACCAAGAAGCGAAGAAGTTGTCAGAGAAATTCAGAGCTTTCACTTTTCATTTTTGTTTGTTTCATTGGGGACCCTTCCTTGTTTTCTTACGAATGGACGAAGTTAGCAAATTTCATTAAAATTGAATTAAAATGATAGTTTATACCACTTCTGAATGCACAGGTGCCAAAGTTATTGTCAATTTGGAATTGTCCTTGTTAAATATTTTCACTGTCACCTATTGGAACACTGCTTGGCAGGCGCTATATAAATAAATGTAATGTTATGTAACGTATTACCCCTGGCTTCACGTTGATTGCCTGGATAATGTATCAATATTACAACAGAGGTTGATTGATGATCTAAAAAAAAACCACATGTCTGTTGACCACAATACACAATAAATCCAAACACTTTGGATCTATCTCTGCATTAGACCGATGAATGTTATAAAGCATGCAGATGAGGCACTAGACTTTGATCTTGACCACCCTTTTGATGAAGCCAAAGTTATTTTCACAATCTCTCCAAAAACCCAGTTCCAATTAAGACCAGCAAGGAGATCTAAATTATGATGTTTGCTTTGCTTCACTCACCAAACATTCAATGAATAATAACTGGGTGTTCCGTCCTGTATTACAGGCCCAACGCTACAATCAATTCAAAAAGAGATAAAAAGCAGGGAAATTAGCAAAAACTGTGCAAGCTTAATGTGTTTCGTGCCTCACTGGACGCTTACCCAAAAGCTCATAAGGTCAACAAAGGAAGCAGGATATAAAGGGCTATAAAAGACTGAATAAACATTAATATTTTAGAGCTTCCAAGGAGAATTCTGATTGCCTTTTGGAGTCACAAAGGAAACCCCCCCCCCCCAAGTAGCCAAAAAAAAAAGGCTTAACTGGGTTTTTGTTTTCTTGTGGATCTAAAGCAGGAAGGATTGGTAGAAGGGTTGAACTTGATGAACTTTTACTAAGTTACTATTCAAACTATTACTATTAGTGTGAGTGTCCAGCTGGGTGATTAACACTGAGGCATTCTCTTACCAGAGGCAGTATGATAAGGAGTCAGTGTGTTTGTCCTTAACATTGGGCTAGGATTACACACGTGTGACATCAATCCCCCTGTCTGAAATACTGTATTATCTAAAAACTGTAACCATCTTAAAAAAGAAAACAATACCTAATGTTAACTCCTTAATGACAAAGCCTGTACATGTACGGGCTCAAAATACATTGTTTTCAATGGGTTTAGGGACCGCCCATTGTCCTTAAGGGGTTAATACTTGTCTTATAAAAATGGTGGGTGTTCCTCTTTAAGTGTCATTTGGTCAGCTGAAGACAGCCAGGTGTTTCTCGGATTAAAGACCTTCACGGCTTTTTAAAAATAACTATGTTTTGTCATCAGCCGCAACAAAAGGAATGGTTTGCGTTAACAAACTTGGCCAAGGTCCACGTTCAGCAGCATGTCTGGAAGCGTCTCATCATTTCCAATCGTTTTATCTATAGGTATGGATTAGGCTGATGTTGGCGATATTCTATTTATTAAAAACGAGGACCTGCCAGGAAATGATTCGGGGGGACGTATTGCACGTTGCTATCAGCTTATGAACACAAAAACGAAGACAATTACAGCCTAAAGCCGGTATGTTTTCATAACGGGAAATGTCTAAGAGCTACGATTCTTAACAGATGTTCCTCAATTAAAAATCTTTCAAAAGGAAATGTTATGTTTAATACAATATTTAATTCAGATGTTCCTTTTGATCATTTCACGATGACCTAACACAGGACATTTTTATAGTTTATGCAGCTAAAGCTGTACCAGTACACCTCTGTTGGGAACTGAAGAAAGAAAATTCAAACTCAGGTCTTATTTGAACTTCTAGAAACGTTTCTCTTTCATTTTTCCCCTATAATTCTTTATGTGATTAGTAACTGGCTGTGAGACTTTAAGTCAGTCGGGAAGAAAATGTATCAGATTTTTTTTTTTTGTTCATTTATCCCAAGGTACATGGCAAAAAAATGTCTAGTCTACTAGAGTAACTTCTAGATCGAGACGTGGCTGTGTTGGTCCAAGAGATAGAGTCTTCAGTTAAAGTTGACCTGTGTTAGGTATTTGTTTGTCTTCAATATCTAAACCTTCCCGTGACCAAAGAGAAGTCAAGACCACAGCTTCTAAGTCTTCTTAAATTAGGGTTACTTGTTAAAAAAAGTAGTATACATACAGCACTGATTGATGAACGAATGGTGGTCATTGGCACTGTAGGCTCCGTATTCTTGACAAGATGAAGGAGAAAGAGACCTTGTCCTACAAAGCATGAGTTTTTATACCCCTTTATATTCACAGTTAGGGTATAAGTTCTTACAATATATGGGCAACATGTGAATTTTCGGAATCCCATTGGACCAGTCATTGGATACACTGGCGTTCCACAGAAGACCCTCTAATAGCTACGTCACGTGTTTTAGAACATATGTTCCGAGCACTCAGGTTGCATTCAGGCCTAAAGTGTGGATATGTATAGAACAGAATAAAAGCATGAAAATGATTTCTTACAACCTGTTGTAGAAGACAGCATGTTTCAATCAACCTGAAAGCAAATCTGACAATTGAATAGCTTGATATATTAGGGGACCCCAGTAACCTATTCACTAAACCTGAAGTTAAGCCATGAAAAAGGCATCGCTGACATACTAATGTATTGTACATCAATTTCAACAAGGATAAAATAAACTTCACTACTTTTTTACCTTTTTTTTTTAAATTGTGTTTCCAAATCGCATCCCTAAGAACAGAACGAGAATCTTACAGAGAATCCACATTCTTGGAATTTTAGTAGTATTAGAATACAGACTACTAATACATGTCAGTGCGTGTATACATACTATCACTTTTCTTGTTCAATATCCAAATTCAAGGGTTATAATTAGACTTGTGCATTCGTCTTCGGGCGAACATGGAAACGAACACGAAGAGTGCGTTTTCGTTCCGAAGACACGCCGAAGAGAAGACGGCGGCAGTAAAACGTAGGCGAAGACGAAGACACACACCACGAAGATCTTCGTGATTGTCTTCGTCTTCGTCTACCATTCCCCCCCTTCATCTTACCTTGTCTTGGCTTCGCGGCTTCGCGGCATCGCGGCAGTTCCCGGAAGTGGAAATCCGCAGGTTCGCCGTCACGGGTTACAGGGCAGTGCGAATGAGCCTATTGGTCGCCTACAGGGACCTCCTCTGGCATCAACCAATTGGTTGATGCCAGAGAAAGACCCTGCAGGTGACCAATAGGCTCACTCGCACGGTCTTTGTAGCCCCTGACAGTGAACCTATGGATTTCCGCTCCCGTTAACCCCTTCGATGCTGCGTTATCTAACGCAGCATCGAAGGGGTTAACGGGAGCGGAAATCCATAGGTTAAAGGGCCGTGCAAGCGACCAATAGGCTCACTTGCACGGCCCCTTAACCCTTTAAAAAAGTTAACCCCTAACTAATTGAACAGGGAGGGAGACCAGTGGCATCGGCAGTGCCGATGCCACTGGTCTCCCTCCCTGTTCAATTAGTTAAATGTCCGTACGAGCGACTTTATTGGTCGCTCGTACGGACATTTAACCCGGCACAGACTAACTAATTGAACAGGGAGGGAGACCAGTGGCATCGGTCTCCCTCCCTGTTCAATTAGTTAAAGACCAGTGGCATCGGCAGGGCAAGTTGCAGCATTGGGGTGTTAAAACCCCAATGCTGCAACTTACCCTGCCGATGCCACTGGTCTCCCTCCCTGTACAGAGTTAAATGTCCGTACGGGCGACTTTATTGTTCGCTTGTACGGACATTTAATTAATTGAACAGGGAGGGAGACCAGTGGGACGTGCCGGGTAAGTTCTAGCATTGGGGTTTTAAAAGTCTGCACGAGCGACCAACAGAGTCGCTCGTGCAGACTTTTAAAATCCCAATGCTGCAACTTACCCAGCAGATCCCGCTGGTCTCCCTGTTCGATCAGTTAATAAATGATAGAACAGGGAGACCAGCGGGATCTGCCGAACAATTACGGCACCAGGAGTATAACAGTCTGTACGAGCGACCCTATTGGTCGCCAGCAGGGGGCTCGTCTGCCATCAACCAATGGCAGACGAGCCCCCTGCTGACGACCAATAGAGTTGCTCATACGGACATTTAAACTCCTGGCGCCAGAACGGCTTTAACCCCGTTTTAACCCCTTAACCGGGGAAAACGAAGAAAACCCGAACACGAAGAATGTCCGCGAATATTCGCCCGAAGAGAAGACAGGACCAGGCGAATATTCGCGGAATACGAAGTTTTTTTTTTTGCCGAAGACGAGCACGAAGACGAACACGAAGAGCCCCCTGGTGCCCAAGTCTAGTTATAATAAACTACTATTTACTGGCACCTGACCGTAAATATAAATATCATATAAATATTATAAAATATTACCTGCAGATAATGTAACGTAAGAAAAATAAAATTCAATAAAAAAATAGAAATACCAATTTTTCTATCACTGAGTAGGGGCAGAGGCATGGCAGACATCTAGTCATTCACACGAGAGGAAATACATGTTTATTAATCAGATCTCATCAGTCTTCCACCAACTCTCGAAACCTCCCATGCAGCGCAGGTTGGCTCGTGTACATAGGACGTGTCAGGAGATAACGCGTGAGATTTATTAACGTTTATACATTCTTTGAGTTCGGGTGGAGTTGTACGCTTCCAGTTTCTAGCGATGGCAATTTTAGCAGCTAACGTTAGAATCCTGATTATCAGTTTACATGATAATTAATAGAGGAAGTTCAGAATGCAGAATTATGGCCTGGAACGGCCCGTGATATCAACTGAAATATTTCTAGCCACAATTTGGACCGTTTAGTGAAACCAATACTTTTTTTTAACCCCTTAAGGACAATGGGTTGTCCTTAAACCCATTAACGATGCATAGTGAGCCCGTACATGTATGGGCTTTGTCATGAAGGGGTTAATCTTTCACAGTCTGTTTACATGATTTGAGAGTAGGATATACATTTTTTTGTTTGTTTCTTTAACTAAAATACTAGGTAGGTAAATGTGGATTTTATTATAATTCTCTTCGGGGAGATGCCCACTTTAAGTTGTTCCTTTCTGATGATTGACATGGATAAGGTGTAACAATTTTAGGAGGATAATACAAGCGGGACGAGGCAAGGAAGAAAATAGAAATTAGTTTATCCAAAGAGGTAATATCGCCCATATTGTTTTATAATTTTGACTAATTAATTTGATCAGTGTCTCAGTGTTTGTGTGGGTGCGCATGTTCATGTTCTCTCGACGGAGTCTTCTTCTACCCGCTAGGCTCAATACCGGACCTACAGGCAGTCTACTAGCCGGCTGGATCGAGGAATGATGAGAGGTCCAATCGGCCGGTTACAGAGACCGGAGGGAGTTCAAATAAAAACAAAAAAAACAATACAACTTTCCAAATTTGATGATCTGTACCCAGTGGATTGGGTTTAAGGTCAGTTAGATATTAATCATTAATAATAAATGGCACCACTCTGCTTACACCAACTATATGATTAGTTATACTGGCGCTGCAAATAAAAAAAAGAGGTCCGGCCTCCTTGGCAAACACAGGCTATAAATGAATCCGTTTTCGGTAATCTATCTCACGCTCCTTTAAGCTTTTAGACAGCCTCACATTCCTCAAAGAAGACGCTGCCAAGACAGATGTGCTAAAACGGCCCAAACGAAGGCATTCGCAACCAGGTAAACGAGCCTGAGGTCACTGTTTACGTGGAAGTAGTAGTAGAACTGGTGAAAAGAGTAGGTGGGAAAGGTTGAATTGAGTGTGAAAGACACCATAACACAAGTCTTTGCTTGTAACATATTGTACCGCGAGTCCAAATCAAACAGCAGACCCTGCTGATGTCATCTGAATGTTGTTAGTGATATTCGGTACGGCTCTTTCCTCCCTTTAGACATCCAAGGTAAACATTTCAGTTTTTTGGATGCCCTTGCTGTATAAGCAAATCAATGGATTATGCACACTTCAGCGAAGGGCAAGCAAATGTCATCTATTATAGAAAAAGATTGGTTCTCGAATGCAAAGCATGGATATTAACAGACGTCGTCTCCAGGCTCCAAGAAGCAGAGGTTCTGACCTGAAGACGTACCTTGGTCTAAATTTAAGATCGACTTCCTCAAATACGATAGAATTATAGTCATCCCTTCTCTTAACCTTTTCTTTATTACATTTTTCTCTTTCCACTCATTTCTCTTTTCACTCCCTTCTCTGGTCTCGTCCCTCATCTTTGACTTCCTTATTTCTCTCTCACGCTTTCTTCTTTTTTCTCTTTCCCTTTATTCTTTTCTTCAGTTGCATCATCTTTCTTCTCTCGTTTGTTTTTTGACCCCCTTATGCCAACCCACGCAGACGTTATCCTTCATAATTAAGTGCTGTACAAATTTACGAACATCTAGTAAAGTATTACATTTTACTTTTTCATTAAGTTTTTTTTTCAATTAATTGTAGATATTTTTTGTAGCTGATTCTTGTTGCAATTTTTTGCGATATGTAGGGTAACTCTGATTGCTTTTTTGTTAATGTTTCTAATTCACTTTTAATATCACTCAATTGATTACATTTATATTTGACTAAAAAGCTCCATTAATTGCAACGAGTGTCCAATACCATATTCCATCTTTTCTGAAATTCAACATCTTCTATGAACGTAGGGATTTTGTTTGGACGGCCACGTAACGTTCCAAACTCACCAAGTCCCACCAAATTTCTTCGATACTTTTATTTTCCAGTTCTTTGAAAATTATTTGGGGGTCTGCATTATGCTATCCCCTCCCCCCACATTATTATCCAAAAAAAATCGTCCTGCCAATACGTTTTTGTTCAGCTCTACCCATTTTCATTTAGTTTACGGATTTCACCCATAATTGTTTCAGATAATTCCTACCGTAGGCTGAATAAGTTGGGGCGAGAAATGCGTTAAGCTTTTGCATAAATTCTCCCTTTAAGCTCCGGCACGTTAATAAATATACCTGTTAGCATCCAATTCCTGCGTGCTTGATATTACACCTGACCTTATTTTAAGCCAAGGCCAGCAACATGGCTAACAATTCCCACAGTGAAAAGGCAAATATACCGTATATATATATATTATAATAAACAATCCTTAATCTGTGTTATGAAACAGGGAATTATGGTTTAAGAAATAGATGGTTACGACAAAAAAAAAAATCTCCAGTTTTAAAGCATTTGAAAATTCCTTCATCATTAAGGGATTAAACGTATTAAAAAAAAAAAAAAAAAAAAAAAAAAAAACCCCGAGGACGCCCCCTTTGCCCCCATACTGTTTAGTAACGTTGTGTAAGATCGTTTCTGTCCAAATAGTTTATTAAGCACTTTTAGGGACCACTTAATTGGCACACGATGGCTGGCGCTGCTTCGCCCCATATGCTAAATGACATTAATAAAACCTTTTGCGCATATATTTTTGTTGAGAACACTTGCCATGTGGCAAAAGCAGGTATTAATATTTGCCACAGAACCTGATAAAACATCCTAAAGGTTTCTGAACCGTTTTGTTATTAGAAGCACAAAAAGCGAGAAGAATTAAAGAGAAGATCTCCTAAAGTTCACTCGCTTCACATACCAGAATGCAGTTAATATGTTGTCTAAGTGGAACAGCGCCATTAAAACTACCGTATCAAAAAGTCCTACCATACCATTAAAGCTAAAGCGCCGCCATTGGTTCGTATCCATTGTGCGCTGCAGCTTAAACATCCGAGGAATTTTTATTGAACGGCACAAACCACGGAATCCCATAAATCTCGAATGATCCAATTATTTTGCTTTCTTCCACCTTAGCTGTATATTTTGAATAGTCCTCGCAGATTTGCTTAATCAAACCCATTCACGTCAACTATTTTATTAAAGTGCAATAAATATCACGTTTCGTTTTAAGGAATGGCCCGAGTGCACTGCAATGACCTTCCAGAATAAAAACTATACATACTCTCTCATATATATTATATAGAATCTATGGCAAACGCACATTGAATTACAATATATTAGCGAATCACTGCACAGCTATAGAATAAATATGCGCACCATCTCCAGAAGGAACCGGCCTGCTTCTGTTCTTAGATCATACATGTAACATGTGATCATTACATGTTAAAGTGCCACTAGACTATTTTTTTTTTTACAAAAACCAAACATTTCCAAATAGGTCCTTTAACCTACGAGGAAGCAACTTTTTTTGTCGTCTTATCAAGCATTTAATTTTCAGAGCTCCAAGCAGCCAACCGGTGGTGAACATTGTTGGGACCATGTAGGAGGCATGGAGCTGCAGCTTCTACCTAAGGTAAGTACTCTTTGTTTTTAAAACTTCATTCAATAATGTATATACATTATTCTTTGGAATAGCTGCCGGAGACATTAAACTGTCCCTTTAACATCACAAGTGATGGTTACTACAAGGAAAACATCTTATTTTCTACTTTTTTTTTTTTTCTAATTAGGCAGATTAATTGACACGTCCAATTAATTGTATCCTTATTTCTCTATGGCCGGCATATTTTATTTTAAATAATTTCCAAAGTTTATTTAATAAGTCCAACCATAATTTCGCTGATATCCCAGAGTTTTCGAGCCACTAAATCATCCATTGCCTTTGGCAACAGCTCTTCCTCTTTGCAATCACCGAAGTACTTCCCAGATACTCCCTCTACTTCTGGAGATGATGCCAAATACACAGATGTCTGAGCCCCTTCCAAAGGGGATTTAAAGAACGCCCAGGACACCACATTAAACAGGGGCTTTATCACGAACGGAATATTAATGTATCTCCCTAGGTTAGTTCTGACAATTCCAGGATGGAGAACATTGACGGTGACTCCAGTTCCTTCCAAGCGCCGGGAAAGTTCTCTGGTGAACAAGATGTTGGCCAGTTTGCTGCGGCTATAGGCAAAGCTTTTGCTGTAACTCTTCTCGCTGCTTAGGTCGTCGAAGTTGATTTCGCCGTATTTATAAAGTTTGGAGGAGACGACGACAATCCGGCTCGGAGCGGAGTTTTTCAGAAGACCGATGAGAAGGTGGGTGAGGAGAAAATGCCCCAAGTGGTTGACACCGAACTGCATTTCGAATCCATCTTCTGTTTTCGTGTATGGACACTGAAAAACCCCCGCGTTATTGATGAGAACATCCAGTCGAGGCTCTTCCTTAAAAAGGTAAAAAAAAAAAAAACAAAAAAAAATATATAAATAAACCTTTAGACATAAAAACGACATTCCACAAAACAAAGATTCTGTACCATACATCATCCGGGAAAACACATCTTTAAGGCCAACTCTAGACAAGGAATGGGTATCAGTGGCTTTGGGATTTTCAGAGCAAAAAGAATATTTAACATTTTTTGTGTTGCCGCGAATGCATTTTAAAAGCAGTTCTAGGTTGTTTTTTGATGGCCTCAAATTTTTTGTTGATGGTGTCAATGGCCTCCCCCTTATAAACAACATGATTACCCCAGTTCATTATTATACATTTTAGCAATAATATAAGAAAGATGAAGCCTTCATAAAAATACCTGATAGAGGTCTAACCATTCCTCACGGGAATAGGAAATCACACGTTGGAGATTCTTTAGAGCGGAAAATCATCTAAAGATAACATGGCAGCCGCGGGGCAGGGCGCTAAAATACAGCTCTTCGTTTGCTACGGACATACATGCCGGATGGCTGTTTACTGGGAGTAGAGCAGGGTTGCCCTTGCTTCAGTCTATCAGCTCCACTTTGCTACATCTAAACGGTAAGAAGCGCTTGGAGCAGAGGACTTCACATAATGCTGACCATCGTGACTACGACCCTTACAAAGCCCATCTGCAATAAAGAGGGCAGAAGTCAAATATGACCGTTAATGGCGTCTCAGGTGCCGTTTCGAGAGGCAGCGGTATTTATTAAGCCTCATCATAGAGAGCAGTGCTGTTGAGACATGATGAACATCTGCTGTTGTCCGAGGAGATACACTAGAGGGTCACCCTAAAGAAGAAACATTTCAACTAGTTTTGTGATCTCTTAAAACTTAACTTTTAATTACATTTTGTTAAAATGTAAATAAAAATACAAAAATTACCTTCCCCAGATACATATGCCCTAAAACACTAGATACATACCGGCGAAAGGGAGAAACCAGCTGAATGTAGACCGTATTAGTGACTCCCTAGTAGCGATGTTCTAGATGCCCCATCTATCCTAAAAATCTATGTATTATTGCATAATTTTCACATTCATGATGGTCACATGTTCCAAAACACAAGACAACGAAACGTGGCCATTAAGGCCAGATATTGGACAAAAAAACAACCCAAAACCAACTGCTCTAAACCAGTTCTGCCCAGCATAAATCTAGCGCTAGCCGTGGCAGTCACACTACAGAAGGCGTCAACACACAAGGTCGTACCGCCACATTCCTGAACACCCACAGACGACACCGTTCAGTCTGCAAAGGGTTACACCGCCAGTCTACACCCCCGTATCACACCGCCAGTCTACACCCCCGTATCACACCGCCAGTCTACACCCCCGTATCACACCGCCAGTCTACACCCCCGTATCACACCGCCAGTCTACACCCCCGTATCACACCGCCAGTCTACACCCCCGTATCACACCGCCAGTCTACACTCCCGTATCACACCGCCTGTGATGGGGAGGGGCCAGTGCCTGAAGTGAGCAGGCCCAGCCACAGCACTCACCTTCAGAGCATCGCAAGGTGGCCTTGTTGGGAAGAATGCATTCTACGGGCAAGCCCTCACCCAGCGGCCCGAGGCAGGCCCTCACCCAACAGGACCCCAGGGACCCACCCTCACTCAGCAAGACCCCATTGCCTGGCCTTCACCTAACGGGGCCCGGCATTCACCCAACGGCCCCCATCCAGAGGGACCCCACGGACCCACCCTCACACAGCAAGACCCCATGGCCCGGCCTTCACCCAACGGGGCCCGGCCTTCACCCAACGGCCCCCATCCAGAGGGACCCCACAGACCCACACATAAAGACCCCATGGACCGGCCCTCACCCAACGGGGCCCAACCTCCACCCAACAGCCCCCATCCAGAGGGACCCCACAGACCCACCGCCACACATAAAGACCCCATGGACCGGCCCTCACCCAACGGGGCCCGACCTCCACCCAACAGCCCCCATCCAGAGGGACCCCACGGACCCACCCTCACACAGCAAGACCCCATAGGCCGGCCCTCACCCAACGGACCCCCACGGCAGGTCTTCATCCAGCTGGACCCCCACAGCCAGGCCCTAACCCAGCGGCCCCACCGAGGAAGGAATATGCGACGTTGTAGGCCTTACCTTCAGTATTTCCTGACAGAAGCGACTGACAGATCGCAGAGAGTTCAGATCCAGCTGCTTGATGACTATTTCCCCTTTGCCCTCAGTCTCCAGGCGCAGGTCCTGAGCCGCCTCCTCAGCCCGGCCTACGTCCCTGCATGCCAAGATCACCCTAGCCTGTTGCTTCAGCAGTTCCGCCGCAGTTGCTCGGCCTATGCCGCTATTGGCCCCCGTAATGATCACCGTCTTACCCCGCATCAGCCCGGAAGAAACAGCTCGCGCGCTGGAACTCATTAGCCGGCGAGTAACTAGGATCAGTCCGCCGCCTAAAGCGACAGCTGCGGCTACCATCCAGGCGGAGGTGTGAGCCGCCATCTTTGTTGTGGGAAGGGCGATGCTGTTGAATTTAAGACTCAAGAGACGCAAACGCCAGCAAGTGCTCGCGGACACGGGAGAAAACCCCCTCTGCGCATGCGCACGGGACATCGTGATACTTTGGGTGTCATAATATCTGTGAGGCTCTGACCGTTTAGTTAAATATAATGGTGGATTGAGCCCGTCCTGACCGAATCAAAGATGCCGCCTTTTGAAGTCCCACAACAAGGACGCGCGGTAGTTTGTCTAAAGGGATGCTGGGGCATTCGTGTGTATGTCGCGATAAGGGGGATATGTGTTAATGTCACGATAAAGGGGGAATACCTGTGATAACAAACATTTTCTGCATCTGGATAGTAAATTAGCATCTAGAGCAAGCTGTCTGTTATACAACAAAATAAATACAATTTGCATTATTATGTTGCCCCCGTTTATGTAAGTTGCAAATGTGACTGGCTTTACTGAACTAAAAATCTCTGTTACTCTTTTACTTTACTATGTGATTGGTAGATACGTGGAACAGACTCCCAGCGGAAGTGGTAGAGGTTAATACATTGAGGGAATTTAAACATACATGGGATAGGCTTCCCGAATCTAAGACGAGATGGGCGACTAGCCGGCCGGCTGAACGGGTCTGATCTGCCAGCATATTCTATGTTCCAGTGTAAGAGGGAAGGTCCTTTGGAACGCAAACTGTCCCAGGTGGACCGACACCCCAAAGAGACAGAACCCCAAGTATCCCCTGCGACTGGGCTCCTACCCAACCTGCTTACCCGGTTCCTGAGACATTGACGGTGGTACAGCATAACTGCAATCATTATATACTGAGGCAAACATTGACAGTGGCATAGGATAACTGTTATCATTATATATTGAGGCAAACATTGACAGGGGTACAGCATAACACATCACTATATATCACTAACACAGCATAACACATCACTATATATCACTAACACAGCATAACACATCACTATATATCACTAACACAGCATAACACATCACTATATATCACTAACACAGCATAACACATCACTATATATCACTAACACAGCATAACACATCACTATATATGGAGGCAAACATTGACAGTGGTACAGTGTAATCCCTATCACTATACATTGAGCCAGACATTGACAATAATGCAGCATAACCCCTATCACTATATACCAGGGTTGTCCAACCTGCGGGACTACATATCCCATACTCCTCTGCCAGTCCATTAGCTGAAAGAGCATTGTGGGAGATGTAGTCCTGCAGCAGCTGGAGGGACGCAGGTTGGACATCCCTGCTATATACTAAGCCAAACATTGATTTGGTGTAGGCCTACCACTTCAGTGTCTGGCTTAGTATATAGTAGGAATGCACCGAAGTGTTAACAGCAATCTCAATCCTATCATGCCCAAGCATACAAAAAATTCCAGCATGTACTGGCTGACTTAGCATGATAGGAGTCACCACCGCGTCAAAGCACCCCAATATTGGCGAGTCCTGTATCATTTCTCTACATTAGAAAATATTAGAATATCATATACCCCCCCCTAGATTTTTAGCTTGCGAGCCGAGCCTCTCTACCTAATGTATCGTCTTGTCAGACCCCTTTAATATATGTATTGTAATAAGCGCTGCGTAAACTGCTGGCGCTATATAAATAAAAGATTATAATAATGATATTAGAATATAAGGCGATATCACTTACAATGGAGCTGAATCAGTGGGACTGCACCACATTGTAACCCACATTTAAAGCTCTCTCTGATTAGTCAGGCCCTCGTGTGGCCGGTATATTGCGTGGGCGTGTGCTGAGTTTTGTCTATTTATTGGTCATTATTATTCTGGCAGCAACCTGAATATGTATGCCTTTTATGCTTATTAGGTTGTGCGCCTTACTTTCTGTACATTGTTGCTGTTTCTTTCCTGGACGAGCCTGGACTGGCCGGTTGGCCGCTGGCTGACGGAAACACGCGCTCACCCGATCTGCCATTGGCATAGAAAGGTAGCGCATGGCCGGGCATATCACGCCGCCGGCTGCACTTATTCATCCAGCGGCTGCTGCGTTATTGCCGGTCCGGCCCTGGACATCGGCGAGCCTTGTGTGTCATATGTAGAATTTATAGAATATAATGTATAAGATCAGGGGCGGAACTAGAAGCCACAGGGCCCCGGTGCGTAAAAATTGCCCCGGGCTATGAATGTTGTGAGCGTGTAATTAAATATAATGTCATTTGAAGACGTGGTAACATTTTGCAGACCGTAGCTTCATGGTAGCTTCATGGTTGGCCTTTACACGGCTCGTTGTCTATCACCCATTCACTAATTAGGTCCAAAATATACAAACGATATGATATATAGTGCTGGTACAACATACACCCTGGGGGTACTTTCTCGCGAGCATGAACACCATCCCATGAATCAAACCTTAATTCCTCTGCAGGGGTATTTTCCGAATTATTTGCCCTTATATGCCATTTTATTCTGGTTTGATGAATGCGATCATGGTCATTCCTTGTCCTAATAAAGTCTTTTAAAAAGCCCCAAAAGCACCGCTTCGAGGCTCTATCTTTTCTTCCAGAATTCATTGGGTGTTGTCAGTCTACCCCTCGGATAATTGAGGGGTTTTTCTTTTTCCGTCGGAGAAATCTAATCTATTACTCTGATGTAAAGTGTTGTATTTGGCCCTGTAACCATCTCACTACGATTGCTAATGCATTTAGCGATCTCCTCCACCGAGGCAAACCTGGACCAAGCGGTTCATACCTTATTTCGTCTTGGGAACTATGCTCGTAACAACCCAATTTGGATTCAAATTTGGAGATTCCATTAGCCGCTTGGAAGGCGGACAGATTATCTGGATGGGAGAACGGCTAGCTGGCTCTCATTGTATTTTATATTTCAGCGAAAGCGGAGACTAAACAACTTGGCCCATCCTGCATCATTGTATCAACGGCGTAAAAAAAAAAAGAAGAAGAAAATAATGAAATGCAACCTGACATTTCTGGTTCGGTGCCCAAATCAACACCTCTTCTTGACACGTCTTGGCATTGCTTCTGTTGAGAACTTCTTTGACAAATAACCCTGGAATGTGTATTTCTGTTTTCATCCATAGAACACCTGGAAACTCGAACAATTACCCTGCCCCTGTTGAACAGCGATCATGTAAGACCCTATTGATCAGAATCAAATGAAATGCCCAAAACAATAATAATAATAATAATAATTATAATGCTATGACAGTTTATTATTATTATTAATATTATTATTATTAATAATAATAGTGCTATGGCAGTTTATTATTATTATTAATAATAATAATCTGTCATATTATTATTATTAATTATATGACAGTTTGGGGTAAACTGTCAGAGAATTATTATTATTATTAATTATTATTATTATTATTATTAATTATATGACAGTTTGAGGTTTGGGGATATTATTATCAGATTTTATTTATTTAGCACCAACAATTTTCGTAGCCCTTCTTACAGTCCATACATTCAAAGGGTCCGACAAAACTAAAACTGACAGACTAAGACAATACTTAAGAAGACCCCAAGCTTCAAATCTAGAGGGGATGGGGTATAGAGACAAACATTTCTGTATAAGAATTGTATTAGTGGCAAAATAAAATATTAATACATTAATATTAATAAAATAATATATATATATATATATATATAACTATAACAATATGTTTTGAAAGCAGTCAGTATATGGAATAGTATTTTTTTTGACAAGGCAATAAAGACGTTACCCTGTACGTGTTTGGGTGTATTATTGTCTCTATCTCACAGAAGAAAAATTGTTCTTCTTGTTAAAAATCTGAATTCCTTATGTTTGATATGAAAACAAGAAGTCCCATCAGCAGACTGCATGGATTGCCAAGTAGTATAAGAGCATTTAACATGTTTCAGCATTTTTTAATTTTCTTTTTTTTTTAAATAAAACTTCTGACTCTCAAAAATGTTGAGTATGATTTTCTCACAGGTCGTGAATACGTTTAGTCTATTTTAAAGGCTTTTTTCGTAGATTACACACCGTAACTGGCCTGCATGGCGTTTGCTGATTCTTGATATACTCTCAGATGCGGCGCCAAAAAATATTCAGCCTTAACTGACGTCCAGAATATTTTTAATGCGTGTTTATGAGGTGGTTAATATTATTAAACAATATTTCGGATGCCTTACATTCTTTTCACCTTATTTAAAGGGGCAGTAATGACTTCTTATTTTTGAAACCTAGAAACCCAGCTCACTTTTCTCTCTCTGCATTCTCTTTATTTTAAATTTTTTTTTTCCAATTTACTCACAACACCATCATTATATTACATTCTATTTATTGATATTATAGATGGCGTAGCATTGTTACAATAGAAGACATTCAAATATTTAATTTCAAATGCCAACAACATTAACACGCATTAAAACATACTGGCACAGAAGGAGAAGAGCTTACAGTCACAGTCAGAGAAGACTTGTTGGGGTGAGGATGAGGACGATATATAGAGATCTTGGAGGTGGGCACGACAGAAGGCTTCTTTAGGATGCTGGTTGAGGGTATCAGGAGGGATGGTTGGATGCCTCTCGGAATAGGTGGGTTTTCTAGAGGGCTTGAAATTACAGTAAGAGGGAGAAAGTCTGAGATACGGAGAGGGTGGTAAGGACGCGAGAGCAGAGATATCCGTTGGGTGGATTTTGGAGTTGTCATCAGAGATATCAGAAATTGTGGACGGCGGGATAACCAGAAGCTCGGTCTGGGAGATATTGAGCGTCAGGTAATGGGACGCCATCCATGATACAATTCCAGAAACAGTCTGTGAGGCAAGAGGGTGAAAAATCAGGGGAGGAAATCTTGATTAGAGTACCATCCACATCTATGATTAAAAGACAAATATGGGCTGTTATAACCTTACTTACTTCCCAAGTGTCCTTTATTAGGGGATCAGTCCCTCTCTCTTTCCCGGACATCCCTCTTTTCAAGGGTCTCTGCATCTACAAAAGATTTTCTCATCTTGAAAAAGAACCTCCAGCTTCTCACCTCTTTACAGTTAATCTATCCTGCTGAAGGTACAATGACAGATGGATTTCTTTTATCATTCATGTAATTGCTTTTCCCATTTTTAGGTTATTACCAACACTGATTAGGAACTGGAAGACCACCGCCTCATAAATTCAGCAAGCATTTCACTGTACATGCGTCATTTCACTTGCAAGTACCTGCTACTAATCCTGCCAAGCTCTTACACACAATGTTAGCATTAACCGGCCAAATGAAATAAGGTTTTTGGCTTCGAGGTCGGTACCCGTCCGTTTCATTTCTGTTCTCATGGTTCTTGGGCACTGGCACAGTCCCTGTCTGGCTGGCACAGTAAGTAGACAATCAGCCAGCTCTGAAAGTATTTTTTTTATATCAAATGCTCTCTGTTGAGCATATACATTTTAACATTATTCCGACACGTGTCGTTTTTCCCTTTTCTAAATTTGTACCTTAAAGGTTTAACAAGATTAAATATTAAATCAATAAAAGATTAAAAATAAATTGATCTCATCACCATAGCCTTGGGACCAGCAAGATTTTTTTATTATGTTTATTTATCTGTATGTCAACGATTATTTATGTCTGTTTACTATAGAGTTATTCTTCTTTAAAGAAAGTAACATTTCCTGGTATTGATTGCTTAAATACGCATTGTTCTTCCTCTTTTCTTGACATGCACACCTTGAAAAGTCTACTACATGTACGCTACGTGTATAAAGTAGACGGATCTGTAACTGGGAAGTAAACCACAGATCTGGTAAATCTATTTAAGTCAACATGTGATGAATCCCATTATGTTAGGTTTTCCAACAAGATGCACATCTTTCAGATGACCTTTAACCAACTAGAATTCAATATTTAGGTGCTACTTCTACTTCTCCATCCAAGAGTTGCATTTACATCCCCATGTTTACTCTTGTACTCTTCGACATTGTTTTAATGGTTTACCTTTTACAGTAAGATCAAGTGCAGTATGTCAAAGAAAGGAAAATACTTGGTCCATCAGCCTTAAGATCGAGATACTCTGAAGCCCAAGGTGCTTCTGAGCCCCCAGGAAGGTCCATGAGCATGACCCTAGTACGGGTTTGTTGAGAGCAGTGAATATTCCACAGTGGAGCTGGATCCCCAAAGTTCTGTCTTTTAAGGGGGGAAGTGGACATGCCTTTTGGCCGCCATTTTCACTTGAAGGCTTCAGTGGTTCGAGCCTTTGGCCGGGGAATGAAGAAAGTGTATTGGCACCGGGGATTCCACCACATACCTATTGTACAGCGCTGCAGAATATAATGTCGCTATATAAAGCAATAAATAATAATAATGTTCTTCGGATAGAGCGACTGAACTTCAAGCTTCGGTAAAACAAAAATGATAAGACCGGTAAGGCCATTAATGTAGCATTTCATGCATAAGAGCTGTTCAGCCCTTTTGGTTTGCCCATTATGTTTTATTCTTATTTCTCAAGCATATCAGGACCATGGCCTTTCAGTATTTCCAGGGAACCCATATGCCTGGATCCATTTCTGATGGAGTTGTGTCACAGTTCTCCACCATCTTTTCCTTTGAATATAGAGGGACGTATCGCCAAATGCCCCCTCTGGGCAGCCAGTGATGTGAATACACTAGCTCTAATGTTTGAGCGCATTTCCCTTCCTACGTCTGCGGAGAATCATCAGATGAAGGTAACGGTGGCTGGTCCCTTGCTTTTTTTTTTTGGTCTGAAACCACCAGCATCCGCCAGTTTAGAGTAGTCCTTCATACACGGTGTCCCAGCCCAGCCTCGGGTGTAAGTTGCAATTTTCATGCGCCCGGTTAGGTACTCACACGGGAATTGTCTCCATCACAGCTTTTAGAATATGTAATATTTACTGTAACATCCCACAGTTTGTACTTTTTTCCCATTTTTTCTTAGATATTTACCTTCATTGATAACAGTAGCGGCCAGTGTGAAGTTCTTTTTTTTTTTGTAAATCAAAATTTTTATTGGTTTTCAAACATTTTATAACACAAAGTGAGAAGGGGAAACAGAAACCGAATGGGGAAGGGGAGGAAGACAAAAACAAAACCAAAATGGACAGCGCATGACTCAGGAGTACAGCACGAGACCCTGACGCAGCAGGGCGAAGTACAGTGACACAACCCAAACAGTAGAATCACGACAGGAATACGAGACCCCAACACCAGAAGCCCAAGGCCCCAGCTCAATTAAGGCAACAGAGATTGGGTGGAGGGATCCAAAAAGTACTGGGACCAGTAGAACCAGGTCCGCCTATGGCGCTCACCCTGTCTATCAGAGCGGGCCACCAGCTCCTCCAAAGCGCGCACTCTCTCCACCCTTAGGATCCATTCCCTAAACGAGGGCGGGGTGACAGAAGCCCAATGCAAGGGAATCAAGGCTTTAGCCTCATCCAGCAAATGGCGGAGCACAGACCTCTTATACACCTTAACAGGCGTGGTGGTATGATGGAGCAGATAACTGGCAGGCTGAAAAGGAGGTGGAGAGTCAGTGAAACGCGGGAGGACTGCCTGGATAGCTTCCCAGTAAGGAACAATAAGGGGGCATTCCCACCATATATGAAGAATCGACCCCACCGACAGTCCACACCTCCAACACAACTCCGAATGGTCAGGAAACATGCTATGCAGGCGAGAGGGGGTACGGTACCAGCGCGTAAGCAACTTGTAAGAAAGCTCCTGAGACCTGGTGCTAAGAGAGCAACCATGTGTTAAAGAGAAAATCTTCCCCCACTGTGCCGCTGTGAAGGACACCCCAAGATCCGATTCCCACCTCCCCACATAAGCCGGCAAAACCTCATCCCCCACCCTCAAGAGCAACTGATACAGCAGGGAAATCCCATGAGGAGGAAGAGCATCTTTCAAATGTAACGATTCGAAAGGCGTGGGGTCTCTGACAAGGTTGTGTTTCTGAGGAATAGACCCAACATAAGCCCTGAGTTGCAAATATTGCAGAGTCTGCAGCGCAGTCGGGTCAACACCCCCAACAATGGTCGACAGGGAACGGAGTCGCGTCCCTTGCATATAGGACCCCAACGTCGGCGCATCTCCCGGAGCCGATAGCAGAAAGGAACCCCCCGACATACCCGGGGGAAAGTCAGGGTTAAACCGCAGCGGCGTCTGCGGCGAGGGATAGGTGAGTAGCCCGGAACCACGGGACACAGAATGCAGAACCGCCAACGTAGCCAAAAGAAAGGGGTGACCCCCCGCCTGCCTCCGAGCTACAGCCGGCTCAAGCCACAAAAGCACCTGCAGCGGCACAGAGGCGGCATCTGCTTCCAGAGCTACCCACAGCTTATGGGCAGGGCGGTAGGTCCACTCCAGGGTACGCAACAGGTGGCAAGCAAAATAGTAGCTGCGAATGCAGGGAAGGCCCAAGCCCCCCACATCTTTAGGTTTCTGCAACAAGGCCAGAGCCAGCCTCGGAGCCCGTCCCGCCCAGATAAAGGAGAGGAACAGAGCCCTCAAGGAGGAAAAGAAGGCACGCGGCAAAGCTATCGGCAAGGCTTGGAGCAAATACAGCACCCTGGGGAGGATGTTCATTTTAAGAGTATTCACCCTGCCCACCCAGGAGACAAACAGGGAACCCCAGGACCGGAGATCTTTCCGGATCGCCTCAAGAAGAGGGGGAAAATTAAATTCATATAAGAGGGATACATCATCCGCCAACCAGACCCCCAAATGCCGCAGTTTACGCACACACCACCGGAATGGGAAGGAAGAAGCCAGAGCCTCCACTTCAGCTACAGGAAGGGAAATGTTCAAAATTTCAGATTTGGACAGGTTGATTTTCAAGTTAGAAAGACAGCCGTATCTCCTAAACTCATCCATCAGCACAGGTAAGGACACACGCGGGTTCACAAGGGAGAACAACATATCATCCGCAAAAGCCACCGTTTTATGGTGCACGCCCCCACCCACCACACCGGTAACGTCCGGATTAACCCGAACAGCCTCCAGAAGGGGCTCCAGAGAAAGGACAAAAAGCATAGGGGACAACGGGCAACCCTGCCTAGTACCGTTAGAGATAGAGAACCGGTCCGAGAGGGCCCCATTAATACGCAACCTAGCTGACGGGCAAGTATAGAGAGCGGACACCCAGCGCAGCATATGCGGGCCAAGGCCCACCGCCCCTAGCACCTCAAGCATGAAGGTCCAATCAAGCCGATCAAAGGCCTTCTCGGCATCCGTAGATAGCAAGACAGCCTTGGCGCCCGACCGCTTAATTAAATGGATCAAGTTGACCGCCCTCAGGGTCCCGTCCCTACACTCCCTACCAGGCACAAACCCCGACTGGTCCGGATGTATCAAACCAGGGAGAAAGCGCCCAACACGCATAGCGAGAACCTTGGAGAACAGCTTTAGGTCCACATTGAGAAGGGAAATAGGCCTATAATTCCCACAAAGCTCCGGATCCCGACCTTCCTTCGGAATCACAGAGATCGTAGCGGCCAAAGTGTGGGGGTGGAAGCCCGCACCATCCAGAATGGAGTTAAACACAGCTACCAACTGGGGGCCAAGGACAGAAAAGAAAACCTTGTAGTAACTTAAAGACAATCCATCCGGGCCCGGGCATTTCCCCGGCTTAGAGGACTTGAGCGCATAAGCCAATTCCTCACTGGAGATCGGAGCCTCCAGCAGCGCAGAGTCGGCCGGGGACAAACGGCGCGGCAAAAAACGCGACAAATACTGGCGAATAGCCAGTCTGTGGCCCTCAAGCGCCTCAGGGGCATCATGCGTGGGGGAATGATTATACAGGGCGGAATAGAAAGTAACAAATTCCTCGGCTATAGCCGACGGGAGATAACGCATGCGACCACCCGGGGAGCGAATTCTGGGGATGTAGGACAGCTGCCTCTTCCGACGTAAAGCGCGAGCCAAATACTTCCCAGGCTTATCCCCATGCTCATAAAAGATGGCCTTAAGCCTATCATAATGCCTCTGAGATTGACTATGAAGTATATCGGCGAGTTCCGCCCGAAGCACAAGCAAACGGTTAAAGTCACTGTCACGCAAAGTATCCTTATGAATTGCCTCCAAAGCTGCTATCTGCACAGAAAGATCACTAAGCTTCTGAGCAGAGGCCCTCTTCCTCGCAGCCCCCATCTGGATAAACCGGCCACGAGCCACGCACTTATGAGCCTCCCAAACCGTAGGAAGGGGCACATCAGGGGTAACGTTGGTCAGAAAATAGTCGCGAAGGGCCGCGGTCGTCGAGTCCCGCACCTCCACCTCAGACAGCAAGGACTCATTCAACCGCCACGAAGTCTGAGTGGGACGAGTCAACGGGGATGCAAGCGTCAACTTCAGAGGGGCATGGTCCGACCATGTAATGGAACCATAGCTGGCCTCCTTCAAAAGGGACAAATGGTAGTGAGTGAGGAAAAGACAGTCAATGCGGGAGTATCGTTTATGCGGGACAGAGTAAAAGCTAAAGTCTTTGTCAGTCGGGTGGAGGGCCCTCCAACAGTCAACCAACTGGTCAGCAGTAAGTAAAGCATGAATCCTCCGCAAAACCCCAGGCGGGGTCTGGGACGTCCCCGTAGAAGAGTCCAGTTTGGGGTGGAGAGCCACATTGAGGTCGCCCCCAAAAAGCAGTAAACCGTCCTGAAAGGAACGGAGTATCCGCAACGTCTTAGAGAGCCACGCATGTTGTTTCACATTAGGGACGTAAACATTAGCGAAGGTATAGGCCTTCCCGGCCACCCGGCCCTTGACAAAAATAAATCTACCGTCCGGATCAACAAGGTGCACAACATCAGTAAGCGGAAAGTGTCGTGAAAACAAGATCGCCACCCCCTTTGACTTAGACTGGGCGTTATTGCTAAGGAAAGCCACAGGATAATCCCGGGACATCAAACTAGGGTGGGACGTGCCCCGAAAATGAGTCTCCTGCACAAAGGCCACCGAGACACGGTGACGCTTCAGATCACGAAATAGAGCCGACCGTTTCTCCGGCACATTAAGGCCCTTAACATTGATTGACAGGATATTGAGATCAGCAGGCCGATAAGCCATGACGGTGTCCACAAAAGACAAGGGGGGAGGA
Source organism: Spea bombifrons (assembly GCF_027358695.1). Lineage (NCBI taxonomy): Eukaryota > Metazoa > Chordata > Amphibia > Anura > Pelobatidae > Spea > Spea bombifrons. Next base: position 111,162,557 of record NC_071089.1, read on the forward strand.
GAGAAACACTAGGAGAGGGAGACGAGGAAAAGGGAAGGAAGCAGGTACAAACCGACCCACAAACGTACAGACAAACAAACAAGAAAAAGGGAAAAGAGAGGAGAACAAAACCCCCCCTTCCAAAAAAGTACCAAGGGCGTCAGCTGGAAAAGAAAACACAGTAGGACCAAAAATAACAGGACCACAGTGTACTACCAGCACGGCACGACGCCTACGGTCAGAGGCGGAGTAACGGCCGAAAAAGAAGCCGGACAAAACCAAACAAAACAAAACAACCGCAAAAGGAACAACAAACATGAGACCACCCATCGGTCCCCGGCCTGAAAGGTAGCGTGTCACAGCAACAGCCCCCCAAGGGGAAACGAGCGAGAGCAAGTGGAACCCCTAGGCAGAGAGAGGTAGATAGCGCGGCACGCCACCCCCCACAGAGACACCAAAGCAGAGGGCAAATGGCCTCGCCGACAGCACAGCGCAAAGAAAATAAAAACGAAAACTATAAACCCCCCGACCCCTCCCAAAAGTGCCGAACCCCCCACCAACAGAGGACCACCCCCCCGTTGAAAAAGAAGTGTTGCTCGTAAGGAGAAAAAAGCGAGCAATCACCGCTCGCAGCACTCCCCCATAGACAGCAGATCAGAGGGCAAGCGGCAGCATCGATACAGTAGCGCAACAAAAAAGAAAAAAGAAAACATAAACCCCTCCCCGACCCCACCCCCACCCAAAAGAGCCGAACCCCCCAACCAGGACGAGAGCACGCCGAGATGCACACAGAAGTGTCGCCCAAAGATAAAAAAGGAAGTGAGCAAGCGCAGAGCGCTGCACTCCCACAGAGATGGCATAACAGAGGTCAGAGGCAGAACCAAACTATCAGCGCAAAGAAAAATAATAAAAAGAAAAAAATAAATAAATAAATAAAAACATAACCCCCCCAACCCAAACCCCCACCCAAAAGAGCCGATTCCCTCCCCCTACCCCTACGAACCACGACTAGAGCCAGCAGATGGACACTCGAGGCAGAAGCCCCGGGCCCAGATCAGCAACAGATATAGGAGCATGCCGGCAGCGAATGTAACGTACACAATAAAAATACACACTCACAACCCCCCCCCCCCCAACGCACAGAAAAAAGTAAAAGAAAACAAACATAGTCCCCAAAAAGTAAATAAACGTGCGCGGCGATACGGCAAGAGGCTCCACACAAGGACAGAAGTGCCCAGGATCGGGATCAGGAGAGCGTCCACAAGTGCGGCATGAGGGCCCAAGAAGACCCAGCCAGAGTCACCAAACAGGTCCCGAGAAGGTAAGTCAGGAGCCCAAGACCAACATGGACGCCCGACCGCGGGCAAAACAGCAGGGACGCAGCTCCTGAAGTTATTCCTCCGGGTCCGTCGCCTCCGGAAGCTGCATAGACAGCCTGCCGCGACGGGTTACACGGCCCGGTGACCGCTCCCGCCGACGTGAAGTCCCTCCAAAATTAGCGGCACGATCTGCCGGAATGGCGGGCAAGTCCCAATCCGGAATCCGAAGAGCAGGCAGGCGGAGATCCCGGAGGAAAGCAGGCAACTCCCGGTGAAAGCGGAGCGAGAAAGTAGAACCTCCCGAGCGCACGTTAAGGCTAAAGGGGTAGCCCCAATAATACTGAACGCCACGGCTCCGGAGTTCGGCTGTAAGGGGTCGCAGCACTCTGCGATTCTGCAGGGTGATGTCGGACAGGTCCTGGAAGAGGGTGACCCTGGCGCCTTCGAAAGCCCAGGATCCCACCTCTCTCGCACGCCTCATAAGCTGCTCCTTCAACCGGTAGTCAGTCACGCAGCAGATAACATCCCTCGGGGGCGCCGACGGGGGACCCCTAGGCCTCAAAGCCCTGTGAGCCCGATCCAGAGAGAGCACAGTCTCAGGAGGCCTCCCCAAGAGGCCGTTGAACAAGCGGACCACAATACCCCTAACATCTTCAGGGGTGTCAGAAGTGACCTCCGGAAGGCCTCGGATCCTTATGTTGTGCCGTCGGCCCCTGTTATCGAGGTCCTCCAAACGCCTCCTGTAATCGGCCAGACAATAAGCATGATGGGCGGAGGATAGCTCCAGGGCAGATGTCCTCTGGGCCTGCTGAGCCGCTTCAGTCTCCCGGAGCGTGAGGCGACGGTCCACACCATCCAGATCTGCCCGAAGGCCCGCCACCGCGTCGGTCACGGTCTGCTTAAGCTCCGAAAGCAGCGTGCTAAAGTCCTCCCTCCACGGAGCAGAGGAGAAAAGCTGGCGAACATCCGCGGAACAGGTAGGTACACCGGCCTCTCCGGACACTGCATCTTCGCGCCTGTCCCCGGAATCGCGGGAACTCGAGGGCGACGCTGCCTCGTGGTCTTCAGGCGCCTGCGAGGCCAGCGCCGCTGGGGTACGAAAGTACTCCCTAAGGGTTGCCACCGACGACCCGGCACCCTCCCCAGGCACCGACGGGGCGGAGGACTGCCGTCTATTACGCACCATGAGTGCGATTGATAGCTAATAAAAGCTAATATTACCGGGGGACCGACGGAGCTCAGGTCTCAAGCAGCCATCTTCTCCAACGGTCGGCCACGCCCCCCGGCCAGTGTGAAGTTCTCTCCATCCTCCGCAACACACCTTTCTCTATCTAATTGTTCCCCCATCTATGCCTGGATTGCTATTACTTGTGATGAATTAATGTATGGCATTCGTTCCAGCACCGCATGAGTTTTAGACCTCTGTCTTTCCTTAGGATCTTTTCTCTATTTCCGGGTTTTGGATATCCGGCTTAGCTCTCAATCCCCAGTCTTCATTCCATTTGAAGAAAACCCCTGAGATTCCAAGCGCCTATGTAACTCTATAACTTTCTCTATGTTGGTCCAAAAACAGTCTAGCTATGTTTCCACATATTCACTAAGAGTCTTTGCCATTTACATGAAATCAGGAAAAAAAACCAATATTTATATAATAATTTTATTAAAGTAAGAAAACAGGATATGAAAATAAAAAACAGCTTTAAAATTGTGCTTGGACATTATGAGCAGATAATAATATTCAGCAGAAACCCAGATAGATCACAGATACTTTCTTTTTTTTCTGTAAACGCTTGTGATCTGTGATTTCGAAGTTGTAGTTCAGTGCAGCATTAAAATCTCAGCCTGTCTGGGCATCTTGTTACACCAGACGAAACCTTCCGTAGTATAACGCTTGATAGACTAGTCCAAGGGTGTCCAACCTGCGGCCCTCCAGCTGCTGCAGGACTACATCTCCCATAATGCTCTTTCAGCTAGGTGGCTGGCAGAGGAGTATGGGAGATGTAGTCCTGCAGCAGCTGGAGGGCCGCGGGTTGGACACCCTTGTCCCTTAGTAGTATATTTTCCAGGTATACGAGACAACATTTATTACGTATACTTAGCTAATGTTTTCTTGGAACCGCTATAATGACAAATAACAATCCTCCCCTAGAAAATATAGAATTATATATTTATAGAACAATAAAAAAACCAAAAACGGCCCCCAATATTCACTGACCCTCCTACTTCCAGAGCAGAAGGGAAAACCCCTCACAATGAACAGAAATATCACATATAAAAACTAAAGCTAATGAAATCAGGTATACTTATTCCAAAATGTCAGAGAATAATACATGATAAATCTCCAATTTATTACGGAATGTGGATCATTTATGTTAATTGTATTAATCTGTCTGCAAGATATCTTCTGGGCTGTTCTTCCAATATGATAAGGAATATACTGGTGAGTGTTTAATCAGGGGTTAAGCTTTTGTCTTGTAAAAAAAAAACCTAAGGCACTAACATCTAAGTAAAAATATGAAGTAAAATAATTAACCCTGGGAATTTAAAAAAAATTGTGTTCTTTTGAACCAAAATACCCGCATCCATAAAAATACAGATCTCCTAAATACAGCATCTATTTCCGCTTTGGTTTTAGAACACTTCGTGATAAGTAGGCAGCCCCTTTTATTTTTTCTCAGCCTCCTTTAAAGTTGATTTATGGTACTTCTGACCGACCCCGTAAGGCACGTGCGCTGCGATGGTGCCCAGTTCTTGAGCCCCCTCGATGTGGAACATCTGGTCGTCAAAGAAAAGGTGAGGCTTGATCTTCTCCAAGATGGGACCCTTTGGAGCACCTGCTAGAAACAGGGCTTCATCGACCTCCAAACCCCAGCTGCGCAAGGTCTTCAGGGCCCTGGCTCCTGAGCTAGCTGCACTCCGGGCTGTCACGAGGTAGGTCCTGATTGGGCAATTTAGACGTGCGCCCTTGGCATGGAATTTCCTCTGAAGTTTACCCAAGGATTCCAGAAAGCATTTCAACGGTCCCTGTAGACAATAAATATAATAGATGGTATTAGTTGCTAATATTAGATACATGTTTGATATATTTTCCATCCAACACCAAATGTAGCATTTATTTTGAGAATAATTCAATTAAAATCTAACTCTTTAGGACAAAGGAGGTAGTAGTACCTCCATGAAGACCATCCCTTAAGGATGATGGACGTACTATTACATCTTCAGCTTTTTCTCTTTGTTGTGTTGGGTTTTCACAAACATATAGTAACACGGGATGGATTTGACTTTATTGAGGCTATAGCCCTTAAATATCAAATTTACCAAAACATAAGAAAAAATCTCACAATTCAACTTGTAATATTTGCCTTTAAATGACAATCCTCGATGAAAAGTCTAGGCAAATAAGGCGTCTCTAAACCCAGACATGCAAAAGCTACAAATAATTTGCATTAACTGTCCATAATTTCTAAATCTGAAAATGTTTTTGTTTTCCATTTTTCATCCAGTTTAGTAGATTTTGCCTTACAAACAAAATATTTGCTATTCAAAAGTATGGGGTCACTTTCATGTAACGAGTTGCATAGGGTTTTCTAATGATCGAATTGCAAACACAACGTGCCATTGGAACACAGGAGTGATGGGAGTGATAAAGGAGTGATGGGAGTGATAAAGGAGTGATGGGAGTGATAGAAGGCCTCTGTACGCCTATGATGAGATTCCATTAAAAATCAGCCATTTCCAGCTACAATAGTCATTTACAACATTAACCCCGTCTGCGCTGGATTTCGGATCCATTTCATGTTACTGTAATGGACACTAATTTGCTTTTCTTTCAAAAACAAGCAACTTTCTAAATTACTCCAAACTACCCATCCCGACCTGTCCTAAAAAAAATAAACTATTTATGTGAGGACAATAAGCGAGAATCAGGGAAATTATAGTAGGAAAGCTCTTTACCATGTCATCAAGGATAAAATGCTTTATACGTATAGTGTTTATATTCACCGACGTAACCTCTTCGTATGTCGGCATTGTGCCTATAGCTCCAAATCATTTTAAACAATCTTTCTACCTTGTTTTGAAAGCACTTCTTAAGCTCTATGACGCCAGCGACATACGGCGTGAACGTGCTAAATAAAACCAGGCGGCTGCCAAAACCTACGTGGATTAATAATTCTGACACTAAATATCACTTTTCCATTTGTGCGCATGTGCCAAAAGCTTGTGTTCCCGTGTCGTTCATTTGCAGACATAATAAAACATATATTTTTTTGCCTGTGCAAATTGATGAACGCAGGATATTATTATTTAATGTATTCATATTTATTTATATTAATATAATTATTTTTTAATCCCATTATATGTGATCTATATATTTGCTGGCTGCTTGGCTAGCACAGTGTATAGAATAAGAAAACTGCTCATGACGTGTCGTCGTGCCATTTACAATTAGTAGCGGCTCCTTAAAGACAACAAAAACTGACTTGCATCGTTAACCCCTTCATGACAAAGGGGCTCACAATGCATTGTTTTTAATGGGCTTAAGGACAACCCATTGTCCTTAAAGGGTTAAAGAATAAAATTTGACCTATTCATTGATGGAGCTGATTTCAAAGTAGAGCCACTTCTTCATACTGAGGTGGTCCTAACGGCCCCCGGATATCTATGTGATTTCACATGTCAAGAGGATTTGGTATTTTGAAGATGCTAAGGTTTTTAGGGGAATCTTTAAGGGAACAACCACCTAAATGCAGCAACCAATCGCAATGCATTTAGACAACACTGGCCTAGAATACCGTACCTGTGCCAGAGGCTTGTTCTCAAATTTCTTCTCGTGTTCAAAAAACGAGTCTAGTCCCTTTTCTTTTACAATCTGCTCCGATTCATCGGAAAACAAAACAGCATCCCCGTCGAACGCTACTCTCAGCTGCTTCTCCGACAGGACCAGATCCTTCTTGGCAATAAACATGGTGGCGGCTGCAATACCTGCAAAAAGATAATCCATTCTGCAAAGTTAAGAGAGCCGCGTAATTAGAAAACGCTTACAGAGATTTATAAGGGGGCGATCGCGAGAACGGAACGATGGAAAGTATTAACGGCAGAAAGGCTCACAACCGAAGGACGACGATGTATGATGGAATAAAAGGATAGAAAAGATGCAAAGATAAAAAGAAAAGAAAATGGTGGTTTCAGAGGAAGGGAAATAAGTATGGAAGCACAAAATAAGTGCAATGGAAATATAAAGGAGGTAAGAGACATCCAAGACACTTTTAACCTCCCAGCAGAAAGAAAACAATTGGACACAACAGGTCTACAGTTCCCATGATGCCACATTTGGTAAGTTAATAAAGTACGCCAATGCGGGCGTCTACTTTGGTAACCTAGAAGAACGCATAAAATCTTCTCTCTGATGGATTATTTCAATAATTTACTTAAAATTAAATTCTGTCTCCATATTCTACTGCAGACTTCACATTATTATTATATTTTATTTATATAGCGCCAACCATTTACGCAGCGCTTAATACATATTTTCTAGGGGGTACGACAAGACTAAGACGGACTAAGACGATAAATACACAAATGGATGGATATGGGCGTAAATGTTCTACAGGAAGAAATGGCAGCGCATGGAATTAAAAATGTGTGTATTTAAAATAATAATGAGGCAAGACGCAAAGCACCGCTAAAGCCTTTGGTTAACGGAGCATCAAAGACGTGTCTTACCTTCTGCAATGGCTTCCTGGACCTTCTCCGAGTCTGCCGACAGGTACAGATTGGTCAAGTAGGCCTTGAGGTATCCAATTGGACTTTTACCGCCCGTCATGCAGAAACGCTCGATATTCAGATCTAAGCATGAAATGGTGGTTTGATTAAACGTATTTTGACACATTTCAGTTTAAGCCGAGTCATTCAGCGCGGTAACATTTTGGCAGTGATTTAACCATTTAGGTTGGTGCTTCGTGAATACATCGGGAATAACTGGGGACCATCCTGAAATGTAAGCGCGTTGGTACTTCTTGTGCAATACAGAGGGACTCATTGATTCAGTTAAGGTAAGAAGTAACAAATCTCCTTGGCTTAACCATGGATTATGCGCGATCATCCCTGGTCAGATACTTTTAACCAGAAGGGCTGAGTTGGCCCTCAACGTTGAGGTGAAATTCTCTTTGGTTACTTTAATTCATCCTTCGCATAACCCACGTGTTATTCGAACAGAACCGATCCTGCACCAAATTTGTAACACATGCAGCTCTTCGTGGCTTACTTTAAGAATGGATCCCCTGCCGCCATTAAAACAAAGAACAAGGATCAGATGTGCAGTAAAACTTTACTATATGTTGTTTTAAAGCACTATGCGCTGGGCGTTCTCATGGAAAAAGACCTGTTTTTTCTACCTTTAAATAGAACCAGAAACGTTTGGAATCGGAATGCCGAACGGCTTGACATACTGTAGGTGTCATGATGAAAGTCTTCTGCAAGACCACCCTGGGTCAGACGAGTTTCCTGATCCCCTCCTCCCCCAGCTCTATCTGCTGACCTTAAATTTGGGAGCGATCTCTTCACAGCTGGCCCTACCATGATATGATTTTTTTTTTTTTTGTTCTCCTTTTATCTTCTAACGTATCCCACCGGCAAAAGGAAAGAGGGGGCGACAGCGGCCATTACTCATAGGCTGAGAAGTCTACGCCTAATCCCCCTGTTAGACAACTTTATCATAAAAAAAAAAGACTTCAAATGGGGGCTTATGAAACGAGTGGGAAGCGTGTAAGAAAGAGGCTTGTCTTTCAGCTGTGATTTGTAACTTGACATGTTAAGCCCGCCGCCATGGGCTCATGCCTTTGTTGAAAGCTTGCGTTGTCACCCATGGCCTGACATAAGCAAACAAACAGATCTACATTCAAAGGAGCTGCCTGAGAGCCAGCGCAGAACGCCCTTCACCATAGCAGCACCAAAAAAAAGCATAAAGCGTGCTGTTTATTTGACTTACCATAGTGATTGATGCTGTTTATAAGCCTGACCCCAACCTGGGCATGGTTGTTGGTCATCAGGACGATATCAAAGAGCTCCTCGCTATCGGGATAGAGAGCCCGTAGCTGCTTATTAACCTCTTCTACAGCCTGCGGGGGGAAATGAAAAGACAAAAAAATACGATGAACGCTGCTTCCTTACAACGTAGCAAAAGCAAAGGACGTCCATGTGGTTCTTTCAGTTTCTCGGTTGAAGATTTAACGGTTATTTTTTTATGTTTTAAGATATTTTAGATGTTGAGATCCTCACCGAGATTCCGACCGACTGTTTAAACCGCTTTCTAATCGGATGGAGTCTTTTTTTTCCGTGCAAACAGCTAATTTTTTTGATATACGGCTACGCTACGAATGTCATTTTACGGCATACAGTCTTAAATGGAGAGCGCTGGCTTATTTGGGTCTTAATTGGTGCAGCTTTCAACCTCTACGGATTATTTTTGGATATTTTTTGAATTTTCTAAATTTTGTTTAATTTGTTCAAACGTTGTGCTTCCGTTACATGAATATATAAAGCTTTCGGTAAAGTTTAATATAATTTAGATTTCAGAAATAAAGCACACTCTTCTATAGCGTCCCGCTACACCACCAAATAACACAATGTTTAATTTATAGTCTAGATTTTTGGTAACACTTAACCCTTTACGCTTACGAAGCTGTCAGTAGAATTCTATATGGAAGAGAAAATATAGGCTTTCTGAAGCTACTTTGGACATAGTTTAAAGGTCGATAGCACTATGCGTTTTATATTGTCCATTTTTTTCCCCAAGGACTTGGCGGTCAGCAACACATACAAATTTGATCTGCCCTTGAAATTTTGCTGATATGGCAACCATACATAGTAGGTGAAGCTGAGAGTCCCTGTGACTCATCCCTCCCTGACCTTTACCTCCCATACCCCCGGGCACTTGCTAAATGCTATAGCTAACTTTGCCCGTACCTGTCCTGAAAGGCGTGGAACGCGTAGTCCACATTTTAAAAACAAACAGTACATATGATCAGAATTATTAGTTTACGTAAAAAAAAATCGAAACATACCTGCTGACGGTGCTGGAGACCTACCCTTGGGAATTACACGTACTTTGCATTTTTAAAGGGGGTGTATTATGGTTTATGGTTATTCTGGGGTGTATTCTGGCTTTTTTTCCTAAATTAATATTCAAATTTTGGGGGGCACAAATACGGTAATTTAAATGACTAACTTTTAGTCAACACAAAAGTACAGTTTTCTGCGCACCAACGCCAGCTAACACAAAAGTGATACATTTAGAAAAAGAAAGGAAAATAAAAAATGCAGTTATTTTGAGGCTACCATTTAATTTAAAATTATTTATAGAAACTGAATTTTTTTATTAGAATTATTACTTATCTGTGATATTGTTAAAAAAAATATATGATTATCTCTACTGTGTAGCAGTATCACATCTTTTTTGGCGCTTCCAAAATTCAGACATAAAACTGCACATTATAAAGTTACTGCCCATTAGATTGTAAGCTCACATGTACCATTATGTCTTAACACGCGTGTAATATTACTGTCAATTTGAAATTGCCTTTGCGAAATATTTTCACTGTTCTCTATTGTAACAATGCTACATAAATAAATGTAATGTTACGCATTTTTGTAAATAGCAGGTTTTAGACGCATTTGTTCACAAGCATCATGCGCTCCTAGGAACGCTGGCAATGTCCGTGATCGGGTTTAGCTCCGGCATGTCAGCCGGTCCAGCCGGTACGGAAGCCAACGTTAACAAAAAGAGCTGAGCCAAAGAACACACTGCGTTTGGACGCGAACACTACAAATAATAGATAATGGGAAAACATGCTTCGACTGCTCCTTTAAAACACAAGCAGGCCAGATTCAGTGACCTGCGTAAACACGCGCTGGCGTGAACGGTGCTGAACAAAAAGCATTGTTTGCGATTCAACTACCGTTCCAAATGAGGCGTGAAATTTTTATACTGCAACTTAAAGTAGGTCTAGAAAATTATAGAAAGTTCTTAACTGATTTATTTACAGTAAAAAGGTGACAGAAACACACAGTACACGCGTGGAGGAGTTGGAAACGGAAAAGCTCAGCTGTTTGTAGACAGATGAATTTAGTACAGCATTGCAAGGGTTAATAAAAAAAAAAAAAAACTATCTTTACCGATTAATTGACACTTTTTTTGTCTGCAAATATCAACTGACAAATGTCCCAGAAATCAATTAAGACACTGTGTTAACCATATGAATTGAGAAAATATAAAAAAATATATATATATTTATATATAAAAATTATATACTTAATTAAATGAACCCCAGGCTGACCCAAACCTACACAAATAATAGTAAATAGGAAACCAAACTTCTTAATATTTGCTTTCCAATCTGCATTTCCAGCACTGGACACCACAATTTTAACTGTGGATTATGATATTATGTGTTATATATATATATATATATATATATATATATATATATATATATATATATATATATATATATATATATATATATATTAACGTGTTTTCTCTTCATGCCCCCTTTCTTTTTACACTAGCACGAGTATCAAGGGGATCTGGACACATTTTTATGACTGGTTTACGTTTAATTGAACCTAATTGTTTAATTACTTTGAAATCAATTGGCTGCCCAGAGGTTTACTTTGATCTGCTCGTGTAGGAGGCATTTGTTTGCCGTCGCCAGGCCCGGACTGGCCATCGGGCACACCGGGCATTTGCCCGGTGGGCCGGGCCACGGCAGGGCCGCATTGATTTAGGGGCTGATGGAGCTGCAGCTCCTGGCCCCTACCCTCCCTACCGGGTCCGCCACTCTAAGGGGCCGGGAAGTCCCCACCAAGGCCGGCCTTACGGGTCTGCGGCCGCACAGGGTATAAATTAAAACATCGGGTTTTTTTTTACTTTATTTAACATCCTCCATGTTAAATAAAGTTTTTTTAACTTTATTTAACATGGAGGATGTTAAATAAAGTTGGAAAAAAACCCCGATGTTTTAATTTAAACCCTGTGCGGCCGCAGACCCCTAAGGCCGGCCCTGGTGGGGGCTTCCCGGCCCCTTAGAGCAGGACCGGCCTTTGGGGTGTGCGACCGCACAGGGCGTCACACTCTAGGGGGCGGTCCGCACCGGGTGCCGCTCATCAGGGGGTGCCAACTTGCGGCACCCGGCACCCCTCCAGAGACGGACAGTAACGTCCGCCGCTGGAGGAGCAGGTTCGCAAGGGAGCGGTATCGGAGGTCTTTAACAGACCTCCGGTTCCCTTGAGTGATTTTAAGCCGGGTTCAACCCGGCTTAAAATCACTCAAGGGAGCCGGAGGTCTGTTAAAGACCTCCGATACCGCTCCCTTGCGATCTGCACGGCAACAGCTGCTGTGCGCCGGGATCTGACAACAAACCCCGGCGCACAGCAGCTGTTGCCCTCTGAACCGGAAGAAGACAGAGAAGACAGAAGAACTGAAGAAGAGGAGGAAAAGGAGCTGTAAGGAGAAAAGAGGAAAGGTAGGAAAATATTCAGTGAGAGTGGATTGGTGTATATGTGTGGATTGGTATATATGTGTGGATTGGTATATATGTGTGGATTGGTATATATGTGTGGATTGGTATATATGCGTGGATTGGTATATATGCGTGGATTGGTATATATGCGTGGATTGGTATATGTGTGGATTGGTATATATGTGTGGATTGGTATATATGTGTGGATTGGTATATATGTGTGGATTGGTGTATGTGTGGATTGGTATATATGTGTGGATTGGTATACGTGTGGATTGGCATACGTGTGGATTGGCATACGTGTGGATTGGCATACGTGTGGATTGGTATACGTGTGGATTGGTATGTGTGTGGATTGGTATATGTGTGTGGATTGGTATATGTGTGTGGATTGGTATATGTGTGTGGATTGGTATATATGTGTGGATTGGTATATATGTGTGGATTGGTATATATGTGTGGATTGGTATACGTGTGGATTGGTATACGTGTGGATTGGCATACGTGTGGATTGGCATACGTGTGGATTGGCATACGTGTGGATTGGCATACGTGTGGATTGGCATACGTGTGGATTGGTATACGTGTGGATTGGTATGTGTGTGGATTGGTATATGTGTGTGGATTGGTATACGTGTGGATTGGTATACGTGTGGATTGGTATATATGTGTGGATTGGTATACGTGTGGATTGGTATATACGTGTGGATTGGTATATATGTGTGGATTGGTATATATGTGTGGATTGGTAAATGTGTGAGAGTGATGGGTGTTATGCTGTACCATTTCCAATGTCTTTTTCATGATCTAATTATGCTCTAAAAGTACATCATAACTCCCATCACTCTATACTGTTCCATACAGTGGCAGAGCTGGGAGGCAGAGGCCTTGCACCCCCACCGCAGGACTCCTGAAAGGTAAGTGAACTTCAAAGAGGGAGAGGGTAGATAGTTAGGAGGGGGTAGATAGGGAAAAGGGCGTGAGACGGGGGAAAGAGGGTAGATAGGGAGAAGGGAGTGAGAAGGGGTAGATAGGGGAGAAGGGAGTGAGAAGGGGTAGATGGGGCAGAAGGGAGTGAGAAGGGGTAGATAGGGCAATCATACTCCTATCATGCCAAGTCTGCGAGTACATCCTGGAATCTGGGTATGCCTGGGCATGATAGGAATGTGATTGCTGTTAACAATCATATATATACATATAATATTGTTTTTTAATTGTTTTGTCCTATTTTGGTGTGTTACTTACTTTAAATAAAAGTGTTAGATTTTTTTATGGTGTGGGGAGGTCATATTCGGTTTCGGACAGGTAAATGCTGCATTTTCGGTTTCAGTCCAGAATTCGTTTCGGTGCATCCCTACTACTAAGCCAGACAATGAAGTGGTAGGCCTACACCACATCAATGTTTGGCGTAGTATATAGTGATTGGTGTTATGCTGCACTATTGTCAATGTCTGGCTCAATGTATAGTGATAGGGATTACGCTGTACCACTGTCAATGTGTGCCTCAGTATATAGTGATAGGTGTTATGCTGTACCACCGTCATTGTCTGCCTCAGTATATAGTGGTAGGTGTTATGCTGTACCACCGTCAATTTCAGCCTCAGTATATAGTGATAAGTATTATGCTGTACCACCGTCAATGTCTGCCTCAGTATATAATGATAACAGTGAGAAGAGGCAGAGGTGGTAGATAGTGATACAGGGGGATAGATAGTGAGAAAGGGGAGTTTTGTTACAAGTTTTTATTCCTTTCTTTTTTTGGGATGGGGGGGCACCAGAGGAGTAGTCCGCACAGGGCGCCAGAACACCTAAGGCCGGCTCTGCCTTAGAGTGGCGGACCCGGTTGCAGTTGCGGCGGGCTTAAGGGGCTCTGCCTTAATGCGGCCATATTTTAAGGTACTAGCCTGGAGCTGCAGCTCCATCAGCCCCTAAGTCAATCCTGCCCTGCCACAGGCGCGGTCGCAGTTGCTGCTTGCTCTGGCAACAAGGTAAGTAGGGTGAGGGAGGGGGCTGCAGTGAGAAGGGGCAGAGGGGGGTTAGGTAGTGAGAAAGGGGGAGAGGGGATAGATAGAGGCGGTACATATTGATAAGTGGGGAAGGGGGTTACATAGTGAAAAGGGGGAACATAGTGAGAAGGGGCAGATAAGATGATGAGAGGGGGTAGTGTGAATGCGTATGAGAATGAATGAATTCATGTGTGGATGAATTGCTTGAATGATTTGTGAGACTGCATTAATGAATGTGTTAATGATTTGTGTGAATGATTAAATGCAAAGATGGTACATGAAGGGTGGGCTTTAACAATAAATAAATAAATAAATAAATATGGGCTGCTCAGGCTTAAATGCCCGGGCCTATTTTTTGTCCCAGTCCGGGCCTGGCCGTCGCAGTTACTAAACATGTCCGTTTGAGCCGTTATAGCTTATCACCGTGTGCCCTGGGTCGGGAGTTTCTACACCCAACGTATTTCCTGTTGGCTTCTTGATTACGAAAGATCCTGCAACAGTTAAGGAGTGTGAATCAATCTATCTAGGTGCTTAACAGATAGAAAAAAATGATTTCTTGGACTCTGCACCAGTTCTAACAAATAGGAATGGATTTCAGGACATGCAAAGGAAGTGAAATGCATGATGGGAAATTCCCAAATCACCAAACGCGACCGCATCTCGACAATCATTGCGATATTTTATTCTTCTACAAACGACAGATACTTTTTAACAACATTGTATCACCTGGTTGTACATCGGCCGGGTCTGAGTCTTTACATCGGGACAAAAATGGGCAGACTAGATGGCTGAATGGGTCGGATTTGCCATCAAATTCTATGTTTTGAAGTAAAAATAAAACAATAAAATTGAGTTAACTATTGTTATCACTAAGCGGACACAATGAGTAGTTGTCCTACATTTTTTAATTTGATCCCAACCCGAGTTAGTTTAGATGGTTTAGTTAGTTTACACGGGAAGGCCTTTGTACAAAGATATTTGTACAAATATTATTATTTTTATTATTATTAATAATAACCTAATGCTATAATACATGGGAAAGCCTAGGCTTGAGATAGCTGTACAAATATTATTATTATTATTAATTGTACAAATATCTCAGGCTTTCCCATGTATTATAGCATATAATAATAATAATAATGATAATAATAATAATAATAATGATAATAATAATAATAATGATAATAATAATAATAATTGACTGCACTAATACATGGGAAAGCCTGAGATATTTGTACAATTAATAATAATAATAATAATATTGCAAGTCTAGGCCTTCCTATGTATTATAGCATTATATAATATTAATATATATATATATATAATAATACAATTATAATGCTATAATACATGGGAAAGCCTGAGATATGTGTACAGTTATTATTATTATTATTATTATTAATAATAATGTTTACAATCTGCTATAAAACACGGGAAGGCCCGGACCTGACATATTTGTACAAAGCCAGTAAAAGGCACAATTGGACTCGGGATTTTAAAGGTAGCCAAATATTGGCGCCGGAGTTTCATTGTCGTAAAGAAGACCCTTCCCCTTTGCGGCTTTTCTTTTCATCGGCCCCCTGAATAAACAATTACTATGGGTTCGGGTATCAACATTTTTTTTTTTACCATTTTCCCAGGATCTGCATTATTAAAATTTGTTTTAATAATTGATTTGAGTTATTCTTAAAGCTGTGACACGTCCCCTTTAACCCCTTAAGGACAATGCCTTGTGAGCTTGTACATGTACAGGTTTGGTTGTAAAGGTCGCTATGGTTGGGGTGGATTCTATTGAAATTAACAATATAATAGAATAATTACGAAATTAATAATGTAATACAATTATACATATAATTAATAAAAATGTATAAAATGTAATAGGGTTTTAGGTTTTTTTTAAAGAATTTTAAGAGCAGCTGTGATTTACGTTATAGATGAAAGACGTAAAAATAATAAAAATTAAGTAATAAATAAAAAATGTGACCGGTGTTTGGAAATGATTATTTTGACTGAAATTAACATATAAATCGGAATAGCATTCGGTTTTTTTTTTGCTGGTTCTCCCGTAATTTTTTTGTTGTTGTAAATATTAGTAGTTTTTATTTATTATACCTGTCCACACAACTTGTCTGGAAGGCGTTCCTATGTATCTACTCCTCCTTTGCATATTAATAATGATAGCTTATATATTTTACTGCTACATAGCGATGCTTTATGTCTTTACAGAGGGCTGTTACTGTAAGTGGGAAAGCGCCTTGACCGGTTTAACAGGGTTCACACCCAAGTGGAGTAACGAGCACTTCCCGCACTCCCATCCCTTTCTAGAAGCTGACAGATAATACCCTGTATCCATAGATAAAAAACAGACAAACACAGAAAGTGACGGCCCGTCTAGTCGAAGTCCTTGGTCTTGTCTTAAGTCAGAACCCATATCCCTATCCCGCGCATGTTTATATTCCCTTACGGCGTTCACTTCTACCCCTTCTGCCGGGAGGCTGTTGCACTTATTAACCACTTTCTCAGCAAAGAGCCAGGACTCAAACCCAATCTTTGGCGTAGCAGCCTCTGCGGACTACATCTCCCATGATGCACGGCGGGCTGGCTATGCTCTATGGGAGTCGTCACACTCAGCAGCTGCTTACAAAGAGCTGCCGATCCCTGGAATGGAATTTTGCTATGCCAGGCGTCCATGCGCAGCGTGTCCTGGTAACACTGCACCATGCCGCAGGGGCTTTCTGCACTGTTTAAAGGGGCTGCTTTGTGGCCCTTACATTTGGGGAGGAATAATGCCGTAGGGTACACGCTAGCTTCCCTTTTCGCAGTATAGGAAGTGGCTTTTCTACAGCACACACCCTTTAAATATCCGACACGCCGGCTGTCACTGAACCGGTCTCTGGTGACGTCACAGGATGGCCACTGTGATCAGCCGGTCAGCAGCACCCACGGCATGCGCCGTCACAAGTTTTTCCTCCCCGAAGGGCTCTCGCCAGCGCCAAGGATGTTGGGTCACCTTATGCTCCATTTACAATCAGAACCGGTGTTTTTCTAGTGAGTTTTGGGGTTTTGTTTCCATTTTTGTTTCACTTTTATTTTCATATTGTTAACCGTTACAGTTTAGGTGGCTACATTTTGCAGACTATGTTATTTTTACCCCCCCCCGACACACTTTTTGCCCCCCTTATACCTTCACGAAGGGGAACGCGGGCCCCGTTTTCAGGGGCTCCTCTTCGTGTGTTTGTTGGTGCTGCACGTATTTTTCCACCCCTTCCTCCTCGTACATTTTCCGGTCCTCCGACATGTTAAACAGAACCCTGGAGGAGACGGCGATGGTCACTGCGTTCTGCGGCTTCGGCTGCGGGACAGACATGTTACCGTTAACCCTACGAAGGCCACAACACAAATTACCATTTAAAACAACCAGGGGCACCGCTGAGGGGGCATTTAACCATTTGAAACACCCAGGGGCACCGCTGAGGGGGCATTTAACCATTTAAAACAACCAGGGGCACCGCTGAGGGGGCATTTAACCATTTAAAACAACCAGGGGCACCGCTGAGGGGGCATTTAACCATTTAAAACAACCAGGGGCATATCTGAGGGGGCATTTAACCATTTAAAACAACCAGGGGCACAAGTGAGGGGGTATTTAACCATTTAAAACACCCAGGGACACATCTGAGGGGGTATTTAACCATTTGAAACAACCAGGGGCACAGCTGAGGGGGTATTTGACCATTTGGTGCCAAAGGAGCAGAAAGGGTTACACAGATCTATACTTGGAATTTGGACTATGCAGGGGTGTTAACCCTTTGGGGCCCACTGGAAATGAAGAAGCATTCAAATACTTGTAGTACTATTTAAATACCATTTAAGCTGTAACCCCCCACCCGTACTCATGGGGTTAAATGATGCAGACTACCCCCCCTCCTCACACCCCCTCCCGTTACCAGTTTCGGCCTCTTCTTGGATGCCAGGCTGTCATAAAAGGCCTTGGCTGAGGTGACGCCCTCGTCGTGTTTGGGGGTCTCTGCCGCGGGGGTCGGTTGGGTGCCGGTGGCCGTGCTCATGGTGGCGAGGGCGCGGGTGGCAGGAGGTTTGCGGCGGGTGTCTCTGAGCTCGGCTTCCCGGCGGCGGAGATCGGGGCGTGTGGCGGTGGGTGTGGGGAAGGAGGTGGGTGACTGCGGGGCGGGTCCCTCCGGTGCGGGAGATACTCGGCACCCTGGGCTCTGCGGCGGGGGCTCTTTTAGGGGGGTAGAAAGATGTCAGAGATCCGGCTGGCAGGTCCTGCGAGAATCGGCTCTGTCTTCAAAGGGAAGCGGGAGGCGGACACCGGGGAGCAGAGAATGCCGCACACCCCTCAGCACGTTACATAAGAATACGATCTATTTGGGTGTGGATAGAACATGTCGGGGTGTCGGCAGGTAGATCCGGGTGTCGGCAGGTAGATCTGGGTGTCGGCAGGTGAGGGTGTCCGCGGGCAGGTAAGGGGTGTCCGGTATCCATGGTTGATCTGGGTGTCTGCGGGCAGGTGGGGGTGTCCGGTATCCGCGGGCAGGTGGGGGTGTCCGGTATCCGCGGGCAGGTGGGGGTGTCCGGTATCCGCGGGCAGGTGGGGGTGTATTTAGTAATACAGCGACGTTAATAATCTGACACCTCGTTCCTCTGGTATTTTCCCCAAATTTCTAAACGATTTATTAAAGAATTTCAAGTTTTAATTTTTATTTTATTTTGAAAAAGGTGCAGCCCAACAGCAATCAGATTTCAAAGTCTCGGACTGACCAGCGTGGTTAATAAAACTCCTTAAACAGAAGATTCATTTATTATTTGGAGATTTAATAACCCTTTTTATTAGCAACATTATTTTAAATCGTTTAAAACATATACAATGTTTTATGGGAACGATAAATTGGGATTACGGGCTCCGAGCTCCTATACAAGAAGTGGGTCAGTAGAAGAAAGAAGGGGCAAGAGGATTAGGGACTGTCCATCCTAAAATGGGACACTTGGGAGCAGGACCCCCATTGGTCACGCCAGGCAATAGCAAGCTCCTGGGCCGAGATCCAAGGTCAGTCTGCTCCACCTTGGGTTGTACCCTTCACATCGTTATCTGGAACTCAACTTGTCTCCTTAAATGGTCTTTTCTGACAGGTGGACTTCCAGGCCTCCAGACACTAAAATAGTACTGGGTGGGAGAACGGTGGACCAAAGGCATCCGTCACATATAACAGTCACATGTAACATACGTGATACAATGTGTTGGAAATTCCAGACTGATTTCCTGTGAACCCTTCCGAAGCAAGAGGAGCTCCACCAAATATTTTACTACTATTATCAGATTAAAATTACTTTTCACATATATTTAGTCGTCCCCCCCCCGATACATCTATTTTTTGCATCGTTAAATGTTTTCAGGCAGCTGCATGTTAGCCATTTGTGTTTTGGCTTTGTTATGTTAGCCCCAATCTACTGGAGAAACACCCCGACTGCCTGTTATAAAAAAATAGGCGCTGAAGGTAGGAAGAGTAAATGAGAGATTGAGAGAACGTGAA
Organism: Spea bombifrons; assembly: GCF_027358695.1. NCBI lineage: Eukaryota > Metazoa > Chordata > Amphibia > Anura > Pelobatidae > Spea > Spea bombifrons. The sequence goes on from NC_071089.1 coordinate 111,181,930, forward strand.
TGAGCGTGTGAGTGAGCGTGAGAGAGTGAATGAGGGTGAGTGTCAACAAATTTCCATTCCAAATGGAAAAAGTCGTACGAATCAAAAGGTCCAAAGCGTTTTTGGTCTGCTCAAACCACAAAAAAAAGATGACCCCGTAAGGGTAACGCGGACCACAGCAGAGAATAGAGCAAGCGGTGAACGTGTTCTGCCACTGCTTGCTTTCTCATAAGTTCTCCACCGTAGCTTAGTGGGCTACATCAGTGATCAATGGGGGAAATCCGAAGGAAGTGGACGATTATTTCTATGGTGATTGTAAGCCATGTAGCACCTTGACCAGCCTTTGTACATATGCATCGTAGACAAGTGCCCTGGCTGCCACGGTTTGTGGGGACACTAATCCGTTAATTTAGCTTGCCATAGAAGACTTCACAAGTCCCAAGACCTATTGGTGCACAACGTCATCCTTTAATTGTGGCGCAAGCAGAGCTAAAACCGCCAAGGGCTTCTGAAAATAATTAATAGGCCTAATGTGTCTTATGTCTATACCTGTATTTGTGCACATTTGACACCCGGCAGTTATTTGATCCCTAAGATAAGATTCTTCTCCAGTGTTCCACCTGACTGGCCACCTGACACACTGGCCAAATGCCCGTGGGCCGCTGGCAGGCAGAGCCACACATTCACACAATCTGGCGCTCATGCATGAGGTCAGTGGCTGCATATGCCGCGACGTACGTGAGCATTAAAAGTGGAGGCTGCGCCTATCCAGACGTGGTCCGCGCTTATGTCATCAGACAGCCGCTGGCCTTAAAGTGCCGACCCATAAGCAAACCTAGGGAAAATGTGCCCAAGCCCTGGCACTCAAAAGTTTACACCATCAGAGGACCCTGTAAGGTTTATTTGTACATTAATGTTTTGTCTACGGGGGGCAACTCTTATAGGTAGCCAGGACTGTAGTAAGTCTGTAGCAGTGAGTAAGGTCTTCTCCACCTGCTGAAGGCCGTCTGTCTTCTACTGGGTTCTCGTAGCCAAACTGCTTGTTCACTTAGCTTTGACCTAGGTTGCTATCTATTGGAAAGCAGTGTGAAGTAAACAATAATATTGACTTTTTTTATAAAGCTATTAAAAAAGTTACATAGGGCTTTTTTTTTTTTTCAACCAACGAACCTTGTGGCAATGGCTGCTTATATGTGGTGTGCGTACCATCTGCTGCTGATATGTAATTTTATTATTATTATTATTAATTCACTACTATATATATTCAATACTAAATATATATATAATATATTATGCTAACCAATTATCTAGCAAATGTCGGGATGAAAACGAGCAAGTTTAATTGACATCACTATGATTTTGGATATTAAGCCGATTGTGTGACCCTGTCAAAAGAAGTTAGCGGACACCTGGCCGAGTAACCACTGAACTCTGTCATCATCTATTTATCTTCAGAAACAACTATTCCTGATCCCTCACACTAAATCGCTAAGGATGTGTCCATCCGTCACATTCCCCTAGGCACAAAGATTACTAAAAAAATGTATGTGCCACGAGAAGGCCACCTGGGAACTGGGGCAGAATTGCCTGAATAGGGGGATTGACCCCCCAAAAATGCAATGGTTAGGATTTACATCCATACATTCGGATAGATATATATATTTACGGTGTGTGTATATATATATATATATATATATATATATATATATATATATATATAGTGACTAAGGGCCCCTAAACATATTTCTTATTTAGAAAAAGATAATCTCTATAATAAAAAAGATTGGGCAACTAACTGAGTAAATGCCCATTTACCTTCAAGCAATGAATATAAGCAAAGGTCAAGGTGGTGCCAGTTATCTGTACCTCGGACTTTCTTGACTGTAAATCCAGTGCTTTTGATGCATTATGTTATATATTATATGGCCAAAGTATGTGGACACCTGGCCATCACACCTGTATTTGCTTGTTGGGCATCCAATTCTAAAACCCTTTCGTTTGTTGCACGGCTACGCTCCTGATACCCGCTAAATTGTTGCTGATCCCAGCCTGCTGTCCTGTACCCCGGTGGTGATCCTTGCTCTGCTCCCTGGGATTCTTTCTAGTCTGGCGACTACTCTGCCAAGAGGTTCCAGTTCATCTACTCCAGATAGGCCCTAGTATTCTTTTTTTGGGCAGGCCTACAACCATGGGCATTAATATGAATTTGCCTCCTCCCTTTGTCGCTACAACAGCCTCAACCCCCCTAGTAAGGCTTTCCACAAGGTTTTGGAGTATGTGTATGTGTGTGTGTATGTGTGTATGTGTGTGTGCATGTGTGTGTGTATGTGTGTGTGTGTGTGTGTGTGTATGTGTGTGTTTCAAGAAGAGACAGCACCACACTTAAAGTCATGGAGCTCTTTAGTACGACCCATTCTACCGCCAATGTCTGTCTATGGAGATGGCTGCCTATGGGCTTCATTTTATACACCTGAAACACCTAAACTTAATAATTATGAGTTGCGTCCACAGACTTTTGGTCATCTTGTGTATGTTAAAGAGGACGTCACCATTGCATGCTTAAAACAAAATGCAGCAGAAGGCTTCCAGATGACAGCTGATGTACATGCGCGATGCATATTAAAAAAATGTCGAATCCCTTTGGTTTATTTGTGTTTTCGGCATAATGACATGAGACGATATTTTATATATATCTTTCCAAACGGATCAGACCTATGATTGTTTTGTTTCAACTCCATTTCATTAAACAAGCCTTCATGTTTGGAAAGCCAAATTGTTTCAAAAATAAATCACATTTATGTTCGGCTGTTGCCAAGTTAAATATCGTCAGTTTTGGGCAATTATGTAACTTCCAGATTTCTTACCAAAGCAATAGCTGATAAGTCAATCGTCGCATAAAGAAACGTTCCAGACCAGATTTTATTAGTTTGTCCTTCACGGATGTATGTAAAATAATCTTTTTTTTTTCATTATTATTGCTTTTCCCTTTTTAAGGAAGCTTTCATCCTAACGGTGTAAATCTGGAGAATGTCCGAGCCAAAGTAAAAAAAAAAAAGTTTAAATACAATAAATTGGGTACTTCTGTTTCTCCCAAAGAATGTAAAATTAACATTAGCTTAACGGCTACTAAAAATGATGGGTTATCCTATACTTTCTTTTTACATTGGTGTTTATACATTATTATTATTATCAGGGGAGGGCTGGCAGCCTAAGGCCTGGGGGGCAAGTCAAGTGAAGTGGCTCCGCCCCCTCGCACTCACCTTTCACCCCTCACGCTGCTCCCATCACTATGCGGCCATCAGACTGCTGGAAAACTGATCTAAACGGCCGCTGGGTGCTGATGCCACCGGCCGGAGCTACTTTAATCCTTTTTTTTATTTATTTAATATGCCGGATCGGCTTGCCATATTAAAAAGAAATAAATAAAGTATTAAAGTAGCGCCGGCCGGCAGCATCAGCACCCAGCGGCCGTTTAGATTCGATTTCCAACAATCTGATGGCCGCATAGTGATGGGAGCAGCGTGAGGGGTGAAAGGTGAGTGCGAGGGGGCGGAGCTTTCACCCCTCACGCTGCTCCCATCACTTGGCGGCCATCGCATATGGCCGCTGGGTGCTGATGCCGCCGGCCGGCGCTGCTATAATACTATTTTTTTTTTCATTTCATAGCCGATCCGGCTTGCCATATTAAATAAAAAAAAAAAGTATTAAAGTAGCGCCGGGCCGGCGGCATCAGCACCCAGCCGTTTAGATTAGATTTCTGATTATTATCATTATTATTATCTGACACATACTGATTTTTATCAATCATCTATCAAGTGTGTGCAATAATTTGATTTTCAGCAATAGTTCATCATTTACTTTTTTAAGGGAAATTTATATCAAAAATGTGTATAAAAGCAACAAAAAAAAAAGTCAGCCAGCAGAATTTTTCTGTGTGAAATATTCCATGGAGAAACTTGGCTCTGTCCTCTCTGGCTTCATGGCTCATTAACCTGTCCATTACACTGAGCAATAGGTTTCTGTCTTGAATCCCAGCTAGAATGGAAAGCATGTACAGTATTGCTGGTGGCATTGATCTATAAAAACTGTGAACACTTCTTGGTGCTTGACGTCTAATAAAAAGTGCAACTTATTGCATGGCGCATGAATTGATGCCATGAGAAACAAGAAGTAAGCTGTTGAGCCAAAGTATAAAGCAAAGTAGACCAATATCCAGATCACTTAAACTTATATTATGTTTATTTTTGTTGTTTTGGTAAAAATGTCATCATTTTTTTTTTATTTAAAGTGTTTCTACAGGGATTCTGTATGAAACCTCCAAAGCAAAGATTTACGTCTCAAGTTGCCCCTATTCTTGTAGGCTGTTAGACACCCGTATATATATATATATATACATAACCAGCCACTCAGACCCTATCACTTCTCCCAGTACTGCACCCCCCAGGACAATTTCATGCATTCCACAGGGCTGAGCCAGGTCTCTTCCTTCTCATTATCACAGCGCCCAACCCACCGAGAACACTGATAATGTGTCTCGAGAATCTCATTCGTTACGACTGCTGCTTCGGAGCTAATGTTTGTTGCATAACAAGTGGCCATTCCGGCTTAATGCAAGCGATGAGATGCCTGACATCATTCTCCTTGCAATGGCCAACCTTTTGCTTGATACGCTCTAAGCAAGGTATTCAGAAGACATCTCCCCCCGGCGATAGATCTTTGCTTGTTTGTGGGAACCCAGCGCATTCTTTTAAGAGAGTAGCAAACTGGCTTAACTAGTCTGGAAATAAGTGTAATTTCCAGAAAACTTGTTAACCTCCACATATCTGCTTTTTTGGGGGCTTTCATACAATTTGAGGGGAGAACATAACCCTATGTACTTTTTCCTACACACGTGTCTGCTCGTTATGTTACCGTTTTGAATGAAGAATGAGAATAACGATCACCTGTGATGTCTTCTTTGAGTCCTGAAATCCTTCATGGAACAAAAATATACGAACGCCGTCTATTGCTGGGCTATTAAGCTATCAAACATTGTACTGGCGTAATATTTTCTTTTTTTTGTTCCATATATTTCATTGTGACATTTGTTGGCTTGGATGTACTCTGCCTAATGTACATGTAGTGTGGAAATCTAGGGTAGGTGTTATCACAGTCGAACCGTTGGCACGTGAACCTCTGGCAAAGAGCTGCTGGTAGATTTTGCCAATTAGACAATGGAGACACAATGAGTCATGTCTCCTTCAATGACACTGCTCAGCCGTAGACAATAACACAGAGCAGCATTCAGCGGCTGAGATCCAGAGAATATTGTAGCCAAAATACATCAGAGTAGAGCCTGAGACTCTTCCTCCAACAGCTTTCCTACATGCATATGGTGGGCCATATTTACACAAGACAAGGGGAAATGCTAAATGTTGAGCGGGCACCATGAACAATCCCTTGGTGAGGACCTGGGCGTGGGTCTGGTTGCTGGGTCTGGATGCTGGTAGTGTCCATGCTGTCGAAGAGAGAAAACAGGAGATTAGCTGTATGTTAAGTAATGTTTTTTTATTACCCCAGTGGTGAACAGTTGTGTAATCCTTACTTTTAAAGGAATAGTGTGATGGCCTTTGTGGTAACTTGTCTTGTCTTCGTGATCTCCATAAACAAAGCAAATAGGTTTAGGTGGACGTTCCTAGAATCCTTCCCTTCCACAGTTCGAGACTTAAGTGCTTAAAGGAAGTGATGCGTGAATACACTGCAAACAGGATGTGATGTCAAATGGAGTGTATATAATATAACGACGCACAGGAAATTCTTCTGTTCTTTCTTTTTGCTCCATGGTGGATGTGGTGAGACTCAGCTGCCAGCAGTGAGCTATTATCACATGTGGAGGTTTAACAGTGGGTGAGATCAAGGGAATTGTTATAAATATATGTATATAGAGAGAGATAAAAGGGGGTCATTGACCTCTGGGTGTTGGCTATGCGTGTGTATTTGAGATAAATGTGTTTGCTGTGTTATTACCTGATAATAAATACCTTTGAATGTAGACAAACCTTTTGTGAGATATTTTTATTTGGTTTAACACCACATCCTTGACACTCCCAATATAGAAGAGTGCATAGTGCGCATATACTTTAATATGTATTCTTCAAAAATGGAAAAAAATAATAAAACAGCAAAAAAATACCAGCCACCTCCTTACTCCCAGTTTGGCTCAGGTAACATGTACATTACCTCTAATGAGTGCCCACTTTTATGCTCGCCAGTGTCATATCAGAAGCATCTTATAGTTATATAACATTTACATGCATTTTTGACTTCACTGTATAGGTCTTTCTCTGTCATTATCTTAGGCCAAAGGGGTCCATAAACTGTTACTATACATAATCTGCTTATACTCATACCTGGGAACTCTCCTTGGTTAGCCCAGAGACTCCGGGAGTAGTGCAGATTCTCCGGGGCTCCGAGTCGCCACAAGAAAACTCCTGACAATAAACCCAACCCCCACCCATTTCGCCCTTAAACAGTTTGTGTGTCCTGCAACGTCAGCGGAAATGCCCACCAACGTCAGCGGTACCACCAACCGATGTCAGAGGACTTTCTGCCGGCATCTCCCAAAGGGAAGGCCATAAAGTTTCCAGGTCTGCTTATACGGTGGCACCTCCTATGATTGCACGCGAATTAGCAGAAGCAGAATAAAGCAGAATGACTCTTTATATATCATGCCTTACATGTTGTTCTGTTGAATTTGAAACTAATCATCTAGTTAAAACCAAATGTAGCCCATGGGTGATTAATTTTCATTGGCCATTATTAAGCATAAAGTGTGGAACCCTATAAAGAGAATGTGTGAATGTCACCCGCCGCCTTCAAGTAATATACGCTTTCTAATCAGTAATCCTTTTGTCGCCTTGATCCTTTTTGACTTTGTGGTGTGTACTATAGATCGTTCATCCATCAGAGCTGCCCAACAGGCCTCCGGGGCCGGTGACTTGTGAAGCGTGGTAGTATTACCAGTAATTTCAGCCTAATTGACCAATTAACATTGTTGTGTATATATCATTAAGCATTTAGCATATCCCTGAACGTCAGGCTTGCCATAGACAGCCTTGAAATAGTTGAATACTGCAGACTGTTGGTAGTGGAGAAACAACATTAATGAAATAGCCAACAAAATAAACACACGTCCGTATTCATCCGTAATGACTTCCATTGATGATAAAGATTTTTCCAATTAAAATAACAGGTGATGGAATCCAAGGTTTTTTTTTATTATTTCATGTATCTTTAATAACTGTGCATTTTAATACCAGATAGTAGAATAAAATCTCACCTACAAAATATCATAGGATCAGATGAAGCATTCCGACACCTCGGCACTGTTTATGTTATGGGTTTATATGTTTTAGGGCTTTTGTAGATCCCAAATATCAGAGGTTCCTCAGCCCTTGCTTGCCGGCACACTTTCTAAAACCTTTTCGACTGTGTGTTTTTTTTTTTTTTACTGTATGAAACCAAAGGAGTCCATGATCCAAATTGAGTTAAAGGTTTATCCTGCAAGAGGGACCAAGCTGGCCCTGCATTTTTCATCAGCTTCTTCTTAGAAAAGGGTTTGACCCTTTGTAACGATGTACAGTTTTTTCTCCGGCAGATACTTCCCTAGGGATATACTATAATTAGCAAAGGTTTTTATTTTTTAGAGAAAACAAACTTGCATCCGTCTTATTGTCACCATGGGCGGTAATGCAGATCTAACGAAAGACCTCATAATGTATATTGAGGGGAACATGATGAAAATACCTTTAAGTGGTCACTAGTTGGGTTCTTCAGAAATAAGTAATCTTCATGTTGGGGTTTTGATTTCTCTATTTTATGAATTAGAAGCTAAATGATATAAAGATTTTATTTTCAAACTCTGTATCTGTCGTATATATAGTTTGTCTACTAAAGAATTCAATGGCAGCTGTCTTCACAATGTTATCCATGACCTAGGGGACCTGGATCAGTCCTTCAAAATCCAGTGGCACCTACAGTCAGCGCTGTGTATAACCAGTAAGGACTCTGGCCTTATGGTTTCTAGGCCAAGAAGAACTATGGTTCCATGCTTTTTGGTCCATGGTTTTACCTGCTATTCAACTGCTTGTTCCACTATCAGGGCCGAACTGGGGATGACTACGGGGCCCTGGTCCTTTAAAGCCAGTAGTCGTTAAATGATCTACATATGGCCGCCAGCTAGGTACCTGTTATGTTTTCAGCGTACAGCCATGGCCATCCAGCCAGTGGCCATACACTGCAGGAGCTACCAGCCACCGGCCCCGGGGCAATTGTCCAGTTTGCCATATGGCAAGTCTGGGCCTGTCCACTATTCATTACAAATAGTTCTACAAATATTTTTAAAGAATTAGGTCATGCAGGAGTTATTCTTCCTCTGTCACTAAAACTAATAATCCTAATGTAACTTTTCTTTATTATTAACACTATCTTTCCTAATGAATATAGCTATAAAATAGTTCCAATAATCAGCTAATACACTTTTATTAATGAATAATGCCCCATTCATGTTGTACGCTCGGCTTTTGCATAATACTGTCAAACAGTCAGTGTTCCACGTCACCAGATACAGAACAAAGGAAAGATAAAGTAGCTGGACAGTTTAAGAATTGGCCTGAAAGTAACGTTTGAAGGCCTGTATTTTCCTATGTACCTAAAATCACTTCCTCGGGGAGGCAGTTTTGGAGGACACACACATTTTTACAATTATTCATATCCCTGGTGTAGTCTTACAGTTCACACAGAAAAAAAATATATCATTTGTGGTCACATCAAAATGAATATCAAATTTCAAACAAAATGCAGAGTACATCACACATTGGATAAATAACGGGATGGTTGGAGGGAAAAGAAAGAAATGTCAAGGAACGAATAAAGGAAAAAATGCAGAAAAATTCCACCTGCTTAATATATAAATTGTAGACGCATATTATGAAGGCAATGGCTACCTGTCAGTTTCTCCCTCTAAAAAGACTTTTTCTGGTTTGCCTCACAATTAGGTAGAATTTTGTTATGTGGGGGGATGTTAAGCATACCTTGGAACTCTCTGGGGTTTACCCGGAGTCTCCAGGTGCAGTCTTACATCTCCCTACAGACTAAAAAGCATACTCATTCAGATTCCGGGGTACTGCTGAAATGACCAACATGTACAACACAAGAGATCAACGCACACCCAGCAAATACTATTTAAAAGCTCCTGTCTGAGGCATAAATACTGTGGATTCCGTCACAGTATATGGCCATATGTTGCTTAGCCCACCACCATGTCAAAGTACCCCAAGTTTGGCGAGTCCTATCTAATTTGTCATGGCGATATTGCTTACCAAGGAGCTGAATCTGTGGGACTGCACCGCATTTTAATATTCTTTGAAAATTCTTTGGTTTTCTATGATAACAAGAATGAGGAAAGTCTTTCTTTGCTTCTTTGGTGAATTTGTTGGATAGAGCTGGGGAGTGCAAACTGATCATGTTATTTGGGAAACATGTTCTTGGTGGTCCCTTTCTGGGTTTCCCCAGAATAAGTCCTCTCCTGAATAAGCCTGTATGTTATTTTATTAAATGCATCTTACTCGATGTGATCTAAGGAGAAATTATTTTATAGACAGATAGAGTTAATTGAGTCAAATGAATTTAAGCAGAGATATCATGACATACTTGTAGCGAATCAAAATAGAAAAAGGCTCCAGGCACTCATGGGTTCCATCAGGCAGATTTATTGGAAGAGATGAACAACAACGTTTCGACCTCACGACGATACTTGTAGCGAAAGCACAAATTTAGGAGTAGTGTAGAACAGGATGGTGTCAGCTACAGACTCTGTGATAGTGAGACTTTGCTCCTTTCCCCTGAGACTCCGGGTCAAACACCCAGAGACTCCGGGTCAAAAACCTTGAGAATCCAGGTCAAAAACCCAGAAACTCCAGGTCAAAAACCATGAGACTCCAGGTCAAAAACCATGAGACTCTGCGTCAAAAAAACCCTGAGACTCCGGCTCAAAAAGCCCTGAGACTCCACGTCAAAAACTCTGAGACTCTGCGTCAGATTCGGAGAGTTCCCAGATATGCACATTTCTATAGAACAGGCATACAGAAGAATACATTTTAAACAGGTCATATTTTTGCTAAAATACAGCTGCTTTAATAGTTTTTTAAAGCCAACTATTTGATGGTGTTTTGAAGCCAAATCTTCATCTGTCGGTTCTAGCAAAGGAATTAGATTTTTTTTTACTTTTTAAGTCGAAGTCTTTTTGCAATAGTTGGGGTTTGCTAAATCCAGTTTTTATTAAAAGGATTTAAGTTAATTAATGCTGAATGCATCTGCTCAAAGCTGATTACTGTCCCAAATGTTCTATTTAATTCCTCTCTAGAACATATACAAAGATTTGGAGTTTTGCATCATCATTTTACATAATATATTTTGTTTATAGCTTAATCTATTTATCTGTCTATCTAGATGGGCCAGATAATTACTTGTTTAAATATTTATGCCCCTGGCCATCCAATTTATGACCGTTAAAGAAGAAAGCCCTTTACCTTATATCATCCCTTATAGTTGTTGCACGCTATATGCACTAACCTCACAAAATACGAATGTTATTCATTCTGTGAAATCAGAAGGATAATTATATGATTGATGAAAGGTTAGTAAGGATCACTTATTATCAATAGCGGAAAAGAGTTATCTAAATCATTCAGAAAGATTAATGAGATTCATTAACTTTCAACAATTTACTAATCTAATGACAAAAATATAAATGAGTGAGGTTTTTGCTCTAACGTGTGTTCAGTGTGCACAACTGACAGAAAGTTTAAAAAATATACCATTCTAGCTTAAAACAAAATTACTGCTGCATGGGTGACACTATATATATATATATAACTGCAGCTCTTGTGGGAAGTTCCCGGTCTGCAGTGGTCAGTATCTATCAAAAGTGGTCCACGGAAGGAAAATCGGTGAACCGGCGACAGGGTCATGGGTGGCCAAGGCTCATTGATGAACATGGGGGCGAAGGCTGGCCCGTGTGGTCAAATCTGACGAGCTACTGAAGCTCAAATTGCTGAAAAAGTTGATGCCGGCTGTGATAGAAAGGTGTCAGAACACACAGAGCATCGCAGTTTGTTGTGTACGGGGCTGCGTAGCTGCAGACCAGTCAGGGTGCCCATGCTGTAGGGTCCACTGCCAAGAATGCCTACCATGGGCAAACAGACAAATGTGCCAGAGCTCTAACTGAGCGCTGTTACGGTCAAAGTGGATTTAAATGCCCAAACTGAAGTTCAGGCGTTTCCTGCCTGTGACGTCATCGATGACAGCAGGGACTTGTAGGGTCTGTAGATTGGGTTTCCTGCTATAATACCACACGGGCTGACTGCACAATATCCGACCAGGCAGTGTGTGTGTGCTGCAGCCCCAATGACAGAACAGCATTCCCCTGATTGCAGAAGAAATTGAGAGAAAGAGAGAAAAAGAGAGAAAGAAAGAGTGGGAAGTGGATTAATGGCTAAATTAATAAAGAAAGAGCGAAGAGTGAGAAGGGAGGGAGAAACAAGAAAGAATGAGTCCAAAAATAAGGGAGAGAGAAAAAGGCAAGAGAAAGAAAGAGGAAGTGGAAATAGAGGGAGGACAGGAAAAAAAAGGAAGAGAGCAAAGAGAGGAATAGAGAGAAAAAAGAGGGTAAATGTGAAGAAAGAGGTATAGAGAGAAGAAAGAAAACAAAAGAGAGCGAGAAAGAGGGATATTAAGAGAGGGAAAAAGAGGGTTTAGAGAAAAAAGAGAGGGAAGAAAGGAAGGTAAAGGCATGGAAAGCATATCATTCAGGATTGATTTTCACTTTTATTATAGGGGTCTCTTTTAGGATTGCCAAGTGTGTGCCTGGCTTGACCATTTTTTTCAGGCTGCTTGCCAGTTGTTACCCTGAAGGGCTCTGTCGAAAGTTTTTGCAGGAGGAAGGCTCTCCACTGAGCCATGTTAGATTTAAAGGGGATGCAGGGAGCAGTCAGCCTCCCCTGTGTCAGCAAACTGAAAACAATGCGGCCAATACAACTGAGGTGTCAGGAACCACTTTTTCGCTGCCTGAACCATGGCTTTTTTATACCTGTGGCATTTTATTCTGCTACCACTAGTGGCCACCCTCCGCCCCCCTGGAGCACTCAGAACTCATTACTAGGATCAGGTGTGCCTTATTACCTGAGTTGAGCCCTAATCAATACATCCAGCTGGGCCTTGTTACCCGGATTACCCTGACTTTATGAACCTGCCCTGCCCTTCAGTCAGGGCCTTTGTATTGAAGTCTGTGGACCTTCCTGCGCCTGCGTCGTTCCTGGTTCCCTGCTTTGTGTCCTTCCAAGTGGATTCCCTGCCAAAAGACTTATTATCGGTATTTATTTTGCTATATGTCCGGTTTCTTGCTTAGACTGTATAACCCTTATTTGCTTGTCCTGTCATATACATACAATACATTGCCTTACCTAGATTTCTGCTTGTGGTGTTTGTATAATCATGCATCATGGGTTACAGACCGGACCCCAAGTATCTCCTGCACATGGGCTCCTACCTGACCTGATTACCCGAGTCCTGACATGAGGCTTGTGAAACTGGTGAGTACTAGCCTCTGCCTTTTCACTTTGTTCCTGTGTAGTTATCTAAACATCTATGTGTTCTAAAAACCTAGCCCTACCCCTGTCTAGAACCCTTCCCATGTCCAACACTTGTTTAAACATTAAAAAAAAAAAAAAAAAAAAAGAATATTATAAATAGAAATAAATCTATAATACAACCAACAATTTAATCACTTGAATATTTTATAAACGCTTAAGACAAATCTAAATGGAAACCATCATCAATTCTGCTTAACAGTGTTTGAGATTTCGTAATGGAATTCCACTTTGTCATGTATGATTAAAATGACTAAGATTAATATATTTTTAAGGCTGTTTGAATCATTAATATTTATATCCATAATTTTCTGAATGCATAAGCAGTGATATTGGCTGAGATTATGTCCTTGGCTAAAGAAATGCCCAACAGCTACATGATAAAGTGACAAGTTAACTGGGAGGTCGGTGACATGGTCCGATTAGAATTTAAGAACAGATTTGGTTAAGTTTAATATCCAAGGAAAGAAGAAAGCAGGTGTACATTTTAAGATTACCGGGAGAGTGGTAGATACATGGAACAGCCTCCCACCAGAAGTGATATAGGGTAATATAGTAAAGGAATTTAAATTGGGCAGACTAGATGGGCTGAATGGTTCCAAATCTATGTTATGTATTTAATTTACTGTTGTTAGGATGAGCTAAAGTTTATAAAGCTATATAACCTGAATATTCATTTATTTAAGTAAAGCCAGTGACTTCTACTTCTGGATATCAGACTTTATAGATTTACTCACTTTGAGAATCTACTTTCTTCTTTACAACCTTATAATCTTGTATTTAGTAAATTGTACTTGTTGCTTCCACCTTCGGTCTGCGTGACGTCATCTGTTTCTATTACTTGCTTTACATGAGGTGGACCTCAGGGAACAAAATTATCCCAAAAGAGGAATGGAAATAAAGTCTTCCAAATACGCAAATACACTGATTAAAAAAAAATGAAAGGTTGTTGATCTTATATGTCAGATAGTTACATGTTTGGATATGTTTCTTTTATATCTAAACATGATAAACCAAATATCCACAGAGGGGTCCATTCACTAAGGAAGAACATGACTTGAAAGTCTCTTGTATCCCTGAAGATAAAAAATTTTCAAAACCCTAAATACATAATAAAAAAAAAAAGGAAAGGAGGTCCCATTGACCTTGGTAGTTAGTAATATTAAAAAGCACTATGGGGGTATAGGGCCCAGATTGGTGTGTGTGTGTGTGTGTGGGGGGGGGCAATTTATTTTATTTATTTTAATTTGATTTATGGGACCATATTCAGTCTATCCATCCCTTGTTCCTGGTGGGATGGAGGGATTAAAAGAAATATTAAAACCCTTGCCTGCATGAGAAGCCATGGACCTTGGTCAAAGATTAACCTGAATCAAGAATGTACACATTGTAAAAAGTAAAAGCTGTTGTATCTCTTACACGTTTGACATGTTTTAGAAATATTGTTATAACCTCCGAGGCGTTTACAGCCGTGATTGCCGTTCTTTAGGGGACTGTGCTATTAATATTACATCATGAGAAACAAAGACCCCAGATCCTTAAAAAACACTTTTCAGGTCGCTGTTATGATTTTTAATGTCACTTCCAGTAATTACGTATACGGAAATCCTAATTGCACCTTTTGCAGAAACATCTGCTGAGGTCATATTTAGCTTACCATCCAAGTAAAACAAGAAACGTCTGCAGCTGTTCAGCTGTGCCACAGGTATAAGGTCATTGCAGTCAATGTAAATTACCAGTAGGATGCAGGGACATCATTTAGGCAGCCAGTGGGAAAGCAACATTTGTATTCATTCATAGAAAAATGTGAAAAATGTATGGGCGTGCGTAATGGGGCTTTCTAAAGAAAACACTGCTTAGAGGATTCTCTCCAGACAAGATTACGCAGTCTATCATTCAAACTCCCCAAGTCTATGGAATATTTCATTTTGTAGAAATCTACTTATGGTTCAAAAGATGACATACTTTACTTTCTTCTTAATCGACTTTTCGTACAAACATAGACAAGGAACCATCATACCGTTGATGTTGAAACGACATTTGGTTCTGGCAGCCTACGTCTATATGGGATTCACTGCTTACCCTTAACGTATTGTATAGCGCTGTGAAATATGAAGGCACTATAGAAATCTGTAAATAATAATAAGATAACGCCTCTTTTTCCTAGATTAAGATATTATTGTTTGTAAATGTGGACTATTCTACAGCGCTATATAAAATAATAAATAATAAAAATCAGGACATTAAAATTGATAATACTGGCTCTGCCACCAGTCTCATTCTCCAAAACAAGAAGAAAAACTCATGCTATAGAACTTAATAACAACAATAATATTATTATTATATTTTATTTATATAGCACCAACAATTTACGCAGCGCTTCTTACAGTCTTTACATTCAAAGGATCTGATAAGGCTAGAACTGCCAGACCAAGATCAACCAACACATTAGGTAAAGAGGACCTTGCTCTCTAACTTGCTATTTAGACACATTTAGTTATGGTAAGAGGTTAAACAATCAGTTGTTTTTTTGGGTGATCCAATCTGGTCTGTTTATGATGTCTAGCAACATATCTATTTTTTTCTTTAAAATAGTAATGTTGCCATAAATCATGCATGTACAAAAAAAAAAAAAAAAAAGAAACAAATAACACGGCCTTGATAGCCATTACAATTTACAATTATACTAATAGAAAAATTTGAAATATAACAGGAATTGAATCAGAAGTTATTAAAGAAATATGATTAAAGCCTTTTAATTAATAAAATTAAAATTAAAGCCTTCACCGTCTTGATGATTTTTAATTAAATCACAAATCAAATCACAATAAAGAATATCAATACTGAATGTGGAATATTACATAAAATTCTCTTTTCACCAATAAAATACACAATGATTTATTACAGAGAGACGCTCCAAATGGGCTGAAGATTAACGTTATTAACTACAGATACACTATTTAATTGCAGTAATAAGGTTAGTTTGTAAGAGGACAAAGACTCAAGTATCACCCCATGTGGAAAAACTAATAAAGTAATATAAAACAATCATGAGTTATGTTATATTCTAGATTTAATTTAATCAAATGATTCGAAATTATAATATCAATTAAATTATACCATATTTTTAAGTATAAAAAGGCACTGTTATGTTTCTTACAATTACCTGGCCCTTATACTATGAATGCGGCCAGCCCCAGGCAAGTGCCACCGGTGCATTGTTCCCAACCTCCCAAAGGAGTCATTCCTGGGATGCTGTTACATTAATGACCATTGGGGGGGGGTGCTGCGAGAACTTGGTTTTCCCTCTGTCGGCAGTAGACAACGTTACAGTGCATCGTATTACATGGAAAGTGATGTAAATTCCTAACTTCCATTACGGCAGTAATGGTTAGGGTCAATAGCCCAGGACTACCCGGTGGTTACACTCTTTCTATGAGTACACTCACTCGATCTGCCAATCCAGGAGAAAAAGGTAGCGTGCAGCTGAACATATCCAGACGACAGCCGGGTTTAAAGTACCAGGGCCGCCCCATCCTAGCCGGTCAGTCTTTGAGTGTCAATGCTGAGAGAGATGTACCATCCTACTTCTCAATCACTGTGTGATTGCCATACCTGGGAACAGTGACGTATCATGGCCTAACATGACTAGGCCCAGGCTTAGGATGGCAGGTCCAGGGGGTCAGCAGTCCCCCTGCTGCAAACTGGGGGCAAATCTTTGTTCTCCCTAACTGGCACATTTACACTTTACTTCATAGACTGCCTTAGAATGTGCACCTTTAAGACAAGGAGCACACGGATATGACGTTATATACCAGCGCTCCATGTCTTAAAGGCATGGCACGTCTTTTAATGCAGGGAGGGCACCGACTGTGGGGGCAGCTGGAGGAGCTGCCCCGGGTTGGGCACCCCTATGAGCTTCTAGCTCTGCCACACACTTAAATGATAAAATAAAGCTAATAAATAAAAAACAAAAACAATTCTAAAAGTAGCACCCCAGGGATGTCATTATGACATCATCACAGGCGCTCTCTATGAATCTATGCAGAGTGCGGTTGGGCGCGCCTTATCAGTATCTGTGTGTGGGATGACAGTAGAGTGCAACAGGCAACCTATAGTTTTGGAGATCGCATTGCTGCAGTTGGGTGCGTACGTTTTCAATTGTTTGTGCCGCAACACTCATTCACAAAGTTTAGTGGGAATAATCGGGTGTATTGTAGATTCTGAAACATATAGTATAACCAGGTTCTTATTCTCATATCTGCTTGTTTCTTTTTGACCGGACATTGACCTGAAGTTTCTAGCTTTGCCCATAAAACCGGGTATATAATTACAATGAACCTTTATTAATTTACGAGTTATGCATTAAAAAGCTTGTAAGAAAAATGTTGACATAGCAGAATACAGGCAGGCAATACAAGAACATTCTTGTCATGGTTACAAAGCCGCTGGAATATAAACGTTTCAGTAAATGCACATCTTAGGTCGCACAATGACTCACAGACGGGGTTGCAATTAGTTTACAATCTCATTTTAGACAGCGGGGAGATTGCTCCCAACATCTCCCATAACTTCCATCTCCCATAATATTTTGAGGACTGGCGTTTTAAGATTGTACATTTCTACCATTATTTGCTCTTTGTACAAAAAATTGGGTCCCCTAAGAGCGCTTCCTAAAACTAAGATTAAATTGAAAGCCAACCAGTTAATGGTCTAAATATTTGAATTGTGTTATTTTACTTATGTCCAGACGAAAAAGTTGACGTTTGCGTATTTCAGCAGCCCGTGAACAGGCAAAGGGCTTAATGTTTTTAAAAGTTACCAATCACCGATAAAAGCGCCATTCGGCAATCTGATGTGGTTCGTTTTATAATCTTGCAGAGCCTCAAACTATCAGAACGTGTCAAGTCAGCTCGTTGTAGGAAGGGAAATTGTGGATTTGCTGACTTGTTCATGGCAAAGCAATATCCCAGCTGGTTTATTGGGATTGTATTAAAACTAGACAAAATGGATTTTTGCGTCTTCACTAAAAGTCAGTAAGGCATTAAATTTAATACCTGAACTTTTTATTTATTTATTTTTTACAAATCATTATGCGTAGCCTTTTGTTGTAGGTAGGTTTGGGGTAAAATTCATTATTTAAAGCAGATGTTATATATCAAAGGCTGTGTTTTGGCATTATACCGCCATAAGAGGTAATACAGCTGGACACTAAATACAAACTATAAATAAGGAACACAAAGGAACACTTGTAAGCATATTAAGCTAGTGTGATTATGACTTCTGTCGATATCCTAATAAAAGTAGATGCCTTGTTTCTTTTAAACTTAATAAATTCTAAAACATAGCAGGTAGAAGAGTATGAATGGATTCCATTGTTTAGAAAGAAATTATAAACCAAAACTGTGATGTTAGTTACAAGGATAATGCTTTATGTATAATGCTTGAATTGCAAACCTAATTTCTGTATAATCAGGCAAATTACACATTATGCCCTCAGTGGTGTCTTAAAAAAAAGATCTCGTCTTTCTTCCAGTGTTTGGAAAAGGAAAATATGAAGCAACAATGGAAATGTCATCTGAAGTATGACATACTAATTAACTGGTCTTTGGCATTTTTTTTATGATCAACCCTTTAAAACGTTTTATGGAGGCTAGAAGAAGCCTCCATAAAACGTAGTCTTCTGCCCCTTCTGTCCCTCTCTCTAGAGTGTGGGTTCAACTGGCCTATTAACTATTGTTCGTGGATATCACTTGCCAACAGGGATTAATGGCATTTTCATTTACGGTTGAAATATTATATGTATAGGGGACTTTTTGGGCTTCATGATATGTATAAACTAGCGAACATAAACAATATCTGGATTGTATGGTCGTTAGAGCAGGGCCCTCCTCACCTGTTTCTGTAAGTCAAATGGTTATGTTCTATACTACATGTTATGTCCTGTCTACCTATTGTACAGCGCTACAGAATATGATGGCACTATATAAAACAATAAATAATACTATTTTGGAGTACACTGAATGGTGTGTCGGGAATCAGAACATGCAACATCTTATTCTTCTTTCCATGCCTCTACCTAGATACCTTCAAGTGCATTGGGAGCTTCTGCGGACAGAGGGGGTCAAAGGCCAGTTGGGGAGACTCTTTGATCTCCCCTCAAGGAGCCTTCAAATCAAATGTGTGTGAGCATGGATGCGTAATTGTGTGTGTGTGTGAGAATGGATGTGTAATTGTGTGTACATGTATGTGGGCATGAATGCGTAATTGTGTGTGTGTGTGTGTGTGTGTGAGCATGGATGTGTAATTGTGTGTGAGCATAGATGTGTAATTGCGTGTATGTCGATGAGCATGAATGTGTGAGATGGAGTGTATGTAACAATGAATGTGTACATGTGTGTTAGTGAGTATGAATGTGTCATTTGTGTAAGTGTGTTATCATATGTGTGCCAGATTGTGTTGGAAGGGGTGACAAGGGACAAAGAAGACACAGACAGGTTGTTTGGGGGCAATGATGGCACAGACAAGCTATTTGAGGGCAATGATGGCACAGACTAGCTGTTTGGGGCAAAGATGGAACAGATAAGATGTTTTGGGGGCACTGACAAGCTGGGGACAAAGATGGCAGAGACAGGCTATTTGGGGGGTTAGGATGCCACTGATAAGCTGCTTGGTGGTAAATGAATGATGCAGTGCTGTACAATTTAAATGGGGCAGTTGTCACATATATAACAAATATACATTAATAGATACAGACACATCAGGAGCTGAAAAACCTGTCTGAGTGGCCATCTAAGGCATTTAGCCTTATAATACTTTGACACAAAAATCCAGACAGGAATGGTGGGCTTTTGGGGGCCCCACCTGTGAGCTTACACTGCTTCAAAGAAACCTTCACCCTGAATTAACTTTTCTATAAATCATAACTGTTCACATGCAGATGATTGTTTATTTACCTTTAATGCACCTGCATTTATTCTACTCCTCAATGACAAATATGTGAAAAATTGCTTTTGCTCGGCCACGACACGATAATACAAATGAAATCCCATGGTCTTTACACATTGTTCCAATCTGTTCCCAATTTTTTCCCCCCATACATCTCGGTATTCTAAGCATAAGGTGAGCTCAAGGGTACTGATGGAGATCCTGAACAAATTAAAAGCAAGCAGGAACAGCTGCTGGGAAAATACCACTGAGCACCATTCTTTCAATCAGGACTGACAGCATTCTTGGGTTTCCAACTTCCCCATGCACCAGCACCTTGGCAGAAGTTTCAGAAATGTGTATGGGAAAAGAGAACTTTTGTTCAAGAAAAACAATACTATGTCCAAGTTCTTATTAAAAGAAATATAGCAAGAGCTGTAAGTATTCCAAGTTCATTTATCCTTTGATTTTAAGCAAACCTATAACAAGCATGTTATGAAAAGTTTGTAACATGATTTAAATAATATGCCGTGCTTCCTGAACAGCTGAATGTTTGAGTAAAAAAAAAAATGAAAATAAATTATTTTATGAGAGCAGAATAAATATTTGTTAGTATACACACGAGCCTTCTTTTGGTGTCTGGTGTGTTGTGTTTGTCGATTGAAAAAGTTGATTTATAGGGGTACTGGATTGCAAGAAATATTGAGAAGCACTATGGGCTTGAATTTATTGCCTGTCTAGTGACCCTGAAAATTAAAAACCTTTTTTATAGTGTATATATAGCTTCAGAATTTAGTCTAAGTAACAATTTAAAAAAAGGGGAAAAAAAATTAGAACCAAGTTTATAGACCAGCAAGATGGTTGGAAGGTCTACTACGCTTGACTCAAAGTGGTCCAGACTCCAGGCATACATTTATCCAGGCACGTTTAAGTAGCCAATGGAGTCTTAATTTAAGAAAAATCTCAAATTGGAGTTCTCAGTGGCTGTTACTGATGTAAAACTATAGAAGTTGTATCTGTATGATAGCGTTCGGAATTATACCAGGCAACAGACAGAAGACCAGCTGGACAAATGTCCTATTGTCGGCTGAAGACCTCTTGTGTAACACTGTCCTAACTTAACTGTAGTTCAGTTTTTCATATATTGTCACATTTTTTTTACATTAGGTTTATGACTATATATGGAGGTATATGAGATTTAATGTATTGCCTAGTTAAGTGAAGTTCCAGTAGGTCAAATATGCTATTTAATGACACAAGAGACCAACTACAAGTGATGGATACAACTGATTGTGCACGTGTTCCATTGAAAACATCTTGTGAACATGAAAAACTGCAGAACAAAGTGGAATAGTTATAGCCACTGGATGCACAGATGTGTCTGTAACAAATTCCCACTACTTCTTTGCATCACTCATCAGCTGCCCGTGAATTTGTGTCAGACTCGCGTTGATGGATTGGTGGTGGATATGTACTCATAGAAATAATTTACCATGTATAATATAATACATTTGACCTGCATCTCCTGGCTTTCTTCGTGTAACACACAATTTAGACACATAGGCTGTAGGAGCAGACGCTATTTGAAGAGCTGTAGTAATTTTTTATAGTTTTTTTTCAGCCTAGGGGCTGTATAATATTTTTGGGTCCATATTCTGCCTGCTTTAGGGCAACGTGTTAGCTGCTCAGGGGCCATACAAACCGCAATAAGGCATTTATAGTGATAAAACTAATAAAGCAAAGCAGGTCAGCGTGACAGTTTAGAAGCATGTGTCATCAGTGTCTCCTTTTTACACTTTTACAGCAATGTATTTCCCAACAGCAGCTGCACATTAAGTATAGGATCTGTCGCATGAGAGGCAATAAAGGTGCATGGGGAATGCCAGTCAGGGCCTGATAGAACATTTGTTTCAATCTAGTGTATGTTTTTTCAATGTTGGTGTTTAAGGACCAAATAGAACAGGGCTTCTTAAGTTAAAGCCTGTAGTCATCTGCTCTTAAAACTGCATTTTGTTTAGAGGCCCAGAAAATCGAGATATTATCATACATCATATATCTTACAGCCAGTGATATATTTACGTTTGGGGCCACCCCAAGCCTCGACCAAGAACAGTGCCCACTCCAGTACAGTAAAAGGCGCTGCACGTCTTTAAGAAATGGAACACTGGGATATGTGATCAAGTTCTTCCACACCAAACTCATCCAACCATGCCTTTATGGACCTTGCTTTGTGCGCTGGAATAGAAAATGGTCTTACTCAAACTTTTCCCACAAAATTGGAATCATAGCATTGTCCAAAATGTCTTGGTATGTCCCCTTTGTTTTATTCAACTTGAGGTATTTTGATACTTTTCATGCAGCCATTTTACCACCAATCATTGCCATAGTTTGCAGAGGTTCATTTTTTTCACACGGTACTGTGATATCGCCCATGCATGGATTTGTCTGGTTGTTTGGGGGCTAAAAGGCCACATTTTGGAAATGCACAATTCAGTTTTTCCACGTTGAATTTTGGCATCGCGTCATCCTGTGTCCATGTCCTATTTGGGACATCTTTGAAGCCGGCCAATTAAATTTACCCTCATATCAATATTTTTGAGGTGTAGACATACCAGGGTATTTCAAATTATACAGGGTACTTTGTATAACCATGCCAAGACATGACAAAAAAACGCTGAGACAGCAAAAAAGTGCTGCTGTGCAAGATCACTGCCTCTGCATTGCCAGCAGGACAGGCCATTTCAATATGGAAAATATGATTACTCCAGATAGCAATTTTTTTTGTGTTGCTGTAGCAAGAACAAAGTAGGAAATAATTTTGTTTGTAGTGGGGGAGTCGCTATTACAGGCTTTCAGGCTTATGGCCAGTACAGCCCATTCCATACGTGAACGGCTACAAGGGGAAATGCTACGTTCAGAAATCTGGCATTCATGGTACAGTGGCAGAGCTCTCGCCCGCTACATGGGAAGCTGTTTTTTATTCATGGCCAACGTGTAGGGTCCATTTTAACCCCTTCACGACAAAGCCAGGCTCACAATGCATTGTCTTTTATGGGTTTGAGGATAACCTGTTCTCCTTAAGGGGTTAATACAGTGAGGGATTTTAAACGCCTATGGCCATCCTGAATCTAAGATAAGACCACAGAATGATTAAGGTCTGAGTCTTTACGTCAGGAAAACCATCTGACGTCAAATTCTATGTTCAAGCACCGATTCCGTGACTGGTTTGGAGAAAAGTATCACCCATTGTCTCCCCCAGCCAGGCTGTCCCTCGTTATCACTGCTACCCTTTCGTGGTAAGCAGCTATACGCTGGCAGAAGGTTAACTCGGGACAGTTGAAAATAATTATGCAGAATTTGAAATACAAGCTACATCTCACCAACTTATAACTGTAATATGTCTAATACAATCACGAAATTAAATGAAAACTTAAATGACTTCAGAAGGTATATAGGGAAAGACAAATGTCTCAAAGGTGACATATATTTAATCAGGTTCTGTGAACCTATTAAAAGCTGCCTGGAGCAATCTAAAATTACCCATCTCTCCAAAGCACAGCGGAATGCATCTGAACATCAAGTTAATTCAATATAAAAGAACATTGTTTAATGTCCAGAAATACATGAGCAAAAAATATTCCCTTGACAGAAATTAAGACGTTTGGAATGGTATTTCCATTTAAGACACGCTGGAGCAGGCAAATGTCCTTTTCACATCGAATATTTTAACTAATAAAATCCTTTTTTTTTTTTTTTTTTAAATAATATTGAAAATAATATTTTTATGTAGTTGACTGAAGTTCACTGAAAGTCAAGTTTTCCAACTAGGTAACCAGGTTCTAGCATCAATTGCAAAACTCAATACACCTTTTGTATCCTTCCATGATATAACTCATGCAACATAGCTATTCATTAACACTTTAAATTTTGTCAGTTAAGTCCTGCCCCCATGTGGAGTCATAATTTACATCAAAAGGATGCAATTAAAGATTCATTAAAGAAAACTGAAATCTGTTTTTGTCTTTTTGTTAAGCTGCATCCATTGGCTGCCAAGGGTACCGCCTAAAGGGTGCCATTGATGGGCCCCATACCCTGGGGTACTGTCAGGGAACTGGGTCCATACGGACGACTGTAATGACCCAGCGCGCCCAAAGATGGAGTTCAGGAGTTCGGTATGCAGTAGCGGAGTCTCAGGACAGGGCCTGGTGTGGAACAAACGGCACTCACCCAGGTGTTGAGCATCTAGGCTTGTGCAGCCAGATACCAGCGCCCTAATATAGCAGCCAGAATGAAGGTAAATCCTGCAGGCACCCTGGAACAGGCATGAGACATAGCACAAGACTCATGAGCGGGATGCTGCAGGCTGGGAGTGTGGAAGCTAAGCAGAGAATATAGCTGAGCTATAACAAGCCAGGGATAGGGAGACCAGGCAAGAAACATAAGAGACAGACAAACATGAATACAGGAACTAGCCTAGAACTATATGATAACTATTGGAGATTCCGTCACATGATATGGCCATAGTATGCTTAGCCCACCACTACGCCAAAGTACTCCAATGACGGTGGGTCCTAACGCTAATCCCTGCTGACAGTGGTACGAAACAAACCAAACATGTAATCCAAACACACAGCACTGAGACATACCTTAGACTGCAGACAAACAGAACACACGGGAGGGGCACAACTCATAAAGGAAACAGAGCTGAAGCAAAGAGCTGAAGCAGAAGCAAGGAAGATCAGAACAGAGCAAAAGGAAATCCAGGAATGGATCGAAGCAAAACAGGGAAGCTGAAGCAAGACAGATATGCAGCTCCGCAGCCTGGGTAGGATCATGACAGGTACTTAGAGTTGGTGATACATAGGGTGTATTTTATTTTTTTATATCTACATTTAACCCTCCATCGCACAGCATAGGGTATTTAGTTAGGGAGACATGGGTGGGTACCATGCCCCCGAAGGGTGACAATACTTGTTTAAACCCAATCTCACAGCATATAGGATCGGGTTTTTCTTTTTCAATTTTGTGTTTTCCCATCCCCCCCTCAAACATGGTGCTGAAGTAGAGTTGACCTGCTGTTAAGTGTGCAGTGGAGTTGGCAGGCGTAAATATACCATCGATAAACAAAATATTTTTCACTGAATGATCTCAAGCTACGTCAAGTTATAAGGTTTCTTCTGAATCGCGGATGTCGACCCCCAAGTAATTTCTTCATGTTGGCAATATCCCACACTTCTTCCTCAGCATGTTTGGGCTTGGAGGTTATTCTCCTAGATTCTGGCACTGCTCGTGTTGGATACAGAGCACAAACATATTATTATCTTGCTTGAATATCTATCTACACATAGAGCTGCCTTTCCTAGTGAACATAACAAAGGGCAAAGAGAACACACACAGTTCTTATAAAAGCAGTTATTTTATTCCAAACCTGTTGATCTTGGGGCACTTCCACTAGACGTGCATAAACAATCCACCTGCCCACAACCCCTCTAGCAAAGCTTGGAACTTCGTGGAAATGCTGTGCTTCTGTCAGCTTCGGTGACATATACAACAGGGCGGATTGTGTGCTAATTTGCGTGCAGTATTTGTACTTACCTATGACAATTCTTGATCTTTGGAAGACTCTATCAATTAATAGCATTATTTATGCCTTTATAATTTCCAATAATTAAACTATAGTGATACCAAACAGAAGCGTTCTTGGCCTGGCTTGGTGATAGCCATGAGTGCGTGGAGATTGGGGGTGCTTCATTTGATTTTGTCAAAATTGCTTGTAAAATTAAAGGTAGCGGAATTGTGGAACTCTTGACAAGCAAGCTGGGAAAGGAAAAGCAGGGTTTTAAGAGATGGTGGAAGCATGGAGCGGGGGCAGTTTCTTTACCTGGAACAAATAACTTATATACAGTTTTTGTAACAAGCCACTTCAGTAGCAGGACCAGTGTTAATAATAAGCTTGGTGAGTGGGAAGTCCAAGGTCAATACAATAGGAAAGCGTAGTGAAATGCAGGTCCAGATCCACATCAAGACACCCAAATCGTGCTTCTGCGAGAGGTTACTTCAAGGAATCACCTGTAATGTTCTTGCACTGAAGTAAATGATAAGTTATTTGTAAAGAGTGTTCCTTAGGCAGAATGAGGTTGGATTTAAACATATGTAAGTGACTAAACTTCTACAAAGGATAATGTTTAACAAACTAAAGTAAACTCTGATAACCTAGGAGCTTTATGGTTCTTTGTTCAGTTCCAGGTTGGAATCCTGACACACTGAAAGTTCAAGGGGAAAGTCAACAACAAGTTAGGAGACCTTTCATACAAGAGATTCAAGTAGTGGTCTATCATTATCAGTGAGCTATGTGTAATCGTGGGCCATCTGATTCTTCTGATAATGTGTTGTGACCTTGCTGTCCTCCTCTTCTAGTTTGGAACATCTAATCCTGTAAATCCATTTATTCCTAAAGTCAGCTAGGAGCTGAAGGACAATACAACTCTTCAGTGATGATGAGGCAAGCAAGGCAGTGCTAAACTGACATCTCATCTCTGTCTTGTT
This sequence comes from Spea bombifrons, assembly GCF_027358695.1. Taxonomy (NCBI): domain Eukaryota; kingdom Metazoa; phylum Chordata; class Amphibia; order Anura; family Pelobatidae; genus Spea; species Spea bombifrons. The sequence continues at coordinate 111,208,068 of NC_071089.1, forward strand.
GGTTGAATGATACGTGTGTGTCCTTATCCATGGTTTTTAATACATTTTCACTATTTAGCAGGATAAAAAGTTTATCTACTCATAATGTCCCCTCCCCATTTTGACCATCAAGAGCCTTCCAAGTTTAATGGGCTCCCGTGCCGACTTGGAACTCATGACTCTCTGTCTAAACAGTACTACAGCTGTCTGGCTCTATAATAAATTGATTTGAACGGCTAAGTATATTTTAATTAATAAATTCTACTACGATAAGACATACACCAAATAAACAGCGGCTGCTTAATCAAGTAATTTAAAAGTAATTGCTTTGATAGTGTGTAATCATAGTCAGGATGCCAAAATGTTATGTATCTGATTAAAATGTAATAATCTACATAGTTGTCCCTACTTTATTATCCCCATTTTCTGGAACATGATTCCTAATACATTATGTTGATATCTTAGATTGTCCATCATTCCCATGCTGATAAAGACAAACAACCAGATGTAGCATTTGATCCAGATTTTTTTTTTTCACCAACAAACGTAATTTCTAGCTTGTCTCCTTTTGTGATAACCCATAGAAAAATATCAGTGAGAATGTGCCACGCATCTATAATGTGGATTTCTAGTCGGACCACACTAGGTGGAAGACCTGGTCCCTCTTAGGGAGATGAAAGCATCCTAAACATGTACTGAATACCTCCTTTCTCCAAATCTATATTAAATCATAAATACATTATATACTTTTGGGAAAGAAATACAAATAAAGCTAATAAAAACCAATGTGGCTTATCGGTAACATAAGACAAGAAATAAAAAAGCGAGAAAATGACACTTAAAAGCGAGGTATCAGCAGCATCATTTATAGAGTACAAAGATGCCAACAAAGCCAGCAAAATGACGATTAAAATGGCTAATCCCAAAATGTTTTTTAAGTTTGTAAATGAGGGAAAATAGCTAAAGGCAGAAAGAGTTGGTCCTTTATTATCATGGGAAATTTGGTTAGTGAGGGCAGAGGGAAAGCAGATATTTTAAATATTTTTTTTCTTCTCTTTATACCAAGGAAGAACTGGTGGCTGATTTTACAAAACAGTTGCAACAAACGTGGGCTTGGCTGACACGGGAAAAAGCGATTAAACGGTTGTTAAAATAGACAAGATATCAAGGCCGAATGGTATACAACCAAGAGTACCTAATTCTGGCCACACCATTATTTTTTTTTATCCTTAGGGATTCTAATTCATGTATAGTGCCGATAGACTGGTGGTGGCCATATTTAAAAAGGTTTTCACAATCTCAGCCTGGTAACTGCATACATCTATACACTCAAGAATGCACCAAGGCGGCCCTTGCAAGAATCAAAAACGTATTCAACCACATTTGGACTTTGCCAGATCTGCAAGCAAGTTTACTAATTCAGATGCTGTATTTGTATGTATGTTTTCCAGTATATGTACCAAATATGTATTTTGGGGACATTGTTTCTTTTTTGTCCAAATGTTGTTTACCTTGGGAAAGTACATGTCATATTTTTGTGTTTTTTTTTGCAAGTGGCAAATGAGATTCAATATAGACAAATGTTATCCATCATCTGAAAAATAATAAAAATGAAACATATACTTTAAATGGTATCTCTAGGAATAACTACTAATGAGAACAATTCAGGATAATGGTGGACAACAAACACAGTAAAAGTGCGCAATGCCAGTCAGCAGCTACAAAGGCCAATACAATATTGGCATGTATAAAACGGGGTATTGATTCAAGGGAGGAGGATATAATCTTCACTCTTCAGAAGTCAATGGTAAGACCTCGCCTTGAATATGAGGTGCAATTCTGGCCACTGATCTTTAAGAAGGGCATTATCAAATTAGAAAAAGTGCAAAGGAGGATTACGTTTTTAAGGGGATTGGAAGATCTTAATTGTGAATAAAGACTGAAAAAGTAGTAGTGTCTTATATAAACATGTGCAGGGCCAATATAAATACCTCTCCAGTGACCTCTCCCTTAACAGAAATGTACAAAGAACAAGAGGTCATCCTCTGAGACTGGAAGAGCAAAGATTTCATACGCAGCAAAGGTAAGGATTCTTTACAGTAAGGACAATAAAGGTATGGAATTCACTGCCAAGAGAAGTGGTGCAATCAAACACAATAGGTAACATTAAAATGGCCCTATTATGAGGCAGCCATAGGTCTGATTTAGTCTGACACTATTTTCTTAAAACTACCACAAACAGCAAAATTAGTTGATGAAGTGCTTGACTGTCACAATTAAGAATGTAACAATCCCTGCCCAGTGGGGCCTTCAATGCCAGCCCACAACGCAAGGCATACCACTAGGCCAGGGGCCGATGCCTCACTGAGTCTTAGTGCTCATGAGGACTGAAGAAGACCATCGGGAGTGAGCTGTCACCCGCTGCTGGACTCCCCTTCCTGAGCCAACAAAGGTAAGTGTGTATATGTGTGGGAGTATGTTAGTGTCTGTGTGTATGTTAAGTATGTTATTGTGATAAAAGAACATAAAAAAAAAAGCTTAGGCTGAGAAGGGTAGCAGCTGAAGGATATTATTATTTTTTTAGTGAACACTGAGACTGACCTGATCATCAAGGATATGCTTCATCTACACACTTTATCGCTTAATATAGCACACGGAAATAAAGCCTGCGCGATGAGGATGCTTGAGGTTACCTGGTATCCTTCTTTTTAGAAAATGACCTGTGCATATCATTGATCAAGTAATGTGTAGTGTTAAAAGAAAACCAATAATAATTGTTATGTTTAAAGTGGATCTGACACCAAAGTCAACGCAACAATAACACCTTATGGGTCTTTTACGGTAATTACGTTTAAATGCAATTGGTTTAATACATATAATAATGATATTTTAACTATTTATGATTAGGTTTTTAATCATTGCATATAAATGCACATTTAAACAGTAAATGGCACAGTAGGTATTATTTTGCAAACACTATAATGATTGTTCTTTTAAACTGCATCATTGCAGCACTGGGCACCCTTTTAATATCCTGTGTACCACCCATAATGGAAAATGTAAGGAATACTTCATTGTGTGTCTATTGTCTTTTAATTAAAAACATTTTGCTCTCATGGGTTGGCGCTGCTTTCAACTTAACCACAGATATCTTCTCTGTCAGCCAGAACATTTTCAGAACTGTGTTAGCTTCTTCTTAGATGAAAAAAATGGCAAAAAGACAATATTTGGGTCTCTGCCTGCCCACAAATGTTGTATTCCCTAAGTAACATATTTGAGAACATCGAGGATGAACTGAGCAATGAGTTTCATAATTATTGTAAATTGAATGACCATTTTTGGCAGGGTCTCATGCCACATTCTGAGCTCAAATAGTCTTTAAAAAGATTCTTCAACACTCATATTACTTCCTAATAGTGATGAAAATACTCATGGCAAGGAATAAAAGCGCATGGTTTCTAACAATGAAAAATAGAACAAAACTATGGAATCTTGTTAGGAATTGATATAGAACAGAACCAGATGATGTTGGTCTTCAGTTGCCCAGTTGGGCTTAGTGTTTTCCAGGTATGTGCTAATTAAGGCAATGATTTAAAGGAATCTGAGTCGCGGAACTCTACAGGACTCTACAGAAGAAAAAGATGACCTCCAGTCGATTCCTTTGCAAACCATATAACCAAATTCTCCTGCGAAAATATGTATGCAAATTTAATATGGCTGATTTGATTTAGAAATAATCTGGAAACATTTTTACCAGTTATCTCTAAAGGCTTGTGTGAACTCAACACTTCCTTCCTAAGGTGATCTCTGTATTATAAATATTCCTAATAGCAAACCACCTCTCTGTTACTATCCTTATGAATATATAGTCCTATGGGAGTATTGTGCCTTGTGTAACCATATGGCATGGAATTCATTTGGATCCAGGTGACTCCTATTGCACTCCTACTGAGAAATGACCTCATATTAATTACCAAAATATTCTCATATACCTCAACAAAATGGAACAGCCCAGTTTCTTAAGTCTAATATCATGTAGTATGTGGAGATATTTTTTTTCCAAGCATATCAAGCTTAATCAATGTTCAAGGGATATTCATACAGGAGAGCTAGTGAGACAATTTCAATAACCGAAACGTTATTCATATTCCACCTGTAGCAAGAATATCTTCATGCATGTTCTGCTGACACCCAACGAGACCTAGATGATGTTGGACAAAGCCATGGGACATACAATGGTCCATATGTCACCTTTTTCAGATCCTCAACAAGCATAGCTCTTATCTACACACTGGTCCAGGCAGGGACAGCAATTAATTTAGTTACTTCACTCCGACAGTCACTGATAATGCGAGAATAATACAAACTCCAGCTGTACAGGGAAACCAGGACCCTTATTGATTTTGGGCAAACGACCTGGCATTTCTTACTGTAGTTATTCACCGATACAGAGTGTTGGGTTATTCAACATATACACATTTTCAGAGATGGGGGGGGTCTCCTTTATTGTACACATTTCTATATGCTTTCTATATGCTCGCTAGATCAGGACATTCTTGTTTATTGATTATATATAATATATATTTTTAATGTTTTTTTTACCACCTCTTGACATTGTAGGAAACTTTTAGGACCAAGTTTTAATCTTCCATTTTCTTACGATTTACGACCGCAGAGCATGTCCAATCAACAGTTATGGGATCTCATAGTGCTGAGCTGCACCATTCTGTGATTGCAAAATAGAACTGCAAACATGAGGGACTGCCAAACCTTCATCACATCGTAATATTTACTTTGTGTGGTTATTAAGTCATCGGCTTTAACTTTTTTGTTTTTCAGTTGTTCTGCCGAGACAATATGTTTAGATTGCAGAGGCAAAACAAGCACCAAACAGAACACGGAGAACAAAACAAAGACAAATTGCGGTCCTTAGCACCACCGAGAACTCAAAGTCAAACAAAGCAGGGGTCGTGTTTCCATTAACTTCAACAGGACTCAAGTAGGATAAGGTTTTCTACTCACTAAAAATTAACTCTATCCATATACACAGAGCATACAACCTATTGTTTTCATATATGACTATTTTTCTTTCTTTCTTTTTTTTTTTTTTTTGTTAGATTAAATGATCTAGCAAAAGTCCCAAAACTTGTAGAGGTGTTGAGAATCTTGTCATTTGAGACAAAATGATAGTTTATTAATGAGAATAATAATAATAATAATAATGTAAGTAACAATCCCAATCTGGGGTGTCTGTCAAGAAGGGTAACTTTTGAATGAACCCTTTCATGCCAGGCTATAAATTATACAGTTGGTTGACCTTTTTACGTCATCATGTATGGCCCTAAATATAAATAATTAGGAAACAAAACATGATTAAGGTATATTATAATATGTATTATTTTTCAAATGTATGAAAATAGATAAAATAACATAAAATAACGTTTTAGCATAAAAGAAAAGGGAAAAATAATGTTTTTTTTGTAGCTTCTTGGACCTCTCGCAACAGATAGTACACATGGTAAATCTATATTAACAGTGACGTTTAAAATATAAGGACAAAATATAGCATAGAACAATATGTCACATGCTTTCCACCGGTTGGGCCAAATAGTTATTTGTAAGTGGGCATATGTAACAGATATATTTATCCAAAACTGTGGCGACCAGAGTATTTCAATACAAATATAAGTTTAAATAGAAAGTCTGAATGGGTTTTCTGTTGTGCTTCAGTCAACATATCTGTGCGTGCCAACATTTGCAAATGATTTAGAAGGGCATGTTTGGAAGAAAGCACGGGTAGGTCCTAACTTAACATGCATTGAAAAAAATCAACCTTTGGAAAGAGAAAGTGGAAAAACATGACAGATTAAAAAGGAGTGCTATTTGAATGTGTTTGCTTATTCTATAAGGCATTGTATTGTTTGTTTTTTTCCAAAATCTGTTTAGAAAAATAATCTTCTCAATACTTCTACATGGTGAACTTTGACTCGATTGTTATTGTCACAATATTATAAAGTATAATGCATGCCTTATATACATACCTCGACATTCTCTGGGTCACAGAAGTGACGTTGCGCCACTCCCTGGTCCCCTCCAACTTCCCCTCCAATCCCAGCCAGTTATTCTGTGCGTAAGGCTAGCCCCGCATGCCATGCTAGCGGGACGCCAGCCGACATCAGCAGAACTGCCCACCGACAACAGCGGAACAGCCTGACAACAACAGCGGAACAGCCGGCCGACATCAGCCGAACAGCCGGCCGACATCAGCGGAACACAGCCTGACGACATCAGCGGAACACAGCCCGACGACATCAGCGGAACACAGCCCGACGACATCAGCGGAACACAGCCCGACGACATCAGCGGAACACAGCCCGACGACATCAGCGGAACACAGCCCGACGACATCAGCGGAACACAGCCCGACGACATCAGCGGAACACAGCCCGCCGACATCAGCGGAACACAGCCCGCCGACATCAGCGGAACACAGCCCGCCGACATCAGCGGAACACAGCCCGCCGACATCAGCGGAACACAGCCCGCCGACATCAGCGGAACACAGCCCGCCGACATCAGCGGAACTGCCCGCCGACATCAGCGGAACTGCCCGCCGACATCAGCGGAACTGCCCGCCGACATCAGCGGAACTGCCCGCCGATATCAGTGTGACCCCCTACTCACATCCCAAAAAGGGTGCTCATTTGGTAGCTGGAGCTTAGATGTTCCCATGCCTATATATATATATATATAAGAATAATCTACTTCTCCAGCCTTGCAGAAGTTAGTGATACAGTAAGAAATACCAAATTGGGATAAAACTCAATTTTCCCCCCAGAAACGTACATTTTTGGTATTTGAAACATAAAAAGCATTACACCTGCATTCTTATATTTTATGCAGACAGTCAGGCCCGGACTGGCCATCGGGCACACCGGGCATTTGCCCGGTGGGCCGGTCCACGGCAGGGCCGCATTGACATAGGGGCTGATGGAGCTGCAGCTCCAGGCCCCTACCCTACCAACTGCGACCGGGTCCGCCACTCTAAGGGGCCGGGAAGTCCCCACCAAGGCCGGCCTTACGGGTCTGCGGCCGCACAGAGCTTAAATTAAAACATCGGGGTTTTTTTTTTTACTTTATTTAACATGGAGGATTTTAAATAAAGTTGGAAAAAAAAAACCCCGATGTTTTAATTTAAACCCTGCACACCCGTAAGGACAGCCCTGGTGGGGGCTTCCCGGCCCCTTAGGGCAGGGCCGACCTTTGGGGTGTGCGACCGCACAGGGCGCCACACTCCAGGGGGCGGCCGCTCATCAGGGGGTACCAACTTGCGGCACCCCTCCAGAGACGGACAGTAATGTCCGCCGCTGGAGGAGCAGGCTCGCAAGGGAACGGTATCGGAGGTCTTTAACAGACCTCCGGTTCCCTTGAGTGATTTTAAGCCGGGTTCAACCCGGCTTAAAATCACTCAAGGGAGCCGGAGGTCTGTTAAAGACCTCCGATACCGCTCCCTTGTGATCCGCGCGGCAACAGCTGTTGTGCGCCGGGGTTTGTTTTCAGGTCCCGGCGCACAACACTGAAGCCGCGCCCACCGCTGTCCGTGCCCTCTGACCCGGAAGAAGACAGAGAAGACAGAAGAACTGAAGAAGAGGAAAAGAAGCTGAAAGAAGAAAGGAAAGGTAGGAAAGCATTAAGTGAGAGTGGATTGGTGTATACGTGTGGATTGGTGTATACGTGTGGATTGGTGTATACGTGTGGATTGGTGTATACGTGTGGATTGGTGTATACGTGTGGATTGGTGTATACGTGTGGATTGGTGTATACGTGTGGATTGGTGCATGTGTGTGGATTGGTGTATACGTGTGGATTGGTGTATACGTGTGGATTGGTATGTGTGTGGATTGGTGTATATGTGTGGATTGGTGTATGTGTGTGGATTGGTGCATGTGTGTGGATTGGTGCATGTGTGTGGATTGGTGCATGTGTGTGGATTGGTGTATACGTGTGGATTGGTGTATACGTGTGGATTGGTATGTTTGTGGATTGGTATATATGTGTGGATTGGTGTGTGTGTGTGGATTGGTGTATGTGTGTGGATTGGTGTATGTGTGTGGATTGGTGTATGTGTGTGGATTGGTATATACGTGTGGATTGGTATATACGTGTGGATTGGTGTATACGTGTGGATTGGTGTATACGTGTGGATTGGTGTATATGTGTGTGGATTGGTATATGTGTTTTGATTGGTAAGTGTGTGAGAGTGATGGGTGTTATGCTGTACCATTTCCAATGTATTTTTCATTATATAATTATGCTCTAAAAGTACATCATAACTCCCATCACTCTATACTGTTCCATACAGTGGCAGAGCTGGGAGGCAGAGGCCTTGCACCCCCACCACAGGACTCCTGAAAGGTAAGTGAACTTCAAAGAGGGAGAGGGTAGATAGTTAGGAGGGGGTAGTTGCGGCGGGCTTAAGGGGCTCTGCGTTAATGCGGCCATATAGGACCAGTCAGTCCGGTCCTGACTGGGCCTATTTTAAGGTGGGGGCCTGGAGCTGCAGCTCCATCAGCCCCTAAGTCAATCCTGCCCTGCCGCGGGCCCGGTCGCAGTTGCTGCTTGCTCCGGCAACAAGGTAAGTAGGGTGAGGGAGGGGGGTGCAGTGAGAAGGGGCAGAGGGGGGGTTAGATAGTGAGAAAGGGGGAGAGGGGATAGATAGAGGCGGTACATATTGAGCTGTGGGGAAGGGGGTTACATAGTGAAAAGGGGGAACATAGTGAGAAGGGGCAGATAAGATGAAGAGAGGGGGTAGTGTGAATGCGTATGAGAATGAATGAATAAATGTGTGGAGGAGTTGTGTGAATGCGTATGACAATTAATGAATTCATGTGAGGATGAATCGCTTGATTTGTGAGACTGCATTAATGAATGTGTTAATGATTTGTCTGAATGATTAAATGCAAAGATGGTACATGAAGGGTGGGCTTTAACAATAAATAAATAAATAAATAAATAAATAAATAAATATGGGCTGCTCAGGCTTAAATGCCCGGGCCTATTTTTTGTCCCAGTCCGGGCCTGCAGACAGTAATGATCAATTTAAATATCCAGGTGCTCTGCAGTATCGCATTGTAATGGCCGCACAACATCCCGGTTCTTTTACTATAGCCTCCTGAAAGAATGTGACTCTATTTTCTAAATTTGCAGGAAGAGGGCACTGTTTAACTGATTTTGGTCCTCTGTAACAATAAGCTGAAATGGCAACAAATCCAGCGTTTAATAAAATTGTTCTTCTAACATGGAATTTGATCAGCATAGTTCCATGCGTACATACAGTTCAATATACTGTATAGACTGCACGCTTGAGAACTCGTCAGTGCTAATGGGAATGCTAATAATTCAATTTTAATGTTATAAGCGGCAAGTCTTGAGAAGCAGACCAGAAGAAATGTGTTTTTTTTTTTTTTTTTTTTTTTTTAAAATCAGTGTAGAATGGAAGGAATGGCATTTTAAATAAATAAATAAATAAACCCCTACTTCTATCCATCTCTAAGTCTCCCAGGTCATGTAGGTATGGGAGCTGTATGAAGAGCTTTGTAGGTAAGAGTCTAGAATCATCATTGAAATGGAATCATGATGTGTACAGGCACTCAGTAAAGAGAATGGAGAATGAGTGGAGATGTGTTAGAGCGATTGCCAAGGCAGCTGCACTCATTATGGAGTTTAAGGGGGGTAGTTGGGTATGGTTGTATTCACAATACGAGACAATGATTGCATGAACAAGAGCATCCTGCGTTAGGACTGGGTGAATATGGGCAAAAATACTGGGGATTCCGTCACACTATATGGCCGTATATCACTTAGCCCGCCACTACGTCAAAGTACCCCAAGTTTGGCGAGTCCTATCTAATTTCTCAACCCGAGAATCTGAATCTTTATGCCTTTTATGCTTTTTAGGTTAGTGCCCCATTAGAAACATGCTAAGAACTGTATATGTGTCTTATAGGTATTGCCAATATTGATATTAAAGGATTTGAGATAGTGTAAGGCTACATGTATTTTTAACTCTGGTACTTTTGAATTTTATTTTTGCGAACATGATACTAAAATGTTTTAAACATAAAGGAGCAGATGATGAATGATGTAAACAAACATAAAACATACAACGTAAGAACCTCCTAACTCACTAGGACAGGGTCCCAAGAATATTGACGCAGATCTAAAGGATGAAGTTGCTACCAGCGTGATCTCTGGATGGTAGTGAAAACTGATACTTACTTACCAGGGACAGCTCATTGGGAGTCCTGCATGTGGCCACCTGGCTACTCCCACTCCAGATACCTATGACGGCCAACCCTCACACTGGCATCAGACACCGGGAGCCCCCTGCCAAACAACAAGAACCAGGCAGGGAAGATGGGAAATTAAACTTGAAAAAAACTAAGGGAATTGTGAACAGTGGAGATATAAAAATCTTGGGGGGCTATGCTAAATAAAGAATGATGTAAAAAGGTAGGGCTTCCATTGGGCTTACACAATTAAAATGGATACACTGTGGTGCTTGACAGCCAGTCCCGTCATGTATAGGAATGTAGTCACGTTCAAGCTATAGGTAATGATTTTTCTTGTCAATCAAATTTTTTTCCGAGATTTACTTTAATTGTTCACTTCATGGAAGCAGAAATCAGTAACTTAACAATAAGGGGGAAATAATCATGCAGACAGGATTTTTGTCCATGGTATACTTAATAGGTGTTTTTTTAAATACATATGTATTTGTTATTTCCTATTTAATATATATACATATACGGTAATTATGCTATTTTTTAAATGAAGGATTATGGAACAGTAACAGGTCTACTTTTATGTCCTTGCAGGAACCAACAAAACCTTGGATATCTTAAAAAAGGTTAAACCGCATATCAAAACAGTAATTTATTTTTCTTTTAAATAGTAGGAGGATGACAAATCCAGGAATAATTAGGCAAAAGTCATAATTGTTATACGCTAAAGTGTTACTCACTTGTAAGGGATTAAACTCCCCGGGCACATAATCAAGTAACAAGCCCTCGCTGCCCAACCACACATACCAGGTTATTGCATGTAACTCGTCACAATGAATAATATTTTCTATTTAAAATCACTGCTTTTTTAAGCAAATCAAAGCACATCTCCCGGGCAGTCAATTGTGATCAAAGTAACTGAACAATTAGGTTCAATTAAGGCAAAGTAGCTGTAAAAATGTGTCCAGATCCCCTTGATACCATCTGAAGCTGAAATACAGCCTTTACATGTATACATATAAAGCCCTACACATTATCATCATATTAATGTCAGAACTGTTTAGTATGCATATGTGACTAGTAACTGCAATATGTATATATATATATATATATATATATATATATATATATATGTGTGTGTGTAAATTATTAATATTAATAATAATTAAAATAATAAATTAAAAGGCACTCTACATATGACAAAGGAGACTTTAAGACACAAAAATAGTTTTTTTGTTTAATCATTGTTACGTGTTTTTTTTTTGTTGTTGTTTTTTTTCTGTTATACACAATTGATTTCTAGGATGTTTGCCCGCAATTTGCTGTAATGTCACCACGTAATGTACCAGAAGGCTTTCATCAGTTATGAAGATTTACTTCTCAGGGCTTCATGAATGTTCAGGAATGTTCTACTGACCCCATTGAATAGCTTAGGTGTAGATATTTCCATTATCTTTTATTGTAGTATTCTTAAGCAGCCGCTGGCTAATGGTTAGACCCCCCCTCTGAGAATTTGATTTTAGACAAGTCAATGTATCACAACCCATGCATTTTTCACCTCCACTAAAGCTAATCAAAATGTAGACAAACAATTGAATCAAGCCAAATGGATATAGAAACACTAGAGTCCTACTAAAATAAAAAGTAAAAAAAGCAATAAAATCTGCTTACCAAAATATTAAAATATTGCTTTTTGTCCTACCTTTTTTAGGACATCTAGCTTCATGTCTTGAATTTTTATTATTTTACATTTTAAAAATTAGTATTAGTTCTTAATATTAGGAAAAGCATTTTATACAATTCATATTGCTATTATTTATTGATTTAAATAGCACCATCGTATTACACAGCGCTGTGTAATGGTGCATAACCAGTTGTGAATAACATAACTCCCTGATCAAACCAGCTTGCAATCTAGAAAAAGTTGGGGGGTAAAAAAGAAGTAAAAAAATAAATAAAAAAGAAAAGATGACTAGTTTTTTTTTTTAATAAAAGGAAAAAGCAGTTATTTGGTTGTATTTGATAAGAATATTTTTTTTCTTTATAAAATGCCTTTGTTAGCTACACAAAATAAAAGATACCGACCCTTTCCTAAATCAATTGAAATTCGAAGATGAAAAGAATGCAGCTCTATCTGCGGAGCAGTGCTATCTGGGTACAGTAATAAATAAGGACTCCCTTTGTATCTTTTAATTAATTTGTTGCAATCATTCATTTGTCTCTTCTAGAAATACCCTCAGTTCTAAAGATCAAAAGAAGAAATCTAAACATGTTGGTTTTTTTTTTCCATGCAGAGTGTGTGATCTGTCTGCATTAACCAGAACTTCAAATGTGAAATAGGCTACCCATGTGAAAAATAATTATGGCTGTACTGCTGTAAATGACTAATATTAAATACCTGAAATTATATATAAATAAAGTGCGTGAGCAAATGTATTTAACGTAATTGAAAACAATTTAATTTAATTAACACACCAAAATGTGCCAGGGGAAGCTCACACAAAGAGATATAATATATTATACCGGTATGGAATCTTTTTATGATCCAAATTTGTAGCTTTATATATCAAAAGCAAAAAAAAAAAGAATTAACACATGATTGAAACTGAAAAGCCCTTAATTAGGATAGTTAACTTAAAAGAGTTAATTTGTTGAATTTTAACTCCTAAAATTATTTCACATATGTACATAATAATAAACATTCCTATTCTGAAATACATTGAAGCAAACAAATACAATATATGCTTCAATCATTCAAAGATAATAAAAACTAAATATATATATATATATATATATATATATATATATATATATATATATATATATATATATATATGAATATTATTTCCAATCGCCATTTTCCAACCATATTTATAAATGATTTTGAAGTTTTTTTTATCATAGTTGAATACAACACATGTGGTTTGGAGGATATTTAACTTGCGCTGAAGCTTATTGTTTATTTACTATTGCCAGTTATGGCCAATAACAAACAGCTTTAAAGCCCAATCTCAAAATCTATCACTTAATATAAGCTTTCACATACCCTACTACCACATGTACCTGAAGGAACTCTTAATTTATTGCATTTACCAAACTCCCACTAGTCCTTTAGTGCCAACATTTCTTACTTTAAGCAGTCCTCTTACGTGCGTCCTCCTGGAAGACAATGACCCTAAACACGTTCTGTACAAGTGTTTTTAATTCAGCCTATATTAAGTGTATATGTGCTGCTTTTCAATCAATGTTGACCACTGCCACTAAGTTTTGATCCATGCTGTTTGACTCAAGTACCCAATTGATATGATGAATGATGTCAAATGAGACCCTTGGCAGGCTTTTTCCCAGTAACGTTTGTGTCTGTAAGTGAAATTGTTATAAACAATGTCCTGTTCTTCCATTGTACAGCACTGCAGAATATGATGGCACTTTATAAATCGATAAATAATAATAATGCTAATTTTGGTACACAAAATAGGATCCGGGTCTATCTCATTGGAAAGCACCCTACCAAGTCCAACAAAAAAGAGAAACAAAATGACAATAACATAAGCTTTCTTCTACAATACAGTTAATTAAATAAATACATTTTTATTTATATTAATTATCATATTTGATATAAAGCTACTTAGATTGCTCTAAAAACAATGGAAGTAGAACAAGATTTTAAGAAAAATAAGTACATGAACAAGACTTAATTGAATATTTTATGATTTTGCTTGTGAACAAAACTATAGATTCCATTCAGTACCAATCAGGAGGACTGTATTATTTAATATTATTCTGGAGTAAACAGAGCCATAAAAAAATACTAAAGAAGTGATGCCTGGCATCCAATAAATTTATACAATTCAGCAATCTTCCTAATTATAAAGATGTATTTTAATATCTTTGTGAATAACTCAGGCTCACCGGACCATTTTCTGCTGAAATCTCTGCCAGTTGCAATAAGTAATCTATGAAGTTTCGGTTTTTTAATTAGGATATTTCTCAATCTTATTTTACTAATATGAGAATGGTTTCACTTTTGTACCCACATTTTTTTGAAGATGTACCAATAATTTTTCTGACTTGGCAAACTGACATGGGTTTAAGGAAGAAAGAGCATGCAATACTCACATAAATGAAGTATATCCAATGACAGTTTTTGCCTGGAACAAATGTACACTCTTTCACAAGTGGACAGATAAGTGTTATACTTTAGTTAAACTAGCTGGAAACTGCTTCAACACCATCCTTTAACTTACTGCTTCTCCTTCCTGTCATAACATAACAATTCATATTTATATAGAGCGCTTCTCCCAGTCGGACTCTACTTTCTTTCAGCGCACACTCTCAGAATGTACTGATTCGGCAGCTACATAATTTATGTTGTTATCACCCAATTGATGGTACTCATATATCAACAACAGAAGGATGGAGGGCTGAATTGACCCTGCTAGTCAACTGAAAAAATGTGAAAAATGCATGGGTTTGAGCCAGTTTACCCTGAGGTTTGAACAGGCTCTCTAATCAGGGTATTTACCAACTGAGCTAACTCTCGCTACTATCACATTCTGTCAGATTCGCTCTTACTCTTCAGAGGAGCATACAATCTATCCTCCCAATTCCTACAACCTGTATCTTGAAGAAACCATTGGTCCTCTCTACTTTGGAATCTCACCCAAGCAGCCCCACTCCATCTCATCACCCTTAACCCCGTAATAGATTGTAGGCTTACAAGAGCCCTGTTCAACTTCTATGCCACACATCTTAACGTAGGTTACCTCTACTGTCAAATTGCATGTTTTCAAATTTAATATCCTCTTTTCTAGCCGCTTCCATCATAACACCATTTATAAAATTCCTAATTGCAACAAAAGCCCCAACATAACACCAATTCACTGTCACAGGATCAGCAACAAGGGCCAGGATTGCGGGGATGAGTAACAAGTGTGTTAGGAAGACATGGACATCTTATGTCAATGGCAAGGCAGAAAGTCCAGTGAACCAAAAGCCACCTGGTGGTGTAAAGGTTGGATGTGTTACCTTTTATACACGGGTCACTGGTTCAAATCACCCTTGCGCCTAACAGCCCATTTCTCTTACGCCATTTGGAATGCACTCTCTGCCTACAATAAAACATCTTCTGTTCACAACCGCTATATTTATAAACATCTTATCCTCCTCACTATCACTGAAAATCCAAATATCTGATGGCGGCCAACGCTGCAGCCACATCCCTAGATGTGAAGTATACAGAGAGAGGTTGTTTATTATCCTTCTTTCTCCCCAATGCATCTTTCATTGCATCCTCCCTGTCTCGTTCCCTTTATTTGCGGTTCACTCTTCAATTCTCTGTTTTGAACCCCTGTCCTTACATCCCAATGTATTGCTCACTTGGCTGCATTACTATCTCACTCTGTTCTCTACTATCCCTACACTAGGGATTGTTTGACTTCAACATCCTCATCAATCATCAATCTTACAGTACTATATATATATATATATAAACTTCTATGCCTCACCACTTTCTTTAGTCTCTCACAGAGCACCACCTCTCCCCACACACCATGACTATCACCAAATTGACCTAAATCCCTGTACTCCTGTACTTTGTTGAATTAAAATTTTCTGTCACATCCCCCTCTCTCTTATTTCCTCCAAGCTATACATACTGAGATCTATGCTCTAAACTCTCTCTAATATGTCAATATCCTTCTGGAGATGGGGTCTCCAGAACCACACACAATACTCTAGGTGATATTTGACCAAAGGTCTGTAACGTGGCAGAACCTCCTCCCTCTTCCTGCTACGCCTCTGGCTATAAAACTCAGCACCCTACTTGCTTTTTCCGATGCTTTATTTCATTCCCTGCTTACCTTCGAAATAGTTGCTTCGAAGTCTCTCTCTGCTTTTGTCACTGATAGAACAGTGCACCCAATGCCATTTTAATGCATTATTTAACATGCATCAACATTAAACATTATTTAACTAATCTCCCACTCCTCCTCCATCAAAGACCCCCACAAACCTACAGAAATCTCTGTGACCAGCTATAACTATCTACCTCTATTTCCTAATATCTCGACCTCCTCCTGGCCTGATGTTGCCCCAGCAAAGAACAGCCATAAGCTAATCTCAGTCTTACATAAGGTTTCTCCTGCGGTTGCACGTTCCCCCCACACTCCTTCTGCCTCAGCCATAGCACTCCAAACAGACCTGCTACCCCTAAAGGTTTCCACACGCTCCTCCACTTTTATCAATCTTCCACTGTCCCTCAACACCTCCTTCCCCTTCCAAGTTCTCTGCCCTCCCCTCATGAGATAACCTCAGAGAACTTACTATCAGAGGCCCATCTTGACTCTCCAAATACTCTCATAACTGTCCTCTGCACACTTCCCATAGCAGAGTCTCTCTTTAACTATTATCACTTACTCTTACTCATGTCTCATTTTACCCATGCTATACCTATTTTCTGGGATTCTCCGCCTTGTTCTCCCTGACACTCCCCTACCTGTTCTAACTTTAAGTACTCACCAAAACCCACCAATTCAGAGAGGCATACAGTCTGTCCTCCTCACAAATACAACTTACATTCTGAAACAAACCATCTGTTCTCCCCACCTTTGAGATCTCAACACCACTGACTTTCCACATGACCTTCACTACAATCAAATCGTCCTCACCCAAGCAGCCGTTGTCTACTTCTTCCTTAACCTTCTATACAAAAGATTATAAGATCAAAAAGGCCGTCTTGTACAGCGGGGAATTACTTTCAAGGGATCCATGTATAAAGTGGATATAGAGGCAAAACGTGATCATTGTTCACCTTATTTGCATGCGTCTACCCAGAATCCCTTGTGGTTGTGGCAGCACCATGAGATTTCTGATGGAAAAACAAGCCTTCTGGCTTGTCTGGTGTCTGTAGATGAGTGTTTAATAATGCTTCTACTACCCCCTTAATTTTAAGTGGAAGGGTTTTCCATCACCTTTACCCACCACAACTTTTGTTGTTTGTTTAAGTAAAGCATTCTCTGAAGAAGTGGTATTCACTTCTTCACTTCAGATTGGAAAGACCATATACCACTGTCTCTCCCACAAAATGGTTAGGGAAGCAAAATTGTTGCCTCCTCTGCAACAAAAATATGTCTCTTAGAAATAAAGTTTAGGGGCTCCTTCTTTTATCCTTCCTACATTGCTATATCTAGATCTGATCTTAGTTCTGATAACCTTACTCATCCCCTTGCTCCAGAGAAATGCAAATCACCCATCTGTCTTCTCCGATCTCCATTAATGTCATTCTAATGCGTAAGCTTGGATTGTGTCCAGCAATGGAATAGAGAAATCTTCTGTCAGTGAGTCCTCAGAGAGGCACCCGTAGGTTAAAAAAACACGAGTTCCAATACATTTGTAAGATTTCACTTGCGGGTGAAAATTATACAATGTATTTAGCTTTTTTTAACATTATACTTATGTGTTATCTCTAAAGCAACACAATTGCCTTCAATTTAGCTGTGATGGAATATTGAAATATTGTTTCCATTGTAATTCAATCTGGGGGTACCAGTGGGGCCCGAATAAATCATAACAACGTTTATACAGAATTGGGTAATAATACTGAAGAATTACCATGCCTGGTCGCTTAGGGTATGTTTTAGATTATCAATTTGCTTATCTCATCCTTTCCGTTACATTATGGAAAGCTTTCATTATTATGTTATTAAAAAAATATGAAAAAATACAGAACACGAGGTATTTCATTTAATTATTTTATGATACGGACCCAGGGCAGAATTCACACGAGGCCACTGTCTGTCATCGATGTAATTTCTAAAATTTACCGGATAGAAAATATGAAACAGAATCTTAAAAAAGATTTATTTCAAATAAAAGACATGTTTTTATCTTTTTGTTATAATATAGCTTTTCCATGGCAGGCCATTTATTTAAAGTATAGTAGTTTAACATAAACTAGCCAGTAAGCACAAGGGCTACTAATACCCCCTCGTATCCCTGGGTATTTATAACTTCACAATGGGTGAAGAATGGAAAAAGACAATGGCGTGAGGGTGTATTATATTTATAACTACAATAATTCACATTGTTTAAAAGTTATGACAGGCGCACAGTCGATCCATGGGCCCTTCGAGTAACACTAGACCAGAAAATTATTTATAAATCCTCAGCTTTAACAATCGTTTACAAAATCATTGTCGTACAAAATATACAATAATAACCCGGCACCACCCAACACATGATAATGACCCCCAACAATAACTTAACATTATCCAAACAGTGCCAATATTTTTCCTTGCCAACCCCTTCATAGGAGTATACCCAGATACCCCTACACCCCCAGGTACCTAGGCCCACCTCCTAGCTCTGTCAGGGCCCCATCCACTAAGCTGTGCTTGCTCCAGGGGCTTCATGATGAAGTTCTGAGTATTTAAAGGGACTATTTTAGAGTTAACGCTTTTAACATAACCAAATTCTTTTAGAAAAACTACAGCTTGTTTTTTTTTTAAAAGTTAACCTTAGGGAATATTTGGGCTTTATCTTATAAAGTTCTCTCCCTTCTTCTCATCAACGCTTAAAGAATGAAAGAATGCCTAACCCAATCAACAATTAAACAATATATAGAATGCAGTGACCTATAGGGGGGTCAGACTCCCTTTCTCAATAAGATTTTGCAACATATATATATATATATATATATATATATATATATATATATATATCTTTGTATTCAAAACCAAGCTTATGCATATACTATTAGTGCCATCCCCTGGAACCTGCACAGGCCAAACATACGTCTCTAATGGAATATGCACAAGTGTGGTTTCTAAAACTTGCTAATATGTGGGTTAAACTTTAAGGAAGCGTGTACTAACACATGTCCCTAATGTAATTTGTAAACATAATGGCATTATTGAAATATTACTAATTGAACAGATGTCGAAAATGTGTAACATATTTCAATTCATGGGAATTAAACTGACTGAAATTCAATGAACAGTTGAGTCTCAAGATAATGTTGAGTGTTGTTGAGTTGAGACTTAAGGTATTGTAGTTTACTTCCCCAAGAGATCCAAACTTTCTTTAATCATTAACATCACAAGTTTAACCCCTTAAGGACAATGGGCAGTCCCTAAACCCATTAAAAACAATACATTTTGAGCCCGTACATGTACGGGCTTTGTCATTAAGGGGTTAACAAACTATGTACAGATCCTGGCATTTTGGCTGTGTGTGTGTCAAGACTGTTGGCAGGTATGCACCGTCCCCTCCTCATTTTCAATTTACCTCATTTTCCACTTGTTTTGTTTGATTGAGGCTATAAGCTTACGTGCAGAGGCCTCATAAACATCTATATCGGTTTATGTCTTTAAGGCTAGGTTTCCATTTGGTTTTTTTTTGCTAAAAACGCCCATAAAAACGCCAATAGCGCCACCTGGCGTTTTTTTAGTGGAAAAACGCAGCAGCCAGATGTTAGCTGTTCTTCAATAGGAAATCGCAAAATGCCATTTCCACTTGGCGTTTTTCTGTCTGGCGTTTTTTCAGTCCTCTTTGGCGTTTTTCTGCTTTTTTGGGCTCTGTGGCAGTTTTTCAAAATCGCAGCATGTTCACACTCTGGCGTTTTTTGCAAGAAATCTTGGCGTTTTTCTCCAATAGAAGTCTATGGGAGAGAAAAAACGCCATGAAAAAGCCATGTGGGTTTATTGCCTTGGCGTTTTTTATGGCGTTTTTTCCACAGTTACAATGCAGAGGATGGACCCAGTATCTGTGTGTCCTACGAGAAATAGGCTGGAAACAAACAGTTTCACACAAAACAAAGTCCTGGACTGGTTCATATTGAATTTTACACCATTTGGAACAAACATGCCATTACAAACAAACATACCCGACGCATCAACTGGATCCTGCGTGCCAAAAGCAACAGCAAACAATTTGCACCATCATTTGGGGCCAATCTTCCCAGAGGAGCAGACATTCGGAATAAAGCATGCCTTACAAACCACAGAAAAGAGACAAAAGGGTCTACCAAGTAAATGACATCAGGAGAGGGCAGATACTTGCCATTTATCCTAATCCCTTTTAGCTGGGTGAAACTTCTAACTTGTAAAGGCTGGAAAAACTGCCTAAGGTCAAAAAAAAAAGCAATTTCCACAGAAAGGCTAAAACGCCAGAAAAAACTGCAGAAAAAACGCCAAAACGCAGGTAAATGCAGTGGCAGTTTTCTTGGCAGTTTTCCTGGCGTTTTTCATCAAGAAAAAAACGCCGGACAAAAACCCAAGTGGAAACCTAGCCTAAACCTGTAAGCTGGTATTTTTGTCGGCACCTTAGAAATAAATAACTAAATTAATTGTAAATTAATTAATTGTAAAAATCCATTTTTGCCATACCACACATTGTACCGCGCGCTGCAGAATATGATGGTGCTCTATAAACCAACAAATAAAAATATTCATAATCATAACAATCTTTTATATGTGTGTTTTTTATGTTATATTTTCATTGTATACTACAGAAATGTACCATGAGCAAAAAAACAAAAAAAATAGATCGAAAAGAAGGATATGCGACAGAAAAATAAATACTTTTTAATCTCGCATGTGACCTTTTGCACTTAATCTTTAATAGATCAGCTGGCTGGTGTTAATTATGGGAGGTAAGTAAGCAATTGTTTCCTCAAGCGAATCTGCAATAGTCCATGTTTTTTTAGAAAGGTCCCAGGGATCATAG